>NW_027361671.1:9092500-9492500 GCF_039654945.1 Dendrobates tinctorius | reverse complement strand
GATTTTATCACAATGAAATAGCACTCAACTGAATAAGAGACCAGATAACAGCTATCTAACGTATGTTACCAGCTAAAAGAGGTAACCACACGTTGAAATTACTCTTCAGAAAAAGCTGTCAAATGTAGAGATGGGCGGACACCTGGATGTTCGGGTCCGGCTGATTCGGCCAAACAGTTACAAAAAAATCAGGTTCGGGTACCAGAGCAATACCCGGATCCGAACCCAAACCCAAACCCAATTCACTTGAATGGGGGGCCCGATCATCCAGTGTTTGCTGCGCTATAATGTGCATGACAGCATGGCAAACACTGCTTGTGATTGGCGGTGAAATCATCGCCGCCGGTCAGAGAGCCACGGTTCTCACACTGTGAAAAGACAGTGGGAGCACTCTGCTGAGATCAGAGGTATAAAGTTTTCCTTCGGTCACTGGAGTCAGCTGATGGGACTACAGCTCCCATCATCTGATGCCTTCTACCCCTAATTACAGTGAGAGCAGGAGCGGCGGATGGGAGTTTTCATTAGCCAATCCTGCACTGTAAATAAAATATTAACGCTCACGGTGCTAGCGGGGATGTCACCAAGGTCATAGCAGTCCAGCAAGGCTGGGAACAGAGGCTTTCTCATACCTATTCCTGCTCCTACACTACAGGACATTTGCAACCACCATGGATCACTTCTGCTTCTATGACTTCTCTTACTTCTCTGCAACCTATTTCTACCTACCACTACTGCTACACTCAACTTTGTCTATCTTCTGTGCCTACTACTACCTTGCAATATCCTAACCGTCCCCCCTTTTTTACCTTCTCTTGCCCTTTCCCCCACTTTTCCACTAATACTATACTACTACTTGTACAACAGTCAGTCCACTACCACTACTCCAATTTTTTCAGAAACCTTTTTCTTCCTACCCCAGTACCTTGTGCTCCTGTCTCCTATGACCAGAGCATTATTCCTTTGACTGCAATTGGGTCGCCCTCCCAGGGCTGTGGGGTACTCGGTACCGGGCCGGTGTCAGGGGGATATGTCACAGCAGCGGTGACCCAGACCGTGGCCCTGGGCGCCCAAGTCAATGGCGGAATGTATATGTAGTGAATGGAATGGAATAGTTCGTGACGCCACCTGTGGTGCTCGGCAAGGGAGGTGTTAAGCCGGCGCTGCAGACAGATCCTCTGGGACAGATGATAGGATGCAGCAGTGATGGTATAGCCCTCCACAGGCAGGGCTGATGTCCCAGGGCAGTGTAGTTGTAATGGTTGTGGAAAGGCACAGGCAGTGTAAAAGATGGTGCCCAGATGTAGCGGTGCTGAATGGGTTGGCACGAGAATGAATGGAGGACACTGAGGCTTGCAGTTCCAAAGCTTTACTCACAGTCTGCGGTACACAAGGGTGCCTGCCTTCGGGCCGTGTCCTCCGGGTCAGAGACTCAGCCAACCTCCAGGCCAGATGGAAAGCTCCTCTCCAACACTCCGCCAACATGTACCTTTCCTGAACGACTCCTCTATTGCGCCTTAAGGTGTGAAGATCCCCAGTACCGTGGTACTCTGGTGTTCCTCCTGTCAGATGTTCCTAACAACTCTACTCGTATGGCAGACAGCTGTAGCCTCTCTCGGGGACCCCTTTCTCCGGAGTCCTGGCTCTCTATTCAATTGCTGTTGTGCCCAAGTCTTAGTTGGGAGTAGTGCATTTACAGCCAACTACTCCACCGGTGTCTGCTGCAGAACCATAAGTGTTCATACAACCTCGGGGACCGGGCCCCGGCATTGCGCTGACAACCTAAAGGCAGGGTTCCTCTTCCTACCCACGTCTCCTCTCTGTCGCCTACTCCTTCGTTCCGTACTGATCCTTCTCTCTCTTATGGAAGCTTAGGTTGCAGTTCTACGTCTTTCTCCTTCTGTTCCTTTCCTATGCCAGCTGGCTCAGATCACTGAGGCAGCTGCAGCACTCCTCCCTCCATCCCTTCTTCCAGGGATCCCTACTCCTCCCAAGTGGCTTCCTTCCTCACTGACCTTCTGTCAGACTGCCCAGTAATCCTACACTTTCCCCCTCTTTTATATATCTCAACTCCACCCACCTCCCAGCACATCCAGTGTTCCATGCAGCGAACCACCAGAAGTGCTCTGCTACTCTCTAAGCACTGAGCTGCAATGTGGTTGCGCAGAACTACCCTGTTGTGTGGGGTGCGAGTGTTGGAGCATGGAAAGGAGTTCCCACCTTACCTGGATGGTGGGGAACTACACCTTAGGAGAAGGTGCAGTACCTCTGCGGCGACTGAGCCGCAAGGGCGCGACACAATCATTTATCTACAGAACCTCCACCCCCTATGTTTATTGTATTATACTTTGCCAGCTCTCTATCACTGCAAAAACTCCGGCAACCTTGACTCTGCATATATTCATTTATATAGTTTATTTAGCACTATACCTGCCTCTTTTTGCCTCCTTACCCACCATTGTGGCGAAATATTGTGTTTAATAAAAACCAGCATTAATCTGAAATTCTTCTTGTGATTGTGGTTGATTCTTTACAGTCTATTTGTGCACATAAGCATAATGCTATTCTTGTCTATTATATGACTTGCATCCTGCATTTTTACACGTTTTCCCCTCTGTATGCTAAATCTTTTATTTTCAAATCATGGAGCACTGTAGGGAGGAGACCAGCTGCAGTGATCTCGGCCATTCTCAGTGCATTACACAAAGCTTAATTCCTGATATTACAAGCTGCAGCAGAATGGAAGAGATTATATAGCAGAGCTGAGCTATTTGGTTGATATTCATCTTTGGGATGAGATAAAAGACTTGTTAGAAAGCTCTCCACAATGTTTCTATTTCACCCTCTGCCTGTTTCATCTCCCTGCTCCTCATTCCTCCTCTCCATCTCCTATAGACTATAATGGGCGATCTATAGACTATAATGTTACCTGACAGAACAGGGAGCAAGAAATCTTATCTGAGCAAGATAGATTTCACAATTTTTTCAAAGTAAATGATAAAATGAGAAGGCAGGGGAGAGGAGAAGTGACAGGTAAGTGGGAAAGGAAGCTGATTTCTCCGATTAGACTAATCTGTACTCCTGGTATCAAAATTGCCTTTGTCTAGAAAAATCAGTGAGTATCATTGGACTAGTAAAGTAGGAATAATACTTATTATGTAACTAGCTTAGCCTGTGCAAAATTTTTGCACATTGGTCATCGGGGGCGCAGGCAATTTCAGCAAAAGCAAGCTGGCCAAATGTAAATGTATTTCATGAGATGATGAACACAGACAGGTATTTATATATGTAGATTGGTAATACAATAAATTATTTTGATAAGTAGAGGCCAAAAAATGTTTTCCGGTTGAGGTGCCACCTGCAGGTCATTGTGTCTTTCTGCAGGTTTATGAAAATGAAATTTTAAACTGTATTTAGTGATAAAATAATGAAAATAATTATTAAAGGGAATCTGTCACCCTTTTTTTGCCCTATTAGCTGCTGGCAAAGACATCGGGTGCTTATCTACAGCATTCTGTAATGCTGTAGATAAGCCCCCGATGTAACCTGAAAGAGAAGAAAAACAAGTTAGATTATACTCACCGAGGTGGGCGGTCCGGTCCGATGGGTGTTGCGGTCCGGTCCGACGCCTACCTTCATCATGCGATGACGTCCTCTTCTCCCATCCTGAAATGGCTCCGGCGCAGGCGCATTGCTCTGCCCTGTTGAGGGCAGAGCAGAATTCTGCAGTGCGCAGGTGCCAGACCTCTCCCGACGCCTGCGGACTGCAGGACTCAACAGGGCAGAGCAGTGCACTTGCGCTGGAGCGGTCCGGTCCGATGGGTGTTGCGGTCCGGTCCGACGCCTACCTTCATCATGCGATGACGTCCTCTTCTCCCATCCTGAAATGGCTCCGGCGCAGGCGCATTGCTCTGCCCTGTTGAGGGCAGAGCAGAATTCTGCAGTGCGCAGGTGCCAGACCTCTCCCGACGCCTGCGGACTGCAGGACTCAACAGGGCAGAGCAGTGCACTTGCGCTGGAGCCATTACAGGACGGGAGAAGAGGACGTCATCGCATGAAAAAGGGAGGCGCTGGACGGGACGGCGACACCCATCAGACTGGACCGCCCACCTCCGTGAGTATAATATAACTCGTTTTTCTTCTCTTTCAGGTTACATTGGAGGCTTATCTACAGCATTACAGAATGCTGTAAATAAGCCCCCGATGTCTATGCCGGCAGCTGAAAGGCCAAAAAAAGGGTGACAGATTCCCTTTAAGTAATAATTCTTAATAATCATCTTTCAGTATGAACTGTGCAGTCTATGATGCTATTATAAGTGTCATCCTTGCCTCTTTGTCATTGGAGGAGCACAGCATCTATGAATCTGACATGATCAGATTTCTTGATCTAGTGATCTCATGTGCAGCACCCCATCTCATGTGCGGCACCATGGAATCAATGGTGCTACAGTATATAAATAATAATAATAGCAATAATAATAATAATAAAAGCATTCTCCAGCAATGTTGTCGAGTGTCTGTGCAGTTATTACAAGCTCAGTAGGAAAAGCTTGTAAGTACTGTGCATGTTCGGCCACTTCTTCTACACAGCAGCTCTGGCCAATATTTTAGGCAGCAAACTGCAAACAATAAAAACTAAAAAGTAATTTTAATAACAAGAATTTGAATGTTTTTACAAAGCACTTTCCAATTATATCCAACTTTTAGGATAATAATCCCTTAGTAATTCATACTAATCAATCAAGTACATAACAAATAATTAGGCATACATGTATAATTGATGTCTTACCTTTTCTATTACCAGGATGCTCTGGACCGCTTGGGATAGAAGGAGGGATTATCTCTAACCAGCAAATAACGGCATCCTCAACTCACAGAGCTCTTTTTGGATTACAAAAGTGGTACCCATATTTTGCAAGACTAAATAAAAAGGGTCTAGTAAATGCCTGGACTTCAGCTGAAAATGACCGGTGGCCTTGGATTCAGGTAAGACATTCTTATTTATTGCAACAGTCACCAAATTGATCGCGTTGAGATGAATGGCTTGCTTTCAGTCTATGACCCATTGGACATGTCAGCTCTTATCTGTGAACAGTCTACGGAATTATAAATCACTCTATTGCTATTAGGTATTAGTTGTGGGAAGTGCTTTATGTTATCCTCCGTCTTCATTTCATCGTATATTCCTTATATACACAGGTTTCTTTCTCCATTCCACTATTGAATAAATCATAATCTGTTACTTTGTCTCTTTTCTCTGTCTCTCTATATTAGTGATACCATTGTTCCCACTGTTTCTACCATCTGCTTGTTTAAATTGCAGCATTTACAACTACTGCGCTTCAATTTCGGTTCTCTTTTGATCGTGAGGAATTCCTTTTGTGAGTCGGTGACAATGATATGTGAAACTCCCGTCTTCTTTGCTGATTGTTCCTTCTCCACATCTCCTAGACTTATGTCTACCTGTTTAATCGCCAGTTTAATGTCTAACTGTTAGCTGACTGGCATGTCTATTCCTTCTTTCTCCCTGCACCATTTTTCTGGAATCTAGGGATACATTGTCATTGCTGAGCCAATAAGTTTTGCTAACTGCCCAAGGACAATTAGGTGAGATTGCCCTATAAAGTTGTATCTGCATCCACCTTTTAGTCTATGAAATTTGCCCGAGATGGAAAAGGAACTACTAGAAAATTTCCAACTTTTGGAGATTGTTTGCAGTGAAATTTTCGAAAGCGGTGGTGCAGAAATGATTGGAACACAAGCCACACCACTTATATAACACACTTCTATTTTGATAGACCATGGCCCTTTTACAAATCACACCCCCTTAGAAGGCCCAGGAGGCTTTTGTGGCCCTAACAAGAAGGTCTCCCAATTTTCTCGGTGCATTGACAAGTATGATTTCATTACAAATCGTGAGTGAAAATTTATTGCACCCAGGGTCTCCCCTTCATTGCATTTTACCTTTATGGCTTTGAAGAGAGAGTAAAATCGATCCTGCACCCATAACAGAAGGGACATCACTTTTTTGTCAATGCTATTTTTTTTATAAGAATGTACATATTTTCAAACTAATGAAGACATGATTGCTTAGCAACATCCATATGACATTCAGGTGACAAGAATTTCTGTTTTTAGGAAACAGATATTTCTATCGTATGGGGATTTATTCTGCATCTTCTTTCCTTGATTCAGTGAATACTTAAAAATACAATAAAAAAACCAGTATAAAAGCCAATGAGAAAAATACATTTCTGCTGAACTCACAATCTAATTGAGGAATATGTCAGACAAGATATACTGCTATAAACAAGAATGTGGCATTATATATTGTATGTGTGCACCTGTGAGATTTGGGGAGAAAATTGAGTTATTTGTAACACTGCAATTAGAGATGATTGAATCAAATTGATGCAAATGTGCAGGTCGCCGTGAATTCAATCAATCTGCAATTTGATTTGCACAAATCACAAAGTGCCTTTTTACACATTGTACAAGATTGCATCAATTATAGAAAGCTGACATAACCTCAGGCCCGACCACCCAGGCTTCCCCATACTGCGACGCAGATATCATATCATATGGTATAGCGCAGACAATCAGGAGCAAAATATTCTAGGCAGGAAAGGCAGCAGCCATTTTAGGGTGATTTTAGGATAGTGAAAGAATGCGAAAGCTCAAAGCTCAATAATAGAAATAGGAAGAGAAAGACACAGAATATTGGACAAATACTTCAGATAGCAATGTGTTGTATAACTGCAACAGTGAAGAAGATGAGAGTAGTTGTCTGGTGTTAATACAGAAGTTCACTTGATAGACACATAGAGATATACAAGAGGTGCCATCAGCAGTGCCAGTGTGATTGATCAATGATATAGTGTATGCGTAGCTAGCATCCGTTGTTACACATTTGACTTACGGCTCATTGTTAATGCATTAGAAAGCACATTCAAGACAGGACAATATTTTTTACAGAAAAAACTGAAATCAGTGTCAGACTGTATGCTTGCAAGTCACAGGTGACAGATCTAAGTTTTTGTACGCATTGTGCAATTGTTTTTGTAAGCAGCGTAATAACTATTTTTAACCCCTTCCTGACATCTGACATACTATCCCATCCATGGGACCCTGGCCCCTATGCCCATAGACGGGATAGTACGTCATAGCGATCAGCGGCGCTCACGAGGGGAGTACCGCTGATTGCAGCCGGGTGTCAGCTGATTATCACAGCTGACACCCGGCACTATGTGTCAGGGGCGGTCGCGGACCGCCCCCGGCACGTTAACCCCTGGCACACCGATCAAACACGATTGCAGTGTACCGGGGGGTTAGGGAAGCATCAGCTGGGAGGGTGTGCAGCGCTGCTGCGGGGGGCCTCCTTCCCTGCAGGTCCCCGGATCCAATATGGTGGCGGGGACCTTCGGGGGCCTGCAGGGAGGCGGCTTCCTCACTGCCTACAGAGCGCAGGCATGAGGAAGCCTCCTGCAGTGCCTGTATCAGATCGCTTTTGTTCTTTTTCATACAACGTGACTGTCAGGAACACCGCACTGCACCTGCTCACTGAGCCAGTACGCATGTCCTGAGTACAAAACTGTGCACAAAGATACCTGTGGAATGGGGCAGCAGTGGTGACGATGCATGCTCCAGGCTCACAGGACCTGAAGCATGTGACTGCTGAGGGCGTGGTCTAAACTCCAGAGAGCTAGGAGCTGAGGAAAACTCCAAGAAAGGTAACTACAGGACAATGTTACCAAGGGGCATAGACAGAGACAGAAACCAGATCAAGCCAGGGTCAAAGCACAAGATAGCACGACAGTACCAAAGGGTTTGGGCAGAATGGATAGTCAGGATGTAGCAATAGATCAGAAAACCAGAACGGGCAATAGACGGTACAATAGGAACAAACTGTAACGGAGTAACGAAAGCCAAGCCTTGAGGTTAGAACCAGAAAAGACAATAATACCAAAATGAGAGATGGAGTACAGAGTGAGGGGACAGACCGGGTCATACACGGGAAGCAAACAGCAATGCAGTGCACACACACACCAGGGGGGTCAGACACACAATCAGAACAACAGTATAGCTGACAAAGAACCCTGGTAAAGAGTGAGTATAAATACCCCTCCCAGATCCAGAAAGAGGCCACGTACACTTTACCCTATGAGTGCAGGGCAAGAACACTGTCCAAACCATGACAGTGACTTTCTGTTTCTACATAGAGCTTAGAAGGATTCAGCTAGTCAGG
The DNA here is from genome assembly GCF_039654945.1 of Dendrobates tinctorius. Taxonomy (NCBI): domain Eukaryota; kingdom Metazoa; phylum Chordata; class Amphibia; order Anura; family Dendrobatidae; genus Dendrobates; species Dendrobates tinctorius. The sequence continues at coordinate 9,484,258 of NW_027361671.1, read as the reverse complement.
TTTTAATCTTGTGATGTCATAGACCTATTGGAACATTTTTGTGCACATTATTTATGTGCTATGTCATCATTGTGCATCATTGTTACAGTCTGACATCACTCTGTGCATTAGTCCTGTAACTATAAGTTAATCAAAAGATCTGGGTAAAAAACTCCATGGTTTAATATTTGGCTCTTGGAAGAGTATTCTAATACTGCAAATGATAAAAATAACATGAGTCCCTGTAAAAAAATGAAAAAAGAAAACAATGGGCTAAAGGTCTAGTTAGAAAGTGTCAGTATAAGGATGACTGTGCTTTTTAATTTAAAGAAAAGACTAATGTTTTATTTTTCCTGAATATTTTTAGTAAAAGGTTTTCATTGTAAAACATTCATGTTAGAATTTAAATAAGTACACGTATACAGTCAGCCTATTACTTGAATCTAAACTTTCCATATGTATATGTATGGTTAGTTCAGCAGAACATGCCTCAGGTCTTACATGTCAGGTCTGATTTCCTTCACAGAAGCTGAAACTTAGCAATAAAAGTCAAGATAAGCTGAAACCTCAGCAGAACCATATCTATTTTATTACTGCTGTGGGGCAATATGATAAATCGAATTGAAATCATGTCTTGTTGAACATTTCTGGATTTCAAAACTTTTTATCATATTACATGCAGAAGAATGAAAGGACTTCTAAATTGGCTTGTCAGTTTAGGGTTGAATCCCACTGCTGCCCTGCGAAGAACATACATGAGGATATTTAATATGAGATAGAAAACAATAATGAGAAACTTCTTCTTCCTCAATATTATTATTGCATTATTTAATGTTTTCTATAAGCTCCATATCTTTATCCTTCTTTCCACATTGTACATCTGTAAAAGCTTTAGTGGGCTTTCAATATCTTTGTATATGATGTAAAATGTTCCCACCAAAGCTTCAAATCAATCCACCAAAACAGCAAGTCACCACTCACGCCCATAATCTGTTAACAGAAAAATAGGGGGCTTCCATATTACTTGTAGCACAAAGGCTCTAGAAAAGTGATAAATGGCTCCCTGCCCCCAAAAGAAATTCAGCAAATCCTGTACGCCCAAATCCAAATGCCCTTCTGAGCCTAAGTATGCCTAAACCACATTAATTGTCCACACGTTTGGCATTTTCGTAGCGATGAGAGTCAACCTAATTTAAGGGTACGTGTCTCCAGAAACTTTATACCTCCGGTCACAGCTGAGCGCTAATACTGTCTCTTGACAGCATGGGAACCGTGGCTATCTGACCAGTGGTGATGATTTCCCCGCTGATCAGAAGCAGTGTTTGCCTCGCTGTCATGCACAGGACAGAGTGGCAAACACTGGATGTTCAGGCCCTCCATTCAAGTGAATGGGGACCCAAACATTCAGGTATACGCCCATCTCTATTTGTGACTTGATAAAAACACCATTAGAAAACAAGGGATTATTAGTGAAAGCAAAGTTGGATACTTTTTTAGAACATTTTTGGTGTATCTATCTATAAATATTTATTTAGTGTTCTTATAAGGTGGAGGCTTAAATTTGAATATCTTCTAATATGTCTTTGAGACATGTCATAAGACATCATCTGATGATGCAACTTAGCTTATCTGGGCTCTCATCTTGCCTGGTATCCCATAAAGGTGCCTAGTCTTCCTAATTTATGCTGTGGTTGATGCACCCTTTTTGACTTGCTGCCTATAAATGTTGTGCTCATCTATATATAACAGTGCTTTTTTTTTACAATTACAAGACACAGCGGAAATGTAAATATGAAAAAAACTATTTCCCGTTATTTGATGTTACTGTAGATATAATTAATAAAAAAAGATAATCATAATACTAAAAAAAAAGTTTCTGCTAGCCTCATCCATAGAAATAGTCTGCCCGCTCTGTCCAAAATTGTACATATTTTAGAATAAAACGACCATTTAAAGCCGTTACATTTCCATAAGTTTAACTCAAAAATTTTAAAATGAAACATGCTTGCAAATCATACAACTATTTGTATTCTACTTTTATCTGTGCTAAATATGCAAATATAAAGCTTCAAATAGCAAAAATAAATAAACAAATATAGCTATTAACCCCTCAACGACCAGAGGTATTTTTGGTTTGGCATTTTCATTTTTTTCTCCTCTTCTTTCCAGAGCCAGAACTTTTTTATTTTTTGGTCAAAATGGAGATGTGAGGGCTTGTTTTTTGCAGGACAAGTTGTATATTTGAACGATACCATTGGTTTTACCAAGTCATGTACTCAAAATTCTAACTGCGGTGAAATTGCAAAAAAAGTGCAATCCAACACTTGTGTTTTGTTTTGCTTTTTTTTTTTTACTAGGTTCACTAAATGCTAAAACTGACCTGCAATTATGATTCTCCAGGTCATTATGAGTTCATAGACATCAAACATGTCTAGGTTCTTGTTTATAAAAGTGGTGAAAAAAATTCCAAACTTTAATTTAAAAAAAAGTGCGCCATTTTCCAATACCGGTTGCGTCTCCATTTTTCATGATCTCGGGTTGGGTGAGGGCTTATTTTTTGTGTGCCGAGCTAACGTTTTTAATGATACCATTTTGGTGCAGAAACGATCTTTTGATCACCTGTTATTACATTTTGATGCAATGTCACGGTGACCAAAAAAACGTAATTCTGGCGTTTTGATGTTTTTCTCGCTACGCCGTTTAATGATCTGGTTAATCTTTTTTTACTGATAGATCAGATGATTCTGAACGCAGTGATACCACATATGTGTATGTTTGATTTTTTCATCGTTTATTCTGAATGAGGGAAAAGGGGGGTGATTTGAACTTTTATATTTTTTATTTTTTTATATTTTTAAAAACTTTTTTTTTTCACTTTTGGCATGCTTCAATAGTCTCCATGGGAGAGTAGAAGCTGCCATAACCTGATCAGTTCTGCTACATAGAAGTGATGATCAAATCACCTGTATGTGTCAGAATACCTCACTTGCTATGAGTGCCAACCACTGGGCTGTGCTCATAGTAATCCAGCAGTGCCAACCATAGAGGACTGTAGGAGACGTCTGGTTGTCATGCTTACCTATCCATGACTCGCGATCACTTGACGGAGGTCACCAATGGGCGGATTTCCAGTACGTTTGCCAGAAGCGCATGTTAAATGCCGCTGTCATTTGACAGTGGCATTTATTGGGTTAATAGACACAGGTGGATCGCGATTCCATCCGCAGCTGTTCTAGGCACATGTAAGCTGTTCAAAATAGCTGACATGTGGCGGGAAAGATGTGGGCTCACCGCTGGAGCCGACATCAAAGGGAAGGAGTCTGACATCGGCGAAAATTTACCCCAGATAATAATAATAATAATAATCTTTATTTATATAGCGCCAACATATTCCGCAGCGCTTTACAGTTTAACAGTTTCAAAACACAAGTCATAAGTAACAACGCTAACAATACAATAATTAAAGCAAAATAAGACGAAATAAGACGACCCTGCTCGTGAGAGCGTACAATCTACAATGAGGTGAGGGAGATACAGAGTACAGGTGTGTATTTACAATGGTGTATTTACAATGAAGGTCCAACCATCTTGCAGGAGTGAAGGATGGATGGAGATAGTGAATGGGCTACGCACGCACACTTACACAGAGAATGACTTTGATTAGTGAATGTGATAGGCCGCTCTGAACAGGTGTGTTTTGAGGGAGCGCCTAAAACTATGCAAATTGTGGATAGTCCTGATTTCTTGGGGTAGAGCATTCCAGAGGATAGGAGCAGCACGGGAGAAGTCTTGGAGTCGGGAGTGGGAGGTACGGATTAGTGCAGAGGTTAGTCGAAAGTCGTTTGCAGAGCGCAGCGATCGGCTAGGCCGATAGACAGAAATGAGAGAAGAGATGTAAGGGGGTGCCGCACTGTGGAGAGCTTTGTGGGTGAGAACAAGTACTTTGAATTGGATCCTATAATGAATGGGCAGCCAATGTAAGGACTGGCGAAGAGCGGACGCGTCCGAGTACCGATTACCCAGATGGACGATCCTGGCTGCTGCATTGAGTATGGACTGGAGAGGGGATAGCCGAGTGACGGGGAGGCCAATTAATAGAGCGTTGCAGTAATCCAGGCGAGAGTGGATCAATGCAACAGTGAGGGTTTTTGTTGTTTCCATAGTGAGAAAAGGGCGGATTCTAGAGATGTTCTTTAGGTGTAAGCGGCAAGAGCGGGCAAGGGATTGTATATGGGATGTAAAGGAGAGATTGGTGTCAAATATAACACCCAGACAGCGCACCTGCTGCCGGGGCGTTATTGTGGTACCACCCACGGAGAAGGAAATGTCAGATTTAGGGAGGTTAGTATACGGCGGGAGCAGAAGAAGTTCAGTTTTGGAGAGGTTGAGTTTCAGATAGAGAGCGGACATGATATTGGAGACTGCGGACAGACAGTCACTGGCGTTCTGTAGTACAGTGGGGGTAAGGTCGGGGGAAGACGTGTATAGTTGTGTGTCATCAGCATAAAGATGGTACTGAAAGCCAAATCTGCTGATGGTCTGTCCAATTGGGGCCGTGTAGAGAGAGAAAAGAAGGGGGCCAAGGACTGAGCCCTGAGGTACCCCGACAGCAAGAGGAAGAGGAGATGACGTGGAGCCAGAGAACAAAACACTGAAGGAGCGGTCAGAGAGATAGGAAGAGAACCAGGAGAGTGCAGTGTCCTTAATGCCTAGTGACTGGAGCCTAGAGAGTAGGAGATGGTGGTCAACAGTATCGAAAGCTGCAGATAGGTCAAGAAGAATGAGCAGAGAGTGGTCACCGTTACGTTTTGCTGTCAGAAGGTCATTGGTCACTTTGATGAGTGCAGTTTCAGTCGAATGTAGGGGGCGGAAGCCGGACTGTGAAGGGTCTAGAAGGGAGTGAATGGAGAGGTAACGGGTAAGGCGGGAGTAAACTAGGCGTTCCAAAAGTTTAGAGATGAAGGGGAGATTGGAGACTGGTCTGTAGTTGTTTGTGCAGGATGGGTCGAGAGCAGGTTTCTTTAGTAGTGGAGTAACGATGGCGTGTTTGAAGGAGGATGGGAAAATGCCCGAGGAGAGGGAGAGATTAAAGATTGTAGTTAGGTGGGTTGTGACGACTGGAGAGAGAGACTGGAGGAGATGTGAGGGAATGGGGTCGGTAGTGCATGTAGTCAGACGAGAAGAAGAGAGGAGTCTGGAGACTTCTTCTTCTGTTATGGGATCAAATGTGGAGAGTGAGCCATGGGAGATGTAGGAAGGGATGGGAGTCACAGCACTTGGTGGTTGGGAGCAGATTTCTTGACGGATATTATCTATTTTTTCTGTAAAGTGGGAGGCCAGGTCATCAGCACAAATGTCTGTGATAGGGGCTTGTGCTTTTGGCCTGAGGAGGGAGTGAAAAGTGTCAAAAAGTTTCTTGGGGTTGTTGGCTAGTGAGGAGATCAGGGTGGTGAAGTAGGTCTGTTTGGCAAGGTGAAGGGCAGCGTTATAGGTTCTTAACATAAATTTGAAGTGGATGAAGTCTTCTGGTGTGCGGGTTTTTCTCCATAGGCGTTCAGCACTCCTGGAGCATCGCTGGAGAAGTTGAGTTTGCGATGTGAGCCAGGGCTCTTTTACTCTGTGTTTGGAGGTTCTGAGGGTGAGGGGAGCTACTTGGTCAAGGGTGCTTCTAAGAGTGTCATTGTAGTGATGAACAGCCAGATTAGGACAGGAAAGAGAGGAGATTGGGGACAGAGATGAGTGTAGGGAATCTGAAAGTGTCTGAGGGTTAATAGCTTGTAGATTTCTGACTGTGTGGTAGGTAGGAATGAGCTGGGGTGGGCGAGGATTTGTGAGCGTGAAGGAGAGAATGTTGTGGTCAGAGAGTGGAAGCGGTGAGTTGTTTAGGTGGGAGATTGAACAGAGCTGGCAGAAGACCAGATCAAGGGTGTTACCGTCCTTATGTGTCTCAGAGGTTGAAAGCTGTGAGAGGCCTAGAGAGGTGGTTAGTGATAGAAGCTGGGATGCAGATGTGGAATTAGGGCTGTTAATGGGGATGTTGAAGTCTCCCAGGATGAGGGTTGGTAGTTCTGAGGACATGAAGTGTGGCAGCCAGGCTGAAAAGTGGTCAAGGAAGAGGGTGGGTGAGCCTGGGGGCCAGTATATGACCGCTACCCTGAGGGAGAGGGGATGGAAGAGCCTGATGGTGTGGACCTCAAAAGAAGGGAATAAGAGTGATGGGACTGGGGGGATGACCTGGAAAGTGCATTGTGGGGACAGGAGTATGCCAACTCCACCACCAGGTCTGTTTGTGGGTCTCGGGGAGTGAGAGAATTGTAAGCCACCGTAGGAAATGGCAGCAGGAGAGACAGTGTCAGAATCCTGAATCCAGGTTTCAGTGAGGGCCAACAGATTAAGAGAGTTGTTCAGAAAGTAGTTGTGTAGGAAAGGAAGCTTGTTACAAGCAGACCGTGGATTCCAGAGGGCACAATTAAAAGATTGAGATGAGGGAGTGCAAGTAATGTTAATCAGATTATTGTGGTTTCGATATGAGGTAGGGTAGGGGTCGAGGTTGGGGGATGGTGGACCAGGGTTGGGGGAGATGTCCCCTGAAATCAGTAGGAGAAGGAAGATAAAGAGCCAATAGTTGTTGGAATTGTAAGTAGTTTTTTTCTGCGATGTGTTTGGGCAAGATGGGCTGAGGTTTCTCAGGAAGGTGAGGAGTGTGTGGGAGCTGTACATGGGAGAGGGAAGTATAGAGGGGCTGATGTGTATGAGTCGTGATGGAGGGGGGATAGGGTAATGAATGTGGATGGCAAGGGAACACAGGAGGATAAAAATAAAGCACATGGTTAAAGGGGAAGGCAAGGTGTGGGTTACCTGACTCCTGCCCTGACTAACTGCCATGTATAACTGCCGTTTTGCTGGATGCTTATCTTCTGTGATGCTTTGCTTATGGGATGCTTGCGTGCTGTACCCCACACTGCGTGCTTCCCCTTAGCAACTACTACATATATAGGCCACACTACAGGGTCAGGAGAGAGGGATTGTGGGAGCTGGTTGGGTATAATTTGGCAGCTGGGGCCAGCACACCAGGGGATGGTTAGATGATCAAAGGCACTAGACCAAGATGTGGCAAAATGCTATAGCACCTCCCACCTGATAAGATCTAGAAAGGCCCCAGTCACAGATCTAAAGCAGTAAGTATTACATACAGTGCAACAAATGAATTATACCAAAGCTTTAGCAAGCACATTTAAATATGCAGCAAAATGGTCAAGCAGCAGAAGTATGGAGTTGTACCATTTGGATATATTACAGCAGAGAAATAGAGGCAGCAGAGGTGGGAAGTTGTGTCATTCAGGCTGCTTGCTGGCAGTGAATGGAGTAAATACATGCAGGGTGGCTCAGTTGATTACCATTTGGATATATTACAGCAGAGAAATAGAGGCAGCAGAGGTGGGAAGTTGTATCATTCAGGCTGCTTGCTGGCAGTGAATGGAGTAAATACATGCAGGGTGGCTCAGTTGATTACCATTTGGATATATTACAGCAGAGAAATAGAGGCAGCAGAGGTGGGAAGTTGTATCATTCAGGCTGCTTGCTGGCAGTGAATGGAGTAAATACATGCAGGGTGGCTCAGTTGATTACCATTTGGATATATTACAGCAGAGAAATAGAGGCAGCAGAGGTGGGAAGTTGTATCATTCAGGCTGCTTGCTGGCAGTGAATGGAGTAAATACATGCAGGGTGGCTCAGTTGATTACCATTTGGATATATTACAGCAGAGAAATAGAGGCAGCAGAGGTGGGAAGTTGTATCATTCAGGCTGCTTGCTGGCAGTGAATGGAGTAAATACATGCAGGGTGGCTCAGTTGATTACCATTTGGATATATTACAGCAGAGAAATAGAGGCAGCAGAGGTGGGAAGTTGTATCATTCAGGCTGCTTGCTGGCAGTGAATGGAGTAAATACATGCAGGGTGGCTCAGTTGATTACCATTTGGATATATTACAGCAGAGAAATAGAGGCAGCAGAGGTGGGAAGTTGTATCATTCAGGCTGCTTGCTGGCAGTGAATGGAGTAAATACATGCAGGGTGGCTCAGTTGATTACCATTTGGATATATTACAGCAGAGAAATAGAGGCAGCAGAGGTGGGAAGTTGTATCATTCAGGCTGCTTGCTGGCAGTGAATGGAGTAAATACATGCAGGGTGGCTCAGTTGATTACCTGTGTGAAGAGAGAGAAGATGAATGTTAATTCCATGCCATGTAGAACTGCCGTTTTGCTGGATGCTTATCTTCTGTGATGCTTTGCTTATGGGATGCTTGCGTGCTGTACCCTACACTGCGTCAACAGATGTCGGAAAGGGGTTAAACTTTGGCCGACCATTTGTATGTTATAATAGCTTAAAGGGAATTTGTCAGCAGGGTTTTGCTATGTAATCTGAGGAGAGTATAACGAAGGAGTTAAACACAAATTTCAACGATATGCCACATGTCAACCTGTGTGCTGTGGTTTACTTGCAATTAAGGTTTTATCACCTGGTGATTATTATTGCATGGACTACAGAAGCTACAGCAATGCGTGCTTTGTAGTCCAACTCCGCCTTCTCCTGGGATGAGCAGCTCACTGTCTACAGACTTTTTACATACAGAGCCTGGTGTGGGCTGGGTTAGCTTTCTGAGCTCTGCTGCACTGCTAAATCTAAGTCCTCTGATTGAGTCAGAATGGCTGAATCCAGTAAGCTAAGTGATACATTGTTGGATTCAGGGTCTCTTGCCCACATCATGCTTCACTCAGATGATATAGCAAAAAACTGCTGACATTTCTTTTAATTTTGGAGTGGTTAATTACATTACAGAAATGCTCATATGTCCACTGATGATTTCAGTATGTTAAATGTGACATTATGGTTTATAGGTTTTTTATGTTTATTATTTGAGCATTTGCGATCTTATGTGTACAATTCATAGCTAAATAAAGAGCTGCTCCGCATAGAAATTGTGGTTGTCAAACATATCATTGATCCTTGTGACAGCTCGTCAAGCATTTCCCATACATGAGATATACTGCTATGAGCACATTAGGCATGAATAATACTGTATATATTACAATGTTATTATATGTTTGCAATACATACAGTATGTATAATATAATGCCGCTGGAGAAATGTAGGCTAACATGAGGAATGAAATAATATTCATGAAAATTCAGTATCTTTCTCTCTTAACTACCATTTCGCTGTTATTTCTCATTGACCCATGAAATGTGAACTTTAGCTCAATGCCTATCATCAGTGTGGGGCCTAATGGTGCAGTCATTGGAATTGCATGTTTGTTGCAAAGATGATAAAGATTCAAGCCAGGGTTTATCAGAATCTGTATGCTCTCTGATCCATTTGTAGACATCACTTTTCAGCTACAGTTTTCTTCCATTCTCTAAAAATGGATAAGTTACTAATATTTTTACTAAATGGACCGTCGTTCCTTGCAGATCAATAATAAAATTAATAACTCACCTTGCAGATAATCATATTGTATAACTTTTTTCCAGAGTAATGCTACTAAAATATAAGAAGATAGTCTAACACAATATTCCTTCTACGTTCTGAATGTTTGAAGTTGACACTGTATTAAGTTTGAGAAAATTTTGATAGTCCTTAAACTGGTTGTCCAGAACTAAAATTTATTTTACTCCTAATGCTAATCCATTTAATGCCATAATCTAATCTATTTTCTAAAATACTTAAAAGTCCTTAACATACCTTCCCTATAGTATCCAACCACTTTATTTTTTTTACTACTTCCTCTTTGATGACACTTCTTTTCAGAATCCTAGTACATGCTGAAATAGTCAAACGAATCATCATGAGGGAGACAGAGGCTGCCATCACTAATGGATTCTCTGCCCCCACCCTGAAGCATCATCAATGACCTCCATTTCAAGGGTTGGGCTATACGCTGCTCTACTGAGCATACGTTCGTTGTCAATTTTGACTTATGCTCAGTAAATTTTTATCACTGTTTGATGTGCACAGTGACAGTGCACTCACAGATTCTGATGACAACGAACAGGCAAGAGAGCGCACTGTCAGTGCAAGTAGTAAGAATACCTGGTGAAGAAAAAGCAGAGACCAGCTTAATCTCTGCAAGAATTGACAACTAACACATGCTCAGTAGAGCAGGGACGAGCTCAATACCTAAAAAATTGATGACGCTTTGTTTCAGGGAGGGGGCAGAGGCTGCAGTAGTGACCGCAGCCTCTATCCCATGATAAATTGTTTGACTATTACAGCATGCATTGGGATTCTCAAGCAAAGCATCATCAAAGAGGAACTAGTAAAAAAAAGACGATAGCGTAATGAGGTAGGGAATTTTTAATTGAACTTTATTAGAAAAGAGACTAAATTATGACATTAAATACCAGTAGATATGCACTTAGGAGTAAAATAAATTTTAGTTCTAGACAATTCCTCTAAATTAGTTTTCACCTAAGGTCTTTCCACTTTATGTACCCTATTTGATCACTTTTTAGCAACAGTGAGGGACCACTAGCAGATAGCAGTTTTCTCTCTGGCAAATGTACATACAATGCATGGACAGTCATTCACGTAAAATGGTCAGCATGTAATGCCACATTTACCTTTTGGTGCCCACTATTGCAAAAATGTAACATTTTTCTTTCTTCCTGTCATCATAAGGACCTTTCAACATTTTTTGGCATAGTTGCTTTTCTTAATTAAAATACTCAAAATATGTTTTGTGCTTGGAATTTTAGCGTCCTTTCAAGCTTCAAGATCTGCATTTCTGCATTTGATGAATGATCACATCATGCAAGTACTCGTGTCCTTTTCTAAACACATTCCGATTAGTCCAAGAGAAATGACATGCTTATAAAACCTGGGAAACATAGAGACTCACAATAAAGTCAGCAAATGATTGCATGACTAACATCAATTTTAGGTACTGGGTACAAATAGATTAGAAGCCATACACAGTTTTTCCTATTTACGGAAGAAGAAAAGTACATAGTAGAGGTCCATATAGAGTGCTCCTGATTGCATCAATAAAATGCCCAAATGTGCAGAGATGGAGAAAAGATTCAATAAGGAAAAAAGCCATTACATCTGCTATTTCACAGACAACTCAGGGACCATTTTATGTAGCATATATGGCACATGTTGACTCACCAATAAAACTTACATTTTAACCATATATCCAATTGAATGTCAAATGTCATACTACAGTAAGGTCTGGTGTACAGTCTTGGCATGAATCCTTTTCTGGTTTCCACTCATTTATAAAATCACCATGATATCAGAGTCCCTGGCCGCCAATCAACCTACAGCGTATGGTATATCAAGTGTCTCCAAGATGGTGTAGATGCCTGATTATCGTGTGCTATCCTTGCGGTATTCTGGCCACATTGTAGGGGTCCCCCTTACAACTTCCTTCTGTACTCAGTCCTGTACTGCGTCCTGTACTCCATCTTGTGCTCCTCACTCAGCCCTGTACTCCGTCTTGTACTACGTACCCTGTCCTGTACTCTGTACTCAACCCTGTACTCCATCTTGTACTCCGTACTCCGTCTTGTACTCCGTACCCCATCCTGTACTCTGTACTCAGCCCTGTACTCCGTCTTGTACTCCATACTCCGTCCTGTACTCAGTACCCTGTCCTATACTCCGTACTATGCCCTGTGTTCCTGATCCGTCCTGTATCTCCTGTCCTTCCTGTGCTCTGGTCCCCTCAGTTGTTCTCTGGTCCTTTGAGTCGCCCCTCTTGGTTCTAGCTGTCACAGTATCTGTCTCCCGAGGGTCTGCCCCTAACGGTCCCTGTATAGGGGTCAGCTCCACCTGGCGCGCTCGCCCCCGGGAGCTCCAGTTCCGCGATCCAGAGGATCCACTCTCGGACGTTTCCTTCCTTGGTCGTCACAGCATAATCAGGCCATGGACCCCGCTAGCGCCTCGGTGGCCACGCAGAAAGAATTGCTCTTTTTGTGGGAGAACCAGACTAGAATAATATCCTTCATGAAGTCCATGGACACCCTGCTTTCCGCCTTACAAACTGTGGACCCTGGGAGCGCCCCGTTGCTAGCTGGGCTATAGCAGGAGCTTGCGCAGCAGCGTGATGCCCAGTCCCACATTCTGAGTTACATGGCATCCGTAGATGACCCACTTCTGTCTCTTCAGTCCCCTGCGGCCGCTTCGGCTCTACCTCGGGACCCCGTATCTAACCCGCCACCACACCTAGGAAAGCCCCCCAGGTATAGCGGTGACCCCAAGTTATGTCGGGGTTTTTTAAATCAGTGCCAGTTACACTTTGAGCTCCTGTCCCAGCAATACCCCTTTGATCGAGCCAAAGTAGCATTTATTGTGTCCCATCTTGAGGGGGAGGCCTTTGCTTTGGGTGAATCCCCTGTGGGAGAGAGATGACCCGGTGGTATCTAGCATGCAGAACTTCTTGGATACTTTTCGCAGGATATTTGACGAGGCTGGGCGTGTGACCTCTAACACTGAGGCTCTTTTCAACCTCCGTCAGGGATCTCTCACCGTAGGACAGTATGCCATCCGCTTCCGTACACTATCCTCTGAACTAGGGTGGAATAATGAGGCCTTGGTTGGGGCCTTTTGGAGGGGACTCTCGGGCAAAATAAAAGATGAGCTTGCCGGCCGAGACACTCCAACCACCCTGGAGGAACTCATATCACTTGCCACCCGTATACATTTACGGTTTCAAGAATGCTCCCGAGAGTCAGTTAGGGAGAGGAGACCCTTTAAGCTATATCAAGTGCCCATTCCCGCTCCCCGGCGTCTGCTAGTAATTGCGCTCCTGAGCCCATGCAGGTGAACCGAGTAAAGCTGTCTGAGTAACGACGCAGGGAGAGGATGATGCAGGGGTTATGCCTTTACTGCAGCGAGGCCAATCATGATGTGACAGATATTATAGCCTCCTGCACTACTTGTGTGCCGAACAAAGTACCCAGGACTCTGCCGTCCGGTCTATTTCACCCTCTGCCTCTCCCTGAGGTCCCTTGGCGACAGATCGGTATGGACTTCGTTGCTGATTTACCTCGCTCTTCCGGGTGTACTACTATCCTAGTAGTGGTCGATCTGTTGTGAGTTCATTTTCCCCTTCATTACTGAGGCCCGAGGAACTCCCTCTTCTGGTAAAGAAAGGTAGTGAGCCTGATTATCAAACACCTGTGGCTGATGATGATGACTGGCTCAGTGGAGTTACTGACTGGATATAAGGCTGCCAACGCCCTTCTGCCCTGCGGGTGATTTCTCTGTGGGATCCTTGGAGACCAGTCTGAATTCCTGCTCCTCTAAAGCTAAGTTTGCTGCTCGGCCTTTTGCTTTTGTGCTTTGACTTTGTTTTGCTTTGTTTTTCTGGATTTCTGCCATTCCCAGCTGGGGTGTGCTGAATTCATTTAGCTCTGTCTTCTGAAAATACCTGAGTGCTGATTTAGATTTTGAAGCCTAGCTGCTTCAGGGCCTTTTTCATATCAGCTTGTTGGCTTATGTCTTTGATAGGGTTTTGGCAGATTGCAGACAGCAGCCTTCCTGTCCTTTCCTAGCTAGGTAGTTTTGGGGCCCCGTCTTTGCTCAGTCTATCTTTCTGTCTGTGTTAGTATTTTCATCTTGCTTCACCGTCATTATATGTTGGGGGCTGCCTATTGCTTTGGGGTCTGCTCTGGGGCAGTTTAGATTACCCCTTTCTTTCTTTAGGCCTATGTAATTCTCTGGCTGTGATCGAGGGGTCTAGGGCATCGTAGGAACCCCCCACGGCTACTGCTAGTTGTGTTGATAGGTTCAGGGGTCTGCAATCTGATAGTTGCCAACTTCTCTGGTTTTCTGGACTTAGCTTGTATTTCTGCTTTTGCCTCCTATGGTGACTCATTCATAACAGAATCACCCGCCATATCGCAGATTCTAGGGTACTCAATAGCAGGAAAGAATTGTAAAGAAAAAAAAAAAAAAAGTGTGTATATTTTTTCCTCTATATCTCTGAGGCCGTAGGGGGAATTTTTTTTTCTTCTCTCAATGGAGATAAAGCAATTGTCTGATCGTGTGGAGCAGCTCGCTGCGGAAGTGCGGGGAATTTCCGCCTACCTTGCTCATTCACATGCTGCTGAACCAAAGATTCCTACACCTGATGTATTTTTTGGGGATCGGTCTAAATTTTTGAATTTCAAAAATAATTGTAATTTATTTTTTGCCTTGAAGCCTAACTCGTCAGGGAGCTCCGCGCAGCAGGTTAAAATTGTCATCTCTTTGCTGCGTGGCGATCCCCAGGATTGGGCGTTTTCTTTGAAACTAGTTGATCCTATTCTGACTAATGTGAACGCATTCTTTCAAGCTTTGGGGTTGTTGTATGACGAAGCTAATGCCATTGATCAGGCTGAAAAGACCCTGCTGGCATTGAGCCAGGGTCGTGATTCTGCAGAATTGTACTGTCAAAAATTCCGAAAGTGGGCAGTACTTACTACCTGGAATGATAATGCCTTGGCTGCTCTCTTTCGGAAGGGGTTGTCAGAAGCCGTAAAAGATTCTATGGTGGGATTTCCTGTTCCCTCTGGTCTTGACGATTCTATGTCATTAGCCATTCAGGTTGATCGGCGTTTGCGCGAACGCAAAGCTGCACGAGAGGTGTTGCCACCTGTTGAATAAATGTCTGAACCTATGCAATGTGATAGAGTTTTTTCCAGAGAGCAGCGTCAGGAGTTCAGAAGTCGTAATAAGTTGTGTTTTTTCTGTGGAGATGCCTCGCATATTATTTCTGTCTGTCCTAAACGAGAGAAACGCTTTGCACACACGTTTTCTGTTGAGGGTGTTCAACCTAAGTTTCTTCTGGCTATTACTCTGATCTGCTCCCTGTCCACATTTTCCACCAAGGCTTTTGTGGATTCGGGAGCAGCCCTAAACCTAATGGACTTGGATTTTGCTAAACGTTGTGGATTTCCGATGACACCTCTGCAGACGCCTATCCCTTTGAGGGGGATTGATGCTACTCCTTTGGCTAAAAATAAACCCCAGTTTTGGACCCAGGTGGTAATGCGGGTCGCCCCAGACCATCAAGAAAATTGCAGATTTTTGGTGTTGCATAATCTGCATGATACTATTGTTCTGGGGTTTCCCTACAGATTCATAATCCAGTTTTGGATTGGAAATCTGTGTTTGTGGTGAGTTGGGGTTGTCGGTGTGCCTTTAGTGAGGCTCCGGTGTTTTCCACCTCTCCTCAGTCGCATGATGTTCCTGATTATTTGACGGACTTTTATGATGTATTTAGTGAGAATGAGTCTGCTTCTCTGCCTCCTCATAGGAGTTATGACTGTGCAATTGAACTGAGCCCGGGGTGTAAATTTCCCAAGGGTCGGCTCTTCAATTTATCTGTACCCGAGCACGAGGCTATGCGATCCTATATTAAGGAGGCGTTGGAGAAGGGTCATATTAGACCATCCTCGTCACCCTTAGGTGCCGTTTTTTTTTTTGTAGCCAAAAAGGATGGATCATTAAGACCTTGTATTGATTATCGTGCCCTCAACAAAATTACTGTTAAATATCAGTATCCGTTACCCCTGATTTCTGATCTATTCTCCAGAGTTAAAGGTGCTTGCTGGTTTACCAAGCTTGACCTCAGGGGGGCGTATAATCTTATTCGCATTAAGCATGGGGATGAATGGAAGACGGCGTTTAATACTCCGGAGGGACATTTTGAGTACCTGGTGATGCCTTTTGGGCTCACTAATGCCCCTTCTGTCTTCCAGTGCTTCATGAACGATATTTTCTGAGATTTTGTCGATAAATTTTTGATTATCTATCTGGATGATATTTTGATCTTCTCCAAGGATTGGGATTCTCATGTGGAACATATTCGGACTGTGTTCCGGATCTTGAGGGAGAATTCCCTGTATGTCAAAGGATCGAAATGCCTCTTTGGAGTACAGAGGATTTCTTTTTTGGGATTTATTTTGTCCCCGTCAACTATTGAAATGGACCTGGCCAAGGTACAGGCCATTCACGATTGGGTTCAGCCCACTTCTTTGAAGGCCCTCCAGAAGTTTTTGGGTTTTGCTAATTTTTATAGGAAATTTATAGCAAAATTTTCTAGTATTGCCAAGCCATTGACTGATTTGACTAAAAAGGGTGCTGATGTGTTAAATTGGTCTCCGGAGGCTGTTTCTTCCTTTCAGGAGCTGAAGCGAAGATTCACCTCCGCCCCGGTTTTGCGGCAACCTGATGTCTCACTTCCATTCCAGGTAGAGGTGGATGCTTCTGAGATTGGTGCAGGAGCTGTTTTGTCCCAAAAGGATCCTGTAACATCTAAAATGAATCCCTGTGCTTTCTTTTCCCGAAAGTTCTCTCCATCTGAACGTAATTATGATGTGGGGAATAGGGAACTGTTGGCCATGAAATGGGCATTTGAGGAGTGGAGACATTGGTTGGAGGGAGCTAAGCATCAAGTCGTGGTCCTCACTGACCACAAGAATTTGATTTACCTAGAGTCGGCTAAGCGCTTGAACCCTAGACAGGCTAGGTGGGCCTTGTTTTTTACACGTTTTGATTTTTTGGTTTCTTTTCTTCCTGGAACAAAGAATGTCAAGGCAGACGCCCTCTCTAGGAGCTTCTTTGCTGATTCTCCTGTGGTGACCAAGCCTGCTACCATCTTAGGCGAAGGCATCCGATTTGAGACGTGCTCTGGAAGACTTCCAGGAGGACAAACCTGAGCGTTGTCCCAGTGGAAAGTTGTATGTTCCTGACCAGTGGAAGAAGAGAGTGATGTCTGAAGTTCATTGCTCTGCTTTGGCTGGTCATCCAGGTATTTTTGGTACTAGAGATCTGGTGAGTCGGTTTTTTTGGTGGCCCTCCTTGTCTCGTGATGTTAGGAATTTTGTGCAGTCCTGTGGGACGTGCTCCCGGTCTAAATCGTGTTCTCGCTCTAGTGGGTTGTTGATGCCTTTGCCTGTCCCCAAGAGGCCATGGACCCATATTTCAATGGATTTCATCTCTGATATGCCTGTCTCTCAGAGGATGACTGTTATTTGGGTGATTTGTGATAGGTTCTCTAAGATGGTTCATCTTGTACCACTCCCTAAGTTGCCGTCTTCCTCTGAGTTGGTGCCCCTGTTTTTACAACAGGTGGTTCGTTTGCACGGGATTCCTGAGAACATTGTATCTGACAGAGGAGTCCAGTTTGTGTCTAGATTTTGGAGAACTTTCTGTTCCAGGCTGGGAATTCAGTTGTCCTTCTCCTCTGCTTTTCACCCTCAGACCAATGGGCAGACAGAGAGAACAAACCAGACCTTGGAGTCATATTTGAGATGTTTTATTTCTGCTGATCAGGATGATTGGATTTCATTTTTGCCCTTGGCCGAATTTGCTTTAAATAATAGAGCTAGTTCTGCCACTTTGATGTCACCTTTTTTTGTAACTTTGGGTTTCATCCTCGATTTTCTTCAGGGCAGGTGGAGCCCTCTGCCTGCCCAGGTGTTGACACTGTGGTGGAGAGAATGCACCAGATCTGGGACCAAGTGGTGGATAAGTTATCTCTCTCCCAGGAAAAGGCCCAGCGGTTTTCCAACCGACATAGGACCATTGGTCCCCAGTTTAAGGTTGGTGATATGGTGTGGTTATCATCAAAAAATATTGCTATGAAGGTGGCTTCTCCTAAGTTTAAGCCTAGATTTATTGGACCTTACAAGATTGTAAGGTCTCTTTTCGTTTGGCTCTTCCTGTCACATTTAAAATCCATAATGTGTTCCATAAATCTTTGTTGAAGAGGTTTGTTGAACCTGTTGTTCCCGGGGTGGCACCTCCAGACCCTGTATTGGTTGAAGGTAACATGGAATATGAGGTAGAGAAAGTACTGGATTCCCGTCTGGCTAGACGGAGACTCCAGTATTTGGTTAAGTGGAAGGGTTATGGTCAGGAAGATAATTCCTGGGTCTCTGCCTCTGATATTCATGCCAAAAGATTGGTGCGTGCCTTTCATCGGGCTCACCCTGATCGCCCTGGTGGCGTAGTTGAGGGTTTGGTGACCCCTCCTCAAGGGGAAGGTACTGTTGTGAGTTCATTTTCCCCTTCATTACTGAGGCCCGAGGAACTCCCTCTTCTGGTAAAGAAAGGTAGTGAGCCTGATTATCAAACACCTGTGGCTGATGATGATGACCGGCTGAGTGGAGTTACTGACTGGATATAAGGCTGCCGACGCCCTTCTGCCCTGTAGGGTGATTTCTCTGTGGGATCCTTGGAGACCAGTCTGAATTCCTGCTCCTCTAATGCTAAGTTTGCTGCTCGGCCTTTTGCTTTTCTGCTTTGACTTTGTTTTGCTTTGTTTTTCTGGATTTCTGCCATTCCCTGCTGGGGTGTGCTGAATTCATTTAGCTCTGTCTTCTGAAAATACCTGAGTGCTGATTTAGTTTTTGAAGCCTAGCTGCTTCAGGGCCTTTTTCATATCAGCTTGTTGGCTTATGTCTTTGATAGGGTTTTGGCAAATTGCAGACAGCAGCCTTCCTGTCCTTTCCTAGCTAGGTAGTTTTTGGGCCCCGTCTTTGCTCAGTCTATCTTTCTGTCTGTGTTAGTATTTTCATCTTGCTTCACCGTCATTATATGTTGGGGGCTGCCTATTGCTTTGGGGTCTGCTCTGGGGCAGTTTAGATTTCCCCTTTCTTTCTTTAGGCCTATGTAATTCTCCGGCTGTGATCGAGGGGTCTAGGGCATCGTAGGAACCCCCCATGGCTACTGCTAGTTGTGTTGATAGGTTCAGGGGTCTGCAATCTGATAGTTGCCAACTTCTCTGGTTTTCTGGACTTAGCTTGTATTTCTGCTTTTGCCTCCTACGGTGACTCATTCATAACATCGATCGCTTCTCCAAGATGGCCCATTTTATCCCATTGCCAAGGTCTTTATCCACCAGATCTTTAGACTTCATGGACTCCCTCAATGAATTGTCTCTGATTGAGGGGTCCAGTTTACCTCCCGATTCTGGAGAGCACTCATCAAACTCATGGGTATCTCTCTGGATTTCTCCTCCACCTATCATCCTCAGTCCAATGGGCAAGTGGAGCAGATCAATCAGGCTTTGGCAGCCTACCTGCGTCACTTTTCTAACGCCCATCAAGACAACTGGGTGTCACTCCTGCCATGGGCAGAGTTCGCCCATAACAATCATCCTAATGAGTCCACCACTAAAATGCCGTTCCTTGGTGGTTTCTGGCCAGAATCCTGGTATTCCGCTGCCTATCTCCACGCCTTATGGTGCTCCAACAGCAGATGCCCTCTCCTCAGAGTTTTCTCAGGTCTGGAGGGAGACCAGAGAGGCACTTGAAAAGTCCAGTACCTGGATTAAGAGGCATGCAGACAAGAGACGCAGGGACCTTCTGCCGTACCAACCTGGCGACAAAGTCTGGCTTTCGACCAAGCATATCCGCCTAAAAATGCATTCTTACAAACTGGGCCCTCGGTACATCTGTCCTTTTGAGGTTCTTGGATACATTAACAACGTGGCTTATAAATTGAAGTTGCCGACTTCACTCCGGGTCCCTAACGCCTTTCATGTCTCGCTCCTTAAACCTGTAATTCTTAATCGGTATCGCCCTGTACCACCTCCTTCTACTCAGCCAGTAGGGGCCGATAACATTTTTGAAGTGAGAAATATTCTAGCCATGAAGAAAGTTCGGGGGCGAACCTTCTTCCTTATCGATTGGAAGGGTTTTGGCCCTGAGGAGAGGTCCTGGGAACCTAAGGAGAATGTTAATGCTCCACTTATTTTAAGGAAGTTTTTGTCGAATCTCAGGAGGGGGAGAGGTAAAGGGGGGTACTGTCATGCCTGATTATCATGTGCTATCCTTGCGGTATTCTGGCCGAGTTGTAGGGGTCCCCTCTACAACTTCCTTCTGTACTCAGTCCTGTACTCCGTCCTGTACTCCATACTCCGTCCTGTACTCCTCACTCAGCCCTGTACTCCGTCTTGTACTCCATACCCTGTCCTGTACTCTGTGCTCAGCCCTGTACTCCATCTTGTACTCCGTACTCCGTCTTCTATTCCGTACCCCGTCCTGTACTCTACTCAGCCCTGTACTCTGTCTTGTACTCCATACTCTGTCTTGTACTCCGTACCCTGTCCTGTACTCTGTACTCAGCCCTGTACTCCGTCCTGTACTCCATACTCCGCCCTGTACTCCGTACCCCGTCCTGTACTCTGTACTCAGCCCTGTACTCCATCTTGTACTCTGTACTCCGTCCTGTACTCCGTACCCCGTTCTGTACTCTGTACCCCGTCCTGTACTCCGTACTCTGCCCTGTATTCCTGATCCGTCCTGTATCTCCTGTCCTTCCTGTGCTCTGGTTCCCCAAGTTGTTCTCTGGTCCTTTGAGCCGCCCCTCTTGCTTCTAGCTGTCACGGTATCTGTCTCCCGAGGGTCTGCCCCTAACGGTCCCTGTATAGGCGTAGGCTCCACCTGGCACGCTCGCCCCCGGGAGCTCCAGTTCCGCGATCCAGAGGGTCCACTCTCGGACGTTGCCTTCCTAGGTCGTCACAATAAATAATATTTACCACATGTCTATTTTACATCAGCATCATTCTTGAAATAACTTTTTTTTATTATGTTCTTAAAATGGTTGAAAGTTTAGCAACAATTTAAAAATCTGAATTCCTCAACATATTCAAAGAGGCATTCAGATAAGTATGCTAACCCTTTAGGTTCTTCACATGAATTCATGCAAATTGAAAAAAAAAAATTCTTTACTAAACTGTTGCTTTATTATTATTATTATTATTATTATTATTATTATTATTATTAT
Organism: Dendrobates tinctorius; assembly: GCF_039654945.1. Taxonomy (NCBI): domain Eukaryota; kingdom Metazoa; phylum Chordata; class Amphibia; order Anura; family Dendrobatidae; genus Dendrobates; species Dendrobates tinctorius. The sequence continues at coordinate 9,463,493 of NW_027361671.1, read as the reverse complement.
TATTATAGCACCATTTATTCCATGGCGCTTTACATGTGAAAAGGGGTTTACATAATAAAAACGAGTAAAGTAGTCTTAAACAATACAAGTCACGACTGGCACAGGATGAGAGAGGTGTTGTGAGTTCATTCTCTGGTTCACCAGTTGTGAGTTCCCCTTCTGGACTCCCTCTGGTGGTGACAGGAGGTGGTGCGGCTGGTTTGATCGGTGGAGATCTGCCACCTGAGAATGAGGATGACGATTGGATCTCAGGATTGTCAGATTGGATTTAAGACAGCCGACGTCCTATTCAGTTGCTGGTGATTCCTTCTGGCTTGTCAGCTCTTGGTTTTCAGCTCTGTTCCAGTCATCTAAAGCTAAGTTTTTCTGCTAATGTTCACACTTGATTTTGTTGGTCTATTCAGTTTTTTGTGTGGTCTGCCAGCCCCGGCTGGGGGCTGAACTGAATTTCCTCTCTTATTTATCAGTATTTTGCCAATTGTCTTTTTGTCCCTTACTAGTTCAGTCTCTTTTTGCTCTGTCTCAGAATATTTCAGAGTGCTGATATAGTGGGAGAAGTCTAGTGACTTCAGGGTTAATTTTGCTATCAGAAGTGTTGGACATTATTTTTGTAGGGTTTTTTGCAGGTTGCAGACAGTGTCTTCCCTTTCCTTTCCTGTCTAGTTAGTTTGGGCCCCATCATTTGCTCAGCCTATTTTCCTGCCTGTGTTTGTGCCTTCATCTTGTTTCACCGTCAATACATGTGTGGGGGCTATCTATTCCTTTGGAGTCTGCTCTGGGGCAGTTAGTTTTTCATTTTCTTGCTTTAGGCTTATGTAGTCCTCCGGCCGTGACGAGGCGTCTAGGTTCATTGTAGGCACGCTCCACGGCTACTGCTAGTTGTGTGGTAAGATCAGGGATCTGCAATCTGCATAGTTACCAACCACTCTGGTTTTCTGTGGCTTAGCTTGTTTTGCTTTTTTCTCCTCGGTGACCCATTCATAACAGAGAGGACCCTGCCCGTGAGGGCTCACAATCTACAGGGGATGGGTGAGGATACAGTAGGTGAGCTGGTCATGAAGTGGCTTGGTCGATTGGTGGCTAATGCAGGCTGTAAGCTTGTCAGAAGAGGTAGGTCTTCAGGTTCTTTTTGAAGGTTTCCATAGTAGGCAAGAGTCTGATATGTTGTTGTAGAGTTCCAGAGTAAGAGTCATGCATGGGAGAAATCTTGTATGTGATTGTGGGAAAAGGAGAAAAGAGGGGAGTAGAAAAGGAGATCTTGTGAGGATCGGAGGTTGCGTGTAGGTAAGTACCAGGAGATGAAGTCAGAAATGTATGAAGAGGACAGGTTGTGGATGGCTTTGTATGCCATAGTGCAGGTGGATTAGTCAAGCAGCAGAGTTTAGAATAGATTGGAGTTGTGCAAGAGTGTTACAGGGGCGGCCACAGAGCAGGAGGTTGCAATAGTCAAGGTGGGAGATAATGAGGGCATGGACTAACGTTTTTGCAGATTCTTGGCTGAGGAATGTACAGATCCATTAAATATTTTGAGTTGAAGTCGGCAGGAAGTGGAAAGGGCTTGAATATGTGCTTTGAGAGATCAGTGTCAAGGATATCCCCGAGGCAGTGAGCTTATAGGACAGGGGAGAGTGGACAGCCATTTACTTTAATGGATAGATCCATTGGGGGGTCGAGTGAGATGGGGGAAAGATGATGAATTCTGTTTTGTCCATATTAAGTTTTAGAAAACTAGCGAAGAAGAATGAAATAGCAGACAGACATTGTGGGATTCTGGTTGGTAGGGAGGTGATATGGTAGGTATGACAAGATCCAAGATAGGGCCCGGTCTGTGATGCCAAGAAATGACGTCTGTAGTAATAGTGTAGCTCTGTCCTGGGCCCTGTATTGTTCAACATCATTATCAACGATTTAGATGAAGGAATTGAGGGTAAACTGATTATATTTGCTGATGACACAAAGCTAGGATGGATAGCTAATACTAGAGAAGAGAGAGAGATGATTCAAAAAGATATAAATAAACTGGAGCAGTGGGCAGCAACTAACAGAATAGTTTTTAACAGGGAAAATTGCAAAGTACTACATCTGGGCAATAAAAATGAAAAAAGCATATACAGAAAGTGAGGAATAGGGCTAAGCAACAGCACATGTGAAAAAGACTTGGGTATACTAATAGATCACAAACTGAATATGAGTCAACAGTGTGATGCAGCAGCAAAAAAGGCAAATGCAATTCTAGGATGTATTAACAGAAGAATACAGTCTAGATCACGTGAAGTCATTACTGCCCTCTACTCCTCTTTGGTCAGACCTCATCTGGAATACTGTGTCCAGTTTTGGGTGCCACATTTTAAAAAAGACATAAACAAACTGGAGCAAGTTCAGAAAAGAGCGACCACAAAGGTGACCGGTCTGCAAACCCTGTCTTATGAGAGAAAGGTTGCATGATTTGGGAATGTTTAGTTTGCAAAAGAGAAGACTGAGAGGAGACTTAATAGCTGTCTACAAATATCTCAAGGGCTGTCACATTGTAGAAGGATCAACTTTATTCTCATTTGCACAACGAAAGACTAGAAGCAATGGGATGAAACTGAATGGGAGGAGACGCAGATTAGTTATTAGAAAAAACTTTTTGACCATTAGAGTGATCAATGAGTGGAACAGGCTGCCACGAGAAGGGGTGAGTTCTCCTTCAATGGAAGTCTTCAAACAGAGGCTGGACAGACATCTGTCTGGGATGATTTAGCGAATCCTGCTTTGAGCAAGGGGTTGGGCCAGATGGCCCAGGAGGTCCCTTCCAACTCTATGATTCTATGATTCTAGGGAATGGTCCAATGTTTCAAAAGCAGGGGTCCAGGAGGAGGAGGACAGAGTATTGTCGCTTAGCCTTGGCGGTTAATAGGACATTGGTGACCTTAGTTAGGGCAGTTTCAGTGGAGTGGTGTTGCCAGAAACCAGATTGTTAGCCCCACATTTTTGCATGGGTAAAATGAGAGAATGGCAGCTCCCCTGCCTAGGAGATGTGGTGTGATCAGGCCATGACCAATCACAGTCAGACACAGCTATTACACAGAACATAGCAGGGGCACATTTAAAAAGATTATCTCAGCACAGGAACATTTTAGAACACCTTCAATTGCAGAACTAATTTTTATTCCAAGAACTAGTAATTAAAATATACTTTGTTCATTGGACAGTCATTTTAAAGGGAAACCTGTCAGTAGAAAAAAATCTATTAACTTACAATTATGGGTTCAATTTGCAAATCATTAGAGTTACTAGCAACATCCAGCACTGCACACACAATATTCGGCACAACACACACAGTCCCCGCACAGCCCAGCACAGTCCCGCACAGCCTGGCACGGTCCCCCCACAGTACCTGCACAGCCCCGCACAGTCTGGCACAGCCCAGCACAGTCCTGCACAACCCAGTACAGTACCTGCACAGCCCAGCACAGTACCTGCACAGCCTAGCCACAGTCCCACACAGCCCGACACAGTCCCGCACAGCCCAGCACAGTTCCCGCACAGCCCAGCACAGTCCCGCACAGCCCTGCACAGTCCGGCACAGCCCAGCACAGTCCTGCACAACCCAGTACAGTACCTGCACAGCCCAGCACAGTACCTGCACAGCCTAGCCACAGTCCCACACAGCCCGACACAGTCCCGCACAGCCCGGCACAGTCTTCGCACAGTCCCCGTCCAGCCCAGCACACACAGCCCATTACTCGCATTTTCCATAGACTTACATTGGACTCGCTACTCATTACGAGTGCCCGAGTATTAGGAGCTACTCTTAACGAGTACAGCGAGTCTGAGTATTTCACTACTCGCTCATCCCTAATTGCAATGTTAAAGCTCATTCAGATGTCCATTTTTTTCAAGTGCTACCCATGGTTTTCACGGATAGCCCTCATACCTTGGATATTCTACGTGGCATTTCACATGTTCATGAATTTTTGCGGACTGAGCGGTTCGCTGAAAATCACAGTAGCATGTCCAATTTTCCCGGACTGTCAGAACAGAGAATGTGAAAAAACTTTTTTCGGTCAAATTCTGATCAAAATAAACTGTTCATGAAAAAAACAGATGTCTGAATAAGGCCTTATTGTGTTATTTCACTTTTCTAAGTAATATAATTTAATCTTTCTACTAGCAAAGATAATGAATGCACTTTATTGTTTATACGGTTTGCTCTTCTAGCAGTGTATTATTTCTCTAGTCTGATGATGTTTTAGACCTGATTATGTCTTCTTTTGTGACTTTGTATATTTTTAGCACATACATTGAAGGCTATCATTTAAGGGGCGCTTACAATGTTTCAATTGAATGAATTTCTGATTTTTTTCAACACTTTTTCAGGTGCAGATAGACATCAAGCAATTAGCTTATAATTCCATTGACTAGCTTTCACATGATAAGAGGAAAATTAAAAGCATTATTTAAATATTCATTCAAAGCATGTAATTAGTTATGGTGTTATATTAGTGATAATTGGTTTGAGCGCTGAAGGGTCAATGATTCTGTTTGTAAAGGAAATTCAGTTCAGACTCTCATCATGTATTTCGAATATTAAACATGGCATCTTCCTGCATTAAAAGTAATGTATTCTGTGTTTGCATTATTAGTTTTCTACATGAAGGGGTTATATTTAAAGAAATAAAAATGTGGTTTGCTGGTTGACTGCAAAGCACAAATACATGCAGAAGTGTAATGAATATGTATTGAAAGCAGGGCCTTAAAATAGACTAGTCTCTTAGAAAAAAAGGAACCCTATCCTTACATTTTATATTTTATGATCTCATTCTTTTGATATATAGAATAAAATAAGTTTGTATCACTATTAGCAATATTAATATATTAATTCAAATCCCCAAAAGCTACTTTATAGATTAGGTACTTTTTTTATTTGTTCATTTTTTAAGATGAAATTGGTATTCATATATATTTTGTAACAGTGTTAATTCCTACAGTTGGTGCAAAATGATTTGTAAGTCCCTTTCAATCAACCAGAACAGTGGCCTGTATCTACTGGAATGGAAGAGGGCGCACCACCTCTTATCGCTCTTATCAGACATTATTCGTGACTCTTTTTTTTATTAGCCTGACTGGCTCAATGTCATTGCTGCGTAATTACACACATGCAACATTGCACCAAGCCAGCTAATCAAAAGATGAGCCGCGGATGCCCTCAGGTAGGAGGCGGTGCTGCCTATTCACTGTCGTAGCTATGGGATGGAACATGTGAATCGATTCACACCAACTCTATTACATATTCTGGTTTACTTCGTTGATGCAGAAAATAGTTGCTTAAATGTGTTTTACTGAATGTGTAAATCTCTACTCCATAGTTTGAGTATGAATCTCCTAAGTATGAGTGCAAGGGGAGCAGATTCTTTAGAATGTGCATGCTCTCTAATAGTATATAGTAGTCACAATGAGAGGACTGCAGGAGCTCGGTTGCACAGCGCTCTCAATTTGACTCCTTTTTCTAAACTCTTAAATGGAGTCAGTTACCTCACCATTTTCCCCAACATAGACAACATCCACCACCTTCTAAGGCTTCTTTTACTGTGTTCTAGTAAATTATATATAAGTCCCCAATCACCTTTACATTGTGCAAAAAATACCTTTTATAATCATATTTTCCCCTCATACGGTACAGTCACATCTGGTGTGAGTCGCTGGTTATATTTTGGTGTCTCCTCTCATCACAATCACATCCACTGTCCCTGCTTTATGCGGATAATGTGTCCTACGTTACCCACACAGTGTCCCCTAATCACAATCCTGAGCAGGCGTAGTTCTTTCTGCCCTGCTGAGGTCAGAGCAAGCTATTGTCTTGCGCATGCGCTGGTAAAAGCCAAAGAGCATGGATGTCCTGGAAGTAAAGCAGGTGCATGTGCATCGCAGCACTTTGCTCTGCCCTCAGCAGGGCACAGTGAAGTACACCTATACAGGATTGGGGAACACTGTATGGATGATGTAGGAGGCATCTTCCACATAAAGCCGGCAGGAGGATGGTTATTTTGATGTGGCAGGAGGCTCTGAAGCAAGAAGAGCAATGCCCATCGGGCCACACTGAATGGAAGGATTATGAAAGGCATTTTTTGTGGTTTGCAGATGCACACAGTATGTTACCTGCCTCACTAGAGACGACAAAATGTTGGACTTGTTCTTTGCCAATGTGAGAGGGGCATATGCCTCTTCAGCCCTACCGCCCCTTGGAAGATCGGATCACAACCTAGTGCACCTCCAACCCGTGTACAAGCCACTTGTACAGAGAGAACCTGCTGTCACTCGCACAGTGAGGATATGGACTGAGGAGAGTGATGATGCTCTGAGAGTCTGCTTTGAAACAACCACTTGGGATGTGCTGCAAGACTCCTATGGTGATGACATGGATGGTCTCACACACTGTATAACAGACTACATTAATTTCTGTGTAGGCAACACGGTAGCCACAAAAGTAGTGAGGTGCTTCTCTAACAATAAGCCATGGATCAGCCCCGGAATAAAGGCTCTTCTCAAAGAGAAAAAGTTGGCCTTCAGATCAGGTGACAAGGGCAGGCTGAGAGAGGTGCAGAAAGATCTGAAGAATCTAATCAGCAGGGAAAGGCTAAATATAAGAGAAAGATTGAACTGAAATTGTCACAGAAAAGGATTCATGAAGTCTGGGAGGGTCTAAAGTCTATATCTGGGCATAGACAGACTGTCTCAAGGATGGTTATAGATAAAGAGGGGCTTAATGAACTTAATCTATTCTTTAACAGATTTAATCACACACTGGCTGCTCCTGCCCCTGCATACCATTCACACCTCTCTGCTACAATAACCTCACCCCCTACTGCAACTTGTCAACTGAGCCAGGGTCTGTTCTTCACAAGTACCCAGGTTGCAAAAGAACTGGATAAGATCAAAGTTTTGAAGGCTACAGGTCCTGACGGCATCAGTGCAAGGCTAATCAGAACCTGCGGGCACCAGCTGTGTGAGATCATTACATATCTGTTCAATATGAGCCTGAGAATAGGTATATTACCACAACTGTGGAAATTATCGTGTGTGGTACCAGTTCCGACGAAACCTTATCCGAAAGACCTTAATGACTATAGACCTGTATCATTGACATCACACCTGATGAAGGTACTAGAGAGATTGGTTCTCACACGTCTCCGTCCTCTAGTGAACTCGGATATGGACCCTCTCCAGTTTGCCTATAGGCCGGGCATTGGTGTGGATGATGCCATTATCCACCTTCTAGATAGGACTCTCTCTCACCTGGAGAAACCTGGAAACACTGTAAGAATAATGTTCTTCGATTTCTCTTGTGCTTTTAATACCATACAGCCAGGTCTACTTAGAGAGAAGCTGGGCCTTGTTGGCGTGGACCTCCAACTCTCCACCTGGATCCTTAACTACCTCACGAATCGACCTCAGTTTGTAAAGGTTCGGGACAGTGTGTCAGACACGGTGATCTGCAATACAGGTGCACCTCAAGGTACAGTTCTTGCCCCTTTTCTCTTCACACTGTACACTGTGGATTTTAAGTGCAACTCATCTAGCTGCTACTTGCAGAAGTATTCTGATGACTCTGCAATAGTAGGCCTCATCACAGGAGGAGATGAAAGAGAGTACAGAGATACTAACCAAGCTTTTGTGGAGTGGTGTCAGAGGAACCACCTTAGGATTAATTCCGGGAAGACCAAGGAATTGGTGGTGGACTTTCGAAGGGAAAAAATCCACCAGTAGTGGTGAACATTCAGGGAAATGACATTGAGATAGTCGACACCTATATGTACCTTGGTGTGATCCTCAATAATAAGCTTGACTGGGCCCATCACTTGGATGCAGTGTACAGGAAGGGCCACAGTAGGTTTTATCTGCTCAGAAGGCCGAGAGCCTTCGGAGTTAGGGGGGCACTCCTTGCATCCTTCTTGAACTCTGTTGTGGCATCAGTCATCTTCTTTGGTGTGGCGTGCTGGGGTAGTGGCATATCAACCAGGGACAGGAATTGGCTGGACAAACTGATTAGAAGGGCCAGCTCTGTCCTGGGATGCCCCCTTGATCCAGTTCAGGAAGTAGGCGACAGGAGGATACTGGCCAAGGTGAGATACTTGGTGCAGAATGATTCCCATCCCATGCATGAGACCGTGACAAAGATGTGCAGTACTGTCAGTGACCGGCTACTTCATCCTAAATGTGAGAGGGAGCGCTATCGAAAGTCCTTCCTTCCTGCTGCAGTTAGGCTGTATAACCAGCACTGTCCAAAACGGAGAACGACCCATACAGTGAACTGATAGATCCAAAGTTGTGTTAGTCCGGTTATATCTTTTTTTTTTTTTTCGTATATGTACCTACCTACTGTCAATGTAATGCCTTTATGCATCTGTATCTGTACTTGTTCCTGCCTTGCTGCTGTAATGCTCTGAATTTCCCCATAGTGGGACGATTAAAGGATTATCTTATCTTATATACAGATTACTAGAATACTGTAACAGAGACCATAAAAGTGGTGGTCGTAGTTTATATTGGGAAAACCTGGTGACAGGTTCTCTTTAAATCGAAAAGAATCCTCTAATGACTCAGAAAGGTCGCAGATGGCCTTTCTGTTTTTCCCCACAAGCTCTCCAGGTCCTCCCACTTCTACACAGCACACACTGCAGCTTTATAACTACAGTCTTGACACTGTATCATTTGGGTCTTGTCATTCATATTGATGTTACATTGAGACATAATGTGTACAGTAACCAAACAGTGTTACAAACTAGACATATCCCTTCATGATACTAGTATTTCCAAATGATAATGTCCTCTGTCAGTAGGATAATGCATCCTGCCACGATATTTTAAACATGTCAAAAAAGTTTTATGTGTTGTTTTGGCCTTCCAATTTGCCTGATCTCAATCCAATTGGAATCAGTTTAATGGGCTGAGAAAACAAGATAGGTCCATGGAGGCTCCAATTTACAATGTATAGGCATCTGTAACCAGGTTTCATAGGATCATAGAATGGTAGAGTTGGAAGGGACCTCCTGGGCCATCTGGTCCAACCCCCTGCTCAAAGCAGGATTCGCTAAATCATCCCAGACAGATGTCTGTCCACCCTCTGTTTGAAGACTTCAATTGAAGGAGAACTCACCACATCTCATGGCAGCCTGTTCCACTCATTGATCACCCTAACTGTCAAGAATTTTTTTCTAATATCTAATCTGTGTTTCCTCCCATTCATTTTCATCCCATTGCTTCTAGTCTTTCCTTGTGCAAATGAGAAGAATGATTTATAAGTCTTCTCACAGTCTTCTCTTTTGCAAACTAAACATTCCCAAATTCTGCAACCTTTCTTCATAAGACATGGTTTGCAGACCGGTCACCATTCTGGTCGCTCTTCTCTGAACTTGCTCCAGTTTGTTGATGTATTTTTTTTAAATGTGGTGCCCAAAACTGGACACAGTATTCCAGATGAGGTCTGACCAAAGAGGAGTAGAGGGCAATAATGACTTCTTGTGATCTAGACTGTATGCTTCTGTTAATACATCCTAGAATTGCATTTGCCTTTTTTGCTGCTGCATCACACTGTTGGTTCATGTTCAGTCTGTGATCTATTAGTGTTAGGTGTTAGGTTTCTGCGTCTGCTCTGCAGGAATCCAGAGCCTCACATTCTGCGGCCTCCTGCTGTCTTTCTACTGCAGAGGAGATTACTTTGCAGCAGACCGCTCCAGAGACTAAGTCCCTCTGTGCTTCTACTGGGCATGCTCATGAAACGATCTCCCATTGGAGATCGGGAGTCATGTGCCCAGGTCCTGTTCCAGATCTCATTGGTCCATCTCGGAGATCTGGAAGGTCCAGCACAGCTATAAAAAGCGCGCATGGCCGTTCCGCCATGCGCTAGTATAGACTATACTGATATGTGTGAATGGTGACGGATGTATGATTCTGGTGACTGACTTATTATGAAACCCCTTCCCTCTGATATTATGCATGTGGTTAGGGAATTAGTTCAGTAGTCTGCGCCAGTCTGTGGCAAGCCTTAGGCCACTGTGCACACCGCACCTCTGCGCTAGCGTCCGACATAGCACCTGCTTTGTAGCTGTGTCGTCCAGCGGCAGTGTCCTGCACTGCAGTTGCAGCCCTTTTTGGCATTCGCAGTAGCGATGCCGCACACACGGTAGGTCTAGACGGACGCAGCCCCTCTGTCTTAGTTCCTGCTCCTGTGACCTTATACCATCTGTGTATTTACCTGAGACCTGTGACTCTAACAGGCTCAGCCTTTTAGTATGTTTTTGTTGCGGTGCCTCTGTGTGTGAACAGAGCCCGCTCTGCGCACTTCGGGTGAAGTTGAACCCATGCGCATTATATCGCCATATTGCTCGTCTGCCATTACTCAGCAGCGGTTGTAACACCTACTGCACGGTGGACCCCGAGCGGCGAACGCACTTTATTATTAGTTTTATTTAGTGCGTTCCACCATTCCTAACATATTAGTATACCCAAGTCTTTTTCACATGTGCTGTTGCTTAGCACTATTTCTCCCATTCTGTATATGCTTTTATCATTTTTGTTGCCCAGATGAAGCACTTTGCATTTTTCCTGTTAAAAACCATTCTGTTAGTTGCTGCCCACTGCTCCAGTTTATTTATATCTTTTTGAATCCTCTCTCTCTTCTCTAGTATTAGCTATCCCTCCTAGCATTGTGTCATCAGCAAATTTAATCAGTTTACCCTCAATTCCTTCATCTAAATCATTGATAAAGATGTTGAACAATACAGGGCCCAGGACAGAGCCCTGTGGTACCCCACTGGAGACATGCTTCCAACTGGATGTGCAGCCATTTACAACCACCCCTTGGGTCCGATCACTAAGCCAGTTTTGAATCCACCTAACAGTTGCCTTGTCCATTCCATACCTAGTCATTTTTTCAATAAACATTGTGTGAGATATGTTGTCAAATGCTTTGCTGAAGTCAAGATATACTATATCTACAGCATTTCCCTGATCCACCCAATCAGTGATTCCGTCATAGAAGAAAATTAAGTTAGTCTGACATGATTTATTAGTTACAAACCCATGCTGACTCTGTTTAATCACTTCATTCTTATCCAGGTACTTACGTACATGTTGTTCAATAATTTGGTCAAAGATCTCTCCTGGTATAGATGTCAGACTCACCAGCCTATAGTTCCCTGGGTCCACCTTCTTCCCTTTTTTGAAGATAGGAAAACATTTGCTCTTCTCCAGTCTTCTGGAACTTCTCCTGTTCTCCAAGAATTTTCAAAGATTATGGAGAATGGTTCAAAATTTTCTTCTGCTATCTCCTTCAGTACTCTGGGGTGTAATTCATCTGGACCTGGAGACTTGAATTAATTTAGGCTAGCTAAGTGTTTCCTCACTATCCTTCTGTTTATAGATATCCTTGATTCTTCTATTCCCTTAATAGTACAGTGAAGATCAGTTGATGTTACATTTCCTTTCTGAGAGAAAAAAGATGCAGAATAGGAATTTAAAAGTTCAGCCTTCTCAACACCCTGTCTTATCATTTCATCATTTTCATCCTGTAAAAATCCTATTGCATCTATGACTTTTCTTTTACTTTTGACATGTCCCCAAAATCCTTTTTTTATTGCTTTTGACTTCTCTTGCAAGCCTTAATTCATTGTCAGCTTTAGATAATCTGATTTGTGCCCTGCAGGTTCTGCAGACAGCATTATATTCTTTAAATATGCCTCCCTCTTTCCACTTAATAAACATTTCTTTCTTCCTTTTTAGCATGTGTTTAAGTTCTGTGTTCATCCATCCTGGTATCCTTAAATGCTTCCTATTCTTTTCTCTTTTTGGAATTGACAACGATTGTGCTTTGAGAATCTCATTTTTAAAGTTTTCCCATCCTTCATGGACATTTTTGTCCCTAAGGATATCCAGCCATTGGATCCCTCTGATTCTCTTTCTGTATCCCTTAAAATCTGCCTTTCAGACATCTAACCTTGACGTTTGAGTCTTCACAGGTCTTCCTCCTCTAATTATCGAAATTCTAAATAGCATGGTCACTACCTCCCAGCCACTCTTACCTCCTCAACCATTTCCTCACTGTTTATAAGGGTTAGATTAAAGTTAGCAGTTCCCCCTTGTTTTCTGCCCTACCTTTTGGAAGAAAAAGTTGTCAGCAAGAGAGGATAAGAACTTCCATGATGTGTTAGTTTTGTCTGAGAGAGATTCCCAACAAATGTCTGAATAATCTCCCATGACAACTCTGTTTTTTTGTGTGGAGAACTTGGCCATTTGATGCATAAAGAATTCATCCATATCTTCAGCTTGCACTGGTGGCTTGTAGTAAATGCCTACAATGGTGTCCTTTCCATTGTTCTGTCCTTGTATTCTTTCCCAGTTTCTTCAGGACTCCCAGTCTCTGAAGCTGCAATCTCTGTGCAGCTATAATAATAATAATATTAAATTTTATTTTTATAGCGCCGACATATTCCGCAGCACTTAACATTTCAGAGGGGATTTGTACAGACAATAGACATTACAGCATAACAATAATCACATAGATCATAACAGATACCAAGAGGAATGAGGGCCCTGCTCGCAAGCTTACAGTCTATGAGGAAAGAGGTAGACACAAAAGGTGGGTGGTAACAGTTGCCCTGATTGTATGGACCAGCCATAATGATAAGTGTGTAACAGTACAGACACAGAGGGCTAATGGATGCATAAAGCATGTGGGAACATGATGTGGGAAATCTGGTTATGGTAAAACTTTTGGCTGTGCCACACAGGGATAGATTAGGTTAATGTGTTGAGGTGATAGGCCAGTCTGAATAAATGCATTTTCAGGACACGCTTAAAATTGTGGGGATTGGGGGCTAATCGTATTGACCTGGGAAGTGCATTCCAAAGAATTGGCGCGGCACGTGTAAAGTCTTGGAGACGGGAGTGGGAGGTTCTGACTATTGAGGATGCTAACCTCAGGTCATCAGCAGAACGGAGGGCGCGGGTAGGGTGGTATACTGAAACAAGGGAGGAGATGTAGGGTGGTGCTGAGCCATGGAGGGCTTTGTGGGTGAGGGTAATGAGTTTATACTGAATTCTGGAGAGGATGGGTAGCCAGTGTAATGACTGGCACAAGGTAGAGGCATCGGTGTAACGATTGGTGAGGAATATGATCCTGGCTGCAGCATTCAAGACAGATTGGAGAGGGGAGAGCTTGGTAAGAGGGAGACCGATTAGAAGAGAGTTACAATAGTCGAGACGAGAATGAATAAGAGAAACAGTAAGAGTTTTTGCAGAGTCAAAAGTAAGAAAAGGTCAAATTCTAGAAATGTTTTTGAGGTGCAGATGACAAGAGCGAGCCAGTGATCGAATGTGGGGGGCAAAGGAAAGCTCGGAATCAAGTATGACCCCAAGACAGCGGGCATGTTGCTGGGGAGTAATAGTGGAACCACACACAGAAATAGCAATGTCGGGTATAGGTACATTAGTAGAGGGAGGAAACACAAGCAGTTCAGTCTTTGACAGGTTCAGTTTCAGATATAGTGAGGACATGATATTAGACACAGCGTTTAGACAATCGCCGGTGTTTTCTAGAAAGGCTGGCGTGATGTCAGGAGAAGAAGCGTATAATTGGGTGTCATCAGCATAGAGATGGTATTGGAAACCAAATCTACTGATTGTTTGACCAATAGGGGCAGTGTACAAGGAGAAGAGGAGGGGGCCTAGAACCGATCCTTGGGGGACCCCAACAGTAAGGGGAAGGTGAGAGGAGGAGGAACTGACAAAAGATACAGTAAAGGAGAGATCGGAGAGATAGGAGGAGAACCAGGAGAGAACGGTGTCCTTGAGGCCAATTGAACGGAGCATAGTGAGGAGAAGCTGATGATCCACAGTGTCGAATGCTGCAGAGAGATCCAAGAGAATTAGCATGGAGTAATGACCATTTGATTTAGCTGTTAGCAGATCATTAGAGACTTTAGTGAGGGCAGTTTCAGTGGAGTGTAAAGAGCGGAAACCGGATTGGAGAGGGTCGAGAACAGAATTTTCTGAGAGATAGCGGATAAGACGGGAGTGGACCAGGCGTTCCAGGAGTTTAGAGATGAAGGGAAGATTAGAGACAGGTCTATAGTTAGCGGCACAGTTTTGGTCGAGGGATGGTTTTTTAAGTAGTGGATGTATGATAGCATGCTTAAATGAGGAGGGAAAAATACCAGAAGAGAGAGAGAGGTTAAATGAAGTGATTAAACAGAGTCAGCATGGGTTTGTAACTAATAAGTCATGTCAGACTAATTTAATTTCCTTCTATGACGGTATTACTGATTGGGTGGATCAAGGAAATGCTGTAGATATAGTATATCTTGACTTCAGCAAAGCATTTGACAAAGTCTCTCATACAATCCTTATTGAAAAAATGACTAAGTATGGAATGGACAAGGCAACTGTTAGGTGGATTCATAACTGGCTTAGTGATCGGACGCAAAGAGTGGTCGTAAATGGCTGCACATCCAGTTGGGAGAATGTCTCAAGTGGGGTACCACAGGGCTCTGTCCTGGGCCCTGTATTGTTCAACATCTTTATCAACGATTTAGATGAAGGAATTGAGGGTAAACTGATTAAATTTGCTGATGACACAAAGCTAGGAGGGATAGCTAATACTAGAGAAGAGAGAGAGAGGATTCAAAAAGATTTAAATAAACTGGAGAAGTGGGCAGCAACTAACAGAATGGTTTTTAACAGGGAGAAATGCAAAGTACTACATCTGGGCAATAAAAATGAAAAAAGCATATATAGAATGGGAGGAATAGGGCTAAGTGACAGCACATGTGAAAAAGACTTGGGTATACTAATAGATCACAGACTGAATATGAGTCAACAGTGTGATGCAGCAGCAAAAAAGGCAAATGCAATTCTAGGATGTATTAACAGAAGCATACAGTCTAGATCACGTGAAGTAATTATTTCCCTCTACTCCTCTTTGGTCAGACCTCATCTGGAATATTGTGTCCAATTTTGGGCACCACATTTTAAAAAAGACATCAACAAACTGGAGCAAGTTCAGAAAAGAGCGACCAGAATGGTGACCGGTCTGCAAACCCTGTCTTATGAGGAAAGGTTGCAGGATTTGGGAATGTTTAGTTTGCAAAAGAGAAGACTGAGAGGAGACTTAATAGCTGTCTACAAATATCTAAAGGGCTGTCACATTGTAGAAGGATCAACTTTATTCTCATTTGCACAAGGAAAGACTAGAAGCAATGGGATGAAGCTGAATGGGAGGAGACACAGATTAGATATTAGAAAAAACTTTTTGACAGTTAGAGTGATCAATGAGTGGAACAGGCTGCCACGAGAAGTGGTGAGTTCTCCTTCAATGGAAGTCTTCAAACAGAGGCTGGACAGACATCTAACTGGGATGATTTAGCGAATCCTGCTTTGAGCAGGGGGTTGGACCAGATGGCCCAGGAGGTCCCTTCCAACTCAACCATTCTATGATCCCCGGAGGAGCGGGGCCTTAGAGAAATATTTTAGTTAGGTGAGGGGTGACAGCAGGGGAAAGGGACTGGAGGAGATGTGACGGAAATGGGTCACTGGTGCAAGTAGTTGGGCGAGAAGATGCAAGGAGCCTGCTTACTTCTTCTTCTGTGACTGGTTCAAAATCAGAGAGTGAGCTAGATGCAGTGGGGGAGGGAGGACAGTGCATGGTATGAGGTGATTGGGAGATAATTTCCTGTCGAATCTGGTCAATTTTTTCTTTGAAGTAATTGGCCAGATCGTCAGCTTGGAGCTCCGTGGTTGGGGCCTGTACTCTTGGATTGAGTAGAGAATGAAAAGTGTCAAAGAGACGTTTCGGGTTATTGGACAGTGAGGTGATGAGGGTGTTGACATAGGCTTGTTTGGAGAGGTGAAGGGCAGTGTTGTATGTTCTAGGCATAAACTTAAAATGGATGAAATCTTCGTGTAGATTGGATTTTCTCCACAGACGTTCGGCACACCTGGAGCACCGCTGCAGGAAACGTGTTTGCACTGTGTGCCAGGGTTGTCGCAGTCTGCGTTGTGGTGTTCTATTTATAGGGGGTGCAAATTCATCCAGGGCACTTTGAAGTGTTTCATTGTAATGCTTCAATGCAGAATCAGGACATGAGAGGGAGGAGATAGGGGCCAATGAAGACTGTAAGTTCTTCATAAGTTCCTGGGTGTTAATGGCCTGTATGTTTCTATAAGTCTGGACAGTGGGGTTACCTGAGCAGCCTGGCAGTTCTTGATAGAGAATGAAAGAAGATTGTGGTCAGAGAGCGGGAGAGGGGAGTTTGCAAAATCATCCACTGCACAAAGCCGAGAGAAGACCAAGTCGAGGGAGTTTCTGTCTTCATGCGTTGGAGAATTAGTAAGCTGTGAAAGGCCAAATGAGGAGGTTAGAGATAAAAGGTGAGTAGCAGATGATTAGAGGGGAAGAGCAATGGGGATGTTGAAATCTCCCATGATAAGGGTAGGGATGTCACAGGAGAGAAAATGTGGAAGCCAAGTGGCAAAATGATCCAGGAACTGATGGGAGGGGCCGGGAGGACGATACACCACCGCCAATCGCATGGAGAAGGGGGTGTAGAGTCTGACGGCATGGACCTCAAAAGAAGGGAAGACAAGTGAGGGTAGTTGAGGGATAACCTGAAAGGTACATTTTGGTGATAGGAGCAGACCAACGCCTCCACCTGCTCTATTGTCTGATCTTGGGGTATGAGAGAAATGTAACCCCCCGTATGAAAGAGCAGCAGCAGCGGTAGTGTCTGACTGCTGGATCCAGGTTTCAGTAAGAGCCAGGAGGTTAAGAGAATTAGAAAGGAAGAAGTCATGGATGAAGGAGAGTTTGTTACACACTGAGCGAGAATTCCAAAGTGCACAATTAAGAGAGACAGATGGCATGCAGGGAATATTAATAAGATTAGAGGGGTTTCTAAGTGTAGCAGTCGGGGGGTTTGACTTTCTATAACATGGGGGACCAGGGTTGGGAGCAATGTCTCCTGCGACTAGGAGAAGGAGGATAGAAAGAGTGAGCAGATGGTTAAGTGATTTGTGAGAGCGTCTCTGATGTTGAATGGTGGGACTGACTGGATCTGTGCAATTTAACAATGTGAAAAGAGCGTGAGTGCTATACATAGGAGAGGAAAGGAGCGAGGGGCCGATATGGATGGAGTGTAGAGAGTTAATGCCAGGGCGGTGGATGTGTGTGAATGCAGCGGCCAGGATAAAAATTACACAAATGCATATGGTATATATTTGTTATATGCCTTTCTAACATACACTCACTGGCCACTTTATTAGGTACACCTGTACAACTGTGTGTTAAGACTTAATTTCTAATCAGCCAATCACATGGCGGCAACTCAGTGCATTTAGGCATGTAGACATGGTCAAGACAATCTCCTGCAGTTCAAACCGAGCATCAGTATGGGGAAGAAAGGTGATTTGAGTGCCTTTGAACGTGGCATGATTGTTGGTGCCAGAAGGGCTGGTCTGAGAATTTCAGAAACTGCTGATCTACTGGGATTTTCACGCACAACCATCTCTAGGGTTTACAGAGAATGGTCCGAAAAAGAAAAAAAATCCAGTGAGCGGCAGTTCTGTGGCCGGAAATGCCATGTTGATGCCAGAGGTCAGAGGAGAATGGGCAGACTGGTTCGAGCTGATAGAAAGGCAACAGTGACTCAAATTGCCACCCGTTACAACCAAGGTAGGCAGAAGAGCATCTCTGAACGCACAGTGCGTCGAACTTTGAGGCAGATGGGCTACAGCAGCAGAAGACCACACTGGGTACCACTCCTCTCAGCTAAGAACAGGAAACTGAGGCTACAATTTGCACAAGCTCATCGAAATTGGACAGTAGAAGATTGGAAAAACGTTGCCTGGTCTGATGAGTCTCGATTTCTGCTGCGACATTCGGATGGTAGGGTCAGAATTTGGCGTAAACAACATGAAAGCATGGATCCATCCTGCCTTGTATCAACGGTTCAGGCTGGTGGTGGTGGTGTCATGGTGTGGGGAATTTTTTCTGGGCACTCTTTGGGCCCCTTGGTACCAATTGAGCATCGTTGCAACGCCACAGCCTACCTGAGTATTGTTGCTGACCATGTCCATCCCTTTATGACCACAATGTACCCAACATCTGATGGCTACTTTCAGCAGGATAATGCGCCATGTCATAAAGCTCGAATCATCTCAGATTGGTTTCTTGAACATGACAATGAGTTTACTGTACTCAAATGGCCTCCTCAGTCACCAGATCTCAATCCAATAGAGCATCTTTGGGATGTGGTGGAACGGGAGATTCGCATCAGGGATGTGCAGCTGACAAATCTGCGCCAACTGTGTGATGCCATCATGTCAATATGGTCCAAAATCTCTGAGGAATGCTTCCAGCACCTTGTTGAATCTCTGCCACGAAGAATTGAGGCAGTTCTGAAGGCAAAAGGGGGTCCAACCCCTTACTAGCATGGTGTACCTAATAAAGTGGCCAGTGAGTGTACAATGCAACACCTTCTCCTCGTTTATCAAGTTTGTTTCTTGCAAATAAGTTGTATCCTTCTAGCCTTGCATTCCATTCATGTGTATCGTACCACCAAGTTTCACTGATTCCAATGACATCATATTTCTTTTCCTGCATTAGTAGTTCCAATTCTCCTTGTTTGTTGCCCATGCTTTGTGCATTTGTATAGCAACATTTTAGTTTGTGATGGGTTTCTCTTTCTTCAATATTTTTATTATTTAGATTTTTTTGTCTTTGTTCTTCCCTTCCACTTCTAATAGCAGAATTCTCAATAGTATTTGTTTAGGTGGATGCCTGGCTTTGTCTGGCCTTTTGCTTCCCTTCCCACATTGTTCTAGTTTAAAGCTCTCCTTATAAGTGTAGCAAGGCAACTTCCAAATACATGTTTTCCAGTCTTCGTAATGAGCACCCCATCTCTAGCAAGTAGTCCATCATATAGGTAATTCACTCCATGATCCTGAAATCCATATCCTTGCTGACGGCACCATTGACGTAGCCAGTTGTTCACCAGCAGAATTTTATTCCACCTCCTTGTTCCATGGCCAACCACTGGCAGGATGGTCGAGAAGACCACCTGTGATCCCAGTTCTTTCATTTTCTTACTTAAGTTTTCGCAGTCACTGCAGATGGTTTCCAGGTCCTTTCTTGCTGTGTCATTGGTCCCCACATTTACTAGCAGGAATGAGTAGTCATCTGTAGGTTTGAAGAGTCCTGATATCCTGTCGGTCACATCTGTAGTTTTTGCACATGGAAGACAGCATATTTATCTTGAGGTTATATCTGGTCTGCAGATAGCAGCCTCTGTTCCTCTCAACAGGGAATTCCCCATGACGACAACTCTCCATTTCTTCTTCACAACATTTTAAATGATATACGGCCACCACCATTCATGTCTGATATGCAGCATTCTATAATGCTGTATGTCTGCCGCCAACCTGACCTGCAGGACAAGAAAAAGAGATTTTATTATACTCACCTGCAAGGCTGTCCGGTCTGAGAGGTGTCGCTGGACCTGGTCCAGTGCCCTGGTCAGGGCAGAAAAGTACACCTGTGATGTCAGGGAGACTGGGTGGATAACATAGAGATGTGCCATCCACACAAAGCAAGAAGGAGAGTGGCATTGCAAGAAAAAGGGTGACGTTGGACAAGGACCAGAAACAGAACTTGAATCGGATCATCCCGCAGGTGAGTATAATATAAGCTCTTTTTCTTGTCCTGCAGGTCTGGTTGGGAGCCGATACACAGCATTATAGAATGCTCTATATCAGGCCTGAAAGGTTGTGGTGATATCTCATATCGTTTAAACCTGGTCACAGGTTCCTTTTAAGGTTTTTCTACTAATCTCTTGGTTCCAGATTCCACATGCATCATCAGAGGTTTGGTGAAGTCTATACCTTGTTATGTCAGAGCTATATTAGATAAGTGGTTCTAGTGGTATGGCTAAATCTAGAACCTACAGAATAGGCAATTATCATGGAAGTTTTTTATCAAATACCAAACAGAAAATTCAAGACAAGTATTCAAATAGCAGCATTTTGCACATTGGTATAAAACCACAATATTTCAGCATGATAAAGGGAATCAGCATCAGTTATTGTATAATTTATAAAAGCAGAAATTATTTTGCTAAAAAAAATTCAATAACTTCTAGAAGCAATTTTTATTATTTTAATAATGGGTGACAGTCAGAGTGATTATATGGCAAAGTAACAGAAAAGTCATTGAAATCATCTCCAAGTGGATTCCCATAACCTAGAGCAAGTATATTTTAATTAATAATTAACTTGGCTAACCTCTTAGAAATCATTGTAAAATAAAAAAATGTAGGTCATAACGTGTATCTGGTCTACAATTACATTCTTTTTCAGCCCCTAAGGTCTTATAGTTATTGAAGTTGATTAATTTCCTGCCAGGTTTTCAATTCTTCTTGAAGAGTTGTAGTGATCCCAGATGGAGGAATGCACATTTTATACTTTTGTACTTTTTATTAGCGCACTCATGCAAGACAGGTTTGTTTCATATGTGTATGTATATGTATATATATATATATATATATATATATATATATATATTGGGTAAGATAGGTATTTGATACACTAAGGATTTTGCAAGTTTTCACACCTACAAAGAATGTACAGGTCTGTTTTTATCGTAGTTACACCTCAACTTTTGCAGATCTGCACCTGTTGTAGACCTGCACAAGGCTTCCATGGTCTATAGGACAATAGACACACAGCTTGGTGAGAAGGTAACAACTATTGGCACAATTATTAGAAAATAGAAGAAACACAAGATGACTATCAATCTTCCTCTGTCTGGATATCGTCATGACCTTTGACACTCTCAATGCAGGAATGAATGTGTCGCATGGATTTATGTCTTTTTACATCAATTAAGAAATTTGCTCCTAAGACCTTGTGGGGGCATCACAACACAGAATCAGACCGTAATCAGAGGACAATAAAAGATCCAGACTCCTTATCTATGAACTGTTCCAATATTTATGTCTATCCCTCTCCCATAATGATAGTTCTGCTTCACGTCACTTGTCTTATCTATTGCAGTTTTTCTGTGCTGTGTTGTGCATAAATATGTGATTCTTCAGGTTTTGTATTAGTCAATGCCTGATGAAGAGACCTGAGTAGTCTTGAAAGCTTGCAATTTGCTACCATCTTTTCAGTTAGCCATTAAAAGGTATCAACCACTGAGGACTCTCAATTCTGAATATTTTTCTATCTACTGGCTAACACGGTACAAAGATATACATCTGTCCTGTGACATAGGGAGACACCCCAATGTGCAAGAGGTCCAGGGCCAAGAGAAATCAGGTCTTAGTCATCTGAGAAACCATGCAGTTGGGTGCTGCAACTCATTTTGGAAAGCAGCGCAAAATTAGCGGCTATGTCTGCAAAGTGCAAACAGTGTTGACATTCACCCCCATAAGGAAGAAGCTATACGCGAAACGCACATCGGGGCGTCGGGACTGCTCACAGGTCAGGTACAGTCTTCCTGGTGTGATTTTCCACTCAATGATTTTCTATAGATGTTAAATCTCCATTACTTTTTAAACTGCTGGGCACTGTTTGCACTTTGCAGACATAGCCGCTAATTTTGCACACTGATAAGTTGTCTATTAAATCTGTTTTTTTGCACTTTATCTTACACTATTGCACTTTATAAAGGGGCTTATTATATGACAATTGGGAGAACTTTTTGATCTTTTGCTGCTATGCACTTTTGCACTTTGCAAGCTAAATATTAATTACCCTTTTCTGTTAGTGTGCTTCATTTTTGCAAGAGAGCTTCTGCTTTATTGATAATGGATTATTCATTGTGTGGACACCTGTGTGTTTGTATTTAGTTCACATTTGTTGTAGGTAAAAATTTTTGCCAAATGAAATAATTTTTTATCTTTGAAGAAATTATCTACAAACACCATAAATAGAGATAGACTGTATTTGTTATGACTTGTGATAACAGTCTTATTTTGCATATGTATCTCCATTGTTTACTTTTTATAAAAACATGCTTGTTTGAATAAAGATGGATTATTATTTATTAACATTAGGCGTTGACTTCCATTTTTTGTAGGATTTATTGATTGATGGGAAGTGCCATTTTTTTTAGGCCTGGTTTTTCTTTTTTGTTATCTTTATGGAAAGCAGTCTATTGTTCATTGCAAATGAGTAGCATGTTTTTACTATGGTAAAAAGGGCCATTTCGTAGGCATGTGTACTTCCCTATCTCATGGTACACAGCCACCTGAAAACTAAGGAGCCTGGGTTGGGGAGGTTAGCAATCTGGGTGTACATATCACCTACGTAGGTATGACATAATTTTTTCTGCCAGTTGAGATCCTTCTGGGGATAAATAAAGTGGTTATTTCTGCATTCCTGGACAGTGGGGCACAGTTTACCTTGATTGACGCTAGGTTTGTTCAGGTACTCAATCCACATAAACTGTCTAGACCTATACCAATAATCACCATCGACTCCGCAAACTCAATCTGATCACGGTCCAGTATCCATATTCGCTCCCTCTCCTCCCGGACCTCTTTAATCAGATTGCAGGAGCAAAATGATTTTCTAAACTGCATCTCAAAGGGGCATATAATCTCATTCGTATTAAAAAGGGAGATGCATGGAAAACATCTTTTAATACACCCGAGGGACAACTATGAGAACCTTGTGATGCCATTTGGGTTGACAAATACTCCTGCCGTCTTTCAACACTTTGTAAATAACATCTTTAGTCACCTGGTAGGTAGATTTGTGGTAATCTATCTTGATGACATGTTAATTTATTCAACTGACCAAGAGTCACATCAGGTATATATCAGGCAGGTCTTACAAATACTCAGAGGCAATAAATTATTTGTCAAACCAGAGAAATGTATGCTCTTTGTTGACAAGATCCCTTTTCTAGGATATGTTTTATCATCCACTGGTTTTCATGTGGATCTGGCAAAAGTCTGAACAATACTAGATTGGGATCTTCCTGAGGATTTGAAGGGGTTGCAAAGGTTTTTGGGTTTCTCCAACTACTACCATAAGTTAATCAAAAACTTTTTGGTAGTAGCCAAACCACTGACAGATATAACCATTAAGGGGACAGACTTCAGTACTGCCAGGGAGGCACTCAGTACCTTGAAGCAGTGTCTTGCATCTTAGCCAATCCTCATACAGCCTGACGTCACTCAATAATAATAATAATAATAAATTTTATTTCTATAGCACCGACATATTCCGCAGCACTTTACATTTCAGAGGGGACTTGTACAGACAGTAGACATTACAGCATAACAATAATCAAATAGATCATAACAGATACCAAGAGGAATGAGGGCCCTGCTCACAAGCTTACAATCTATGAGGAAAGAGGTAGACACGAAAGGCGGGTGGTAACAGTTGCCCTGATTGTATGGACCAGCCATAATGTTAAGTGTGTAACAGTACAAACACAGATGGCTAATGGATGCATAAAGCATGTGGGAACATGATGCGGGGAACCTGGTTATGGTAGAAACTTTTGGCTGTGCCACATAGGGATAGATTAGGTTAATGTGTTGAGGCGGTAGGCCAGTCTGATTAAATGAGTCTTCAGGGCACGCTTAAAATTGTGGGGATGGGGGACTAATCGTATTGACCTGGGAAGTGCATTCCAAAGAATTGGTGCAGCACATGTATAGTCTTGGAGACGGGAGTGGAAGGTTCTGATTATTGAGGATGCTAACCTCAGTTCATCAGCAGAATGGAGGGCGTGGGTAGGATGGTATACTGAAACAAGGGAGGAGATGTAGGGTGGTGCTGAGCCATGAAGAGCTTTGTGGGTGAGGGTAATAAGTTTGTACTGGATTCTGGAGTGGATGGGTAGCCAGTGTAATGACTGGCACAAGGTAGAGGCATCGGTGTAACGATTGGTGAGGAATATGATCCTGGCAGCAGCATTCAAGACAGATTGGAGGGGGGAGAGTTTGGTAAAAGGGAGACCGATTAGAAGAGAGTTACAATAGTCGAGACGAGAATGAATAAGAGAAACAGTAAGAGTTTTTGCAGAGTCAAAAGTAAGAAAAGGTCGAATTCTAGAAATGTTTTTGAGGTGCAGATAACAAGAGCGAGCCAGTGATCGTATGTGGGGGACAAAGGAAAGCTCAGAGTCAAGTATGACCCCAAGACAGCGGGCATGTTGCTGGGGAGTAATAGTGGAACAACACACGGAAATGGCAATGTCGGGTATAGGTACATTAGTAGTGGGAGGAAACACAAGGAGTTCAGTCTTTGACAGGTTCAGTTTAAGATATAGTGAGGACATGATGTTAGACACAGCGTTTAGACAATCGCCGTTGTTTTCTAGAAAGGCTGGCGTGATGTCAGGAGAAGAAGCGTATAATTGGCTGTCATCAGCATAGAGATGGTACTGGAAACCAACTCAGCATTATATCATCAAAGTTGACGCATCTGAGGTGGGGGTGGGAGCTGCATTGTCGCAGGGTGTGCCTTCTAGTAAATAGAGTCCATGTGTATATTTTTCAAAAATACTGTCATCTGCAGAGAGAAATTATGACATTAATAACAGGGAACTCTTGGCAATCAAATGGGCTTTTGAAAAGTGGTGTTATTTTCTGGAGTGATCAATTTATCTGGTTATGGTAATCTCTTATCATAAGAATCTTGTTTATTTAGAATCTGCAAGATGTCTAATGCCTCGACAGTCAAGATTGGCATGGTTCTTCATTAAGTTTAACTTTTTGTCACATATAGGCTCGGTGTCATGATCCATGTTTGGATCAATGTCAGATCTTGATCTTCATATATAACCTTTTTTCATATCAGGCCATTGGGGGTTAATGTCAGTCGTTGCCCCCGGTGGCCACTGGTGTTACTACAACTTTAGTTAGTCTGCTGGTGGGTTCCCCCTGGTGGCTGCTGGTGTTACTGCTTTGTGATTAATTATCTAAATTATCTATGCAGGTAGAAACCTCTCTCACCTTCCTATTTAATGTCACCAGGTGCACCAGCTAGCTGTTGGTGATATTGTTCCTCTTTGGAGACCAACTAAGCTGGAGTTCAGGAGCTGAGAGTTCTGTGGTGCTTCAGTTGTGTGCTGTTTTCAAGTGGCTAACTCTGCTGTCCTGGAGCATTGCAGCAGAGCAAGCTTTGTCTTGTCTTTTACTTTATTTAACCCTGAGGTGTCTGTATTACCTTTTCCTTGGGTTTTGGTGCAGTTACTTTATTCCCTGTGTCACCTCCTGGAGAGGGGGTTGGGGTTTAGCTCAGGGCTAAACAGGAGATAGGGACAGGTCAGGGACTTGGGCCTCTCTACCATCAAGTGTACCCCCAAGTTAAGGAAAGTCAGGGCACCCCCTTAGCCTGAGGGGCAGTTCAGGGGCCCTGGTTCCTTGTCCCCTGTCTTCCCACTACTGCCCCGTGACACCCGGGAACAAGAACAATAATTGGATGTCTTATCTTGTTGCTTTCCTGGGGGTGGGGATAATTGTAAAAATGTTCCTCTACTACAAAAAGAAATGTTTATTGTGTCTATATGTTCCAATCTTGAAAAAAAAGTTTGTTGATGCTCACAGGGATGCCGACGCTGCTTTTCCATTATGTAAACTGTTTGGACCTGTGAATCTCCATCTGAGAGTCCTTAGTGAACATCATGATTTGGTCTTGGCCGAACATCCTGGTAATACAGTCACCACTAATATTCTTACTCAGCATTTTTGGTGATCAGGGGTACATTAAGATGTCTGGGAGTATGTAGCCACCTGCAGTGTCTGTGTGCATTCTAAAACTTCACATATTTGTCCGTCGGTTGTGCGCCAGCCAATCACAGCCATACTGCCAATACTTGGCATGGCTGGGATGGCAAAAGAAGTGGTCACAGCCTAAAAGCTTGTTACTTGGCTGTTCTGCAGCTTTTCAACAAACTTAATTAGGTGTCCGATCCCAAACAGTAAATCAGACATCCTGTGAATTGTCTGTGTTCAGGCTTCAGTACCCGATACTAGGTGTCAGGTACAGACCCCAAACTTTACAGTTCAGGTTCGCACAATCCTAATAATAAGTAAAGAAAATATATATAATAATTTTTTTTTTTTTTGGGGAGAAGGAGGAAAAAAGGAAAGGGAGAGGAAAAGAAAAGGGATAGAGTTCATGTATGAATTCATAAAAGATTATATCTTTATCTTAAACCTACTCTATGATATTATACCTTCTGAGATTTATTTTTGTGATTGTTTCTGATGTTTAGATCAAGCCTACTATATGATGCATTTTTTCATATATGTTTATATATTGTTGCTTTTTGTGGCAGTTATTCTATATTACTAAATGTTTATATTATTTGTCTATGCATAAAACATGTTCAATATAGGTATTTTTCTAGCAACATTTTTGAACTGAGTTTCAACCATCTACTCAGATGTTTTTAATTGGTTTGTTCCACTGTTTTTAATTAAGGGTCATTTGAATATGTTCCACAAAGGAGGATATATTGCTAGTGTTGGAGCTCAGTTCAAATAGGACCGTGAGAAAGGCACATAGTGCTGAAACATGTAGTCCCTTGCTGGAATGCTATTAATTGATTGGAGTTCCTTACACTTTTTATGACACAACGGATTAATAAAGAAGAAGTTTTTACAAATCTGGTGAACTTTCATCCTTTTGCTGGATCCCAATTTTCTTATATTTATATACATATATATATATATATATAGCTCTGGCAAAAATGAAGAGACCACCACATCAAAACCCTGTCATGTGCAGCCCATTCTCCAGACCTGAACCCCATTGAAAACTCTGAAATGTAGTCAAGAGGATGATGGATAGTCACAAGCCATCAAAGAAAGAAAGAACTGCTTAAATTTTTGCGCCAGAAGCAGTGTGAAAGACTGGTGGCAAGCATGCCAAGACGCATGAGAGCTGATTTTAAAAATCATGGTTATTCCACAAAATATTGATTTCAGAACTCTTCCGGAGTTAAAACATTAGTATTGCTGTTTCTAAATTATTATGAACTTGTTTTCTTTGCATTATCTGAGGTCTTAAAGCACTATTTTTTATTTTTAGTTTTGACCATTTTTCTTTGTCAGAAAAACAATACAAAATTTATTGCTTGGAAATTCAGAGACATGTTGTCAGAAGTTTATAGACTAAAAGAACAATTTACATTTTACTCAAAAATATACTTATAAAGAAAAAAATCAGACAAAATAAACATTTGAAAGTGGTCTCTTAATTTTTGCCAGAGCTGTATGTATATACACTTCTCAAAAAACTAAAGGGAACACTCAAATAACACATCCTAGATCTGAATGAATGAAATATTCTTATTGTATACTTTGTTCTGTACAAAGTTGAATGTGCTGACAACAAAATCACACAAAAAACATCAATGGAAATCAAATTTATTAACCAATGGAGGCCTGGATTTGGAGTCACACACACAATTAAAGTGGAATATAATGTCCTTAAAACAAGTCAAAATGATGCTCAGTAGTGTGTGTGGCCTCCACGTGCCTGTATGTCCTCCCTGTGCCTGTATGACCTCCCTAGAATGCCTAGGTATGCTCCTGATGACAAGGTGGATGGTCTCCTGAGGGATCTCCTCCCAGACCTGGAGTAAAGCATCCACCAACTCCTGGACAGTCTGTGATGCAACGTGACATTGGTGGATGGAGCGAGACATGATGTCCCAGATGTGCTCAATTGGATTCATGTCTGGGGAACGGGCAGGCCAGTCCATAGCTTCAATGCCTTCATCTTGCAGGAACTGCTGACACACTCCAGCCACATGAGGTCTGGCATTGTCCTGCATTAGGAGGAACCCAGGGCCAACTGCATCAGCATGTGGTCTCACAAGGGGTATGAGGATCTCATCTCGGAACCTAATGGCTGTCAGGCTACCTCTGGTGAGCATATGGAGGGCTGTACGGCCCTCCAAAGAAATGCCACCCCACACCATTACTGACCCACTGCCAAACCGGTCATGCTGAAGGATGTTGCAGGCAGCAGATCACTCTCCATGGCGTCTCCAGACTCTGTCACGTCTGTCACATGTGCTCAGTGTGAACCTGCTTGCATCTGTGAAGAACAAAGGGCGCCAGTGGCGAATTTGCCAATCCTGTTCTGTGGCAAATTCCAAGCATCCTGCACAGTGTTGGGCTGTGAGAACAACCCCATCTGTGGACGTCGGGCCCTCAGACCATCTTCCTGGAGTCAGTTTCTAACCGTTTGTGCAGACACATTCACATTTGTGGCCTGCTGGAGGTCATTTTGCAGGGCTCTGGCAGTGCTCCTCCTGTTCCTCCTTGCACAAAGGCAGAGGTAGCTGTCCGGCTGCTGGTTTCTTGCCCTCCTACGGCCCACTCCACATTTCCTGGTGTACTGGCATGTCTCCTGGTAGCTCCTCCAGCCTCTGGACACTACACTGACAGACATAACCAACCTTCTTGCCACAGCTCGTATTGATGTGCCATCCTGGATGAGCTGCACTATCGGAGCCACTTGTTTGGGTTGTAGAGTCTGTCTCATTCTACCACGAATGTGAAAGCACAACCAACATTCAAAAGTGACCAAAAAATCAGCCAGAAAGCATTGGTACTGAGATGTAGTCTGTGGTCCCCACCTGCAGAACCACTCCTTTATTGAGGGTGTCTTGATAATTGCCAATAATTTCCATCTGTTGTCTCTTCCATTTGCACAACAGCATGTGAAATTGATTGTCAATGAGTGCTGCTTCCTAAGTGGACAGTGTCATGATCTGAATTTGATCTGACAGTTTTAAATTGCACAGGGTGAACTTTTTTTACTTTGGCAAGTGCCAAGTGACTTGACTGTCCCCGGTGGTGGTTAGTGGTATCGCACTTTAGGTTTAATGTGCACGTAATTATGAATCAGGTGTGGGGCTCTATAAGTGAGTCTCAGGGTGTGCAATCACTGCTGGTGATATTGATTGATTGATTCATTCTGAGTTTGTGAAGCCTGGGTGAACATGGAGCTGAAGAGGAGTCCTGCGCAGTCAGCCAGAGGAGACGAGTGGCAGCTAATGGTGTCTGCAGGAATTGCTGGCATGGCGTGGAGGAGTCGCAGTTTATGGTGTCGGCGGGAAGTGCGTGCATGGCTTTGTGGAGTGGCGACTATGGAGAGAGTTGCACTCGGCATGCTCGACTTGGTGGCCGAGAGCTGGACTCAAGCATGCTTAGAATTTTGCCAGAGGCTGACTCATCCTTGGGACTTTGTTATTGGACTGCTGCAACGGGAGATGGACTCTGCTCCAAGGCTGCACTATGGTGTAGGATCCAGGATGGTGATGGATCCGGGTGGAGGAGAAGACGCACGCAGGTGGTGGGGCTCTGTTGCAGGAGCATAAGCACAGAGCCTAAAGCTAAGTGGTGTTTCCGCTGTATTGTCTTCTTTCCTCATGTGTGTTGTTAGTGCAGTGGTGGGATTAGTCTCCGCACCGACCAATTCCCAGTGAGGGTTTAGGGTCAGGGCGAGCAAGGGTTTAAGGTTCGCGTGCGGCGACAGGTGCGGAGCCTGTATAGGGAACGTAAGGAGTGCAGGGACACTTGCTCAGGGGAGCTTAGGAGGTCTCCACGTCCCCATTCCCTATCGCAGGGCCCACCATTGTTAATGTTTCCCAGGTTCCCCTTATTATTTAAATTCGCCACTGGAGGCGTTGTATCCAGGGTCACGTGTGTTATGGGTCCGCCTTGCGGTATCATCTGCGTCCAGACACACATGACCATGACAGACAGTTAGATTTCACAGAAGTTTGATTTACTTGGAGTTATGTTCTGTTGTTTAAGTGCTCCCTTTATTTTTTTGAGCAGTATATATATATATATATATATATATATATATATAGTATATATCATAAGTCATACGGTATACAGATATACAGTGGTTTGGCCTTATAGTGACGGCTTGTCAATAGCATTTATTTCTGCAGATGTAATTAACCACAATTTAGAAAGATTTGTAAATATATGAGACAGGGCAGAAACTAATTTCACAGGGAAAGTTAAGTAGAATTTACGGATGATTAACATATATTAGGTAACTAGGTAAGGTAGATGTCAGAGGTGGGAGAACAGCAGATGAGAAAATATGTCAATCTGCAATGTTAATAAACTATAGAGAGGGAGGAGGATTAAATGTTGCTGCGGTGTGTCATGCATTCAGATTCTTGATACGGGCTATTGTTTTATAGAAGAGAAGAATATATTACATTTTCATTCTGGCTATTTTTAGACCTTTTCTGCTACTGGATGAGAATTCTTGCTGGGAAAGGGGTTTTGTGATTTTCATAGTGAGGATTCATTCTGATCTGAGGGATTTGCTCAGATAACACAGTACTATATATGTAGTGATATTATGTCTGTCTGAATTCTTTTGTATACATAAGGATGTCAATTGTGGCAATTGTTGGAATGGGCAACATAAAATGGTGGCTGTACTTTCAGACATGTGATAGATAATTGTTCTAAACAGACAATTTGTAAATCAGTTTCTTTAATAATTCAATATAAAGTGTCTTCAGTCAATGTTCCTGTCCAATGGCTCTTCGTCAAGTGCAATCTGTCTCTAGCAACAGAGACAAGGAGATGGATTGAAAGAAGTTGGGGTTTGGATTTGTCTCAGTTTCATCTTTCCTGTCTGTTGGCCGGCATACTTGTATAATAGTGATGCAGGCTTTCATTTCAGGATAGGAAAGCGATTTGACAATAGCCGGAGCAATGCATACAGGCAAAATGAAGTTCTTGGGAGTTCCTGAGCCTATAGTGATAACAGAAAGCAAATTGAAAGTTTCAAACTTTTCAATAAAAAAAATAAATGGCAAGTTACAAAGCAGGAAAATTTGGACATATTTGACTGGTATGTGCATCAAAATTAGTTATAAACTCTTGTGGAGGATGAGGTCAACAAGATCATGCTTTTCCAAGGACTATTTGTGGCAGATAAGGTATGTTTTAAGATGGCCATACACAATAGATAGCTGTCCACCTGTGCACTAAATGTCTTCTATATCTCTAGATGCCATCCTAAACCTGCATGAGCATAGATGTTTACTTAAATGGGGAGAGGAAATATAGCCTCCCTTCCCCAATATCTACCAGTTGGGAGACTACATGCACATAAGATCATAGTCAACCTTACCATAAATGGCTGTCTCTCTAACTTTTATCTTATGTATATGGTCAGATTTTATGTCATCACCAAACTAATATTCAAATCTGTTCTCACAACAATGTCCATACTGAAACATTGGCTTTTGTATGGGAGATCCAAATAGCGACAGTACAATTCACATATAATGGAGCCCGCTGGGATTGGGTTGAGATTTTCCTTGTTTCACCACAAGAATAGGCAGGCTTACTGTAATGTTCTTGCTTTTAAAATTGACAAATCGACATTACCGGCTCCAAACAGCAATTTGAGGATTTCTTCACCGTATCTTTCTGATAATTATTTTTTTCCCTGTATTGTCAATTTTGTAATCATGCAAAGCAAAGCTTTTTTTGCCACATTACTGATAAGAAAACCAGCAATAATGGAGAAAATGTGTTCATACATAGATTCTCTTTAGTTTAAGAAATTAAGATTTCGGTTAAAATAGTTTTTCCAACTAATTGTGTCATGGTAATGAAGATATGTACATAAAATTCATATTTTCTACAAAATGTGTATGGTTGGAAATACCAATTAGGGCACTCAAAGAGGTTGTCTCAACATCATAAATGGTTAAAATGACAAAGTAAAGTGCTTGTAAAAACAACATGGAGATGATCCAGCTCAACAAACCGTGAGCCAATTTTTATTCACATGAAGTCATGAGTGGGTGCATTATCACCCGAAATGCAATGATGTCGCATTTTATCTAGTTGTACTGCCGATTTGGTCCTCTGTCAAGCACTTGAATAAAAATTTCTTCACGGTTCACTGAGCTTGATCATCTCCATTTTGTGACTACTCCAAGCCTTGATGCAGTGTTTCCAGGCTCCGAACACCATCAAGATGTCATTATGGTGAGCTGGATTTAACTTTGCCTTTACATGCTTTTAAAAACTGCAAACCTTGCAAAATTTTTCATGAAAATGATCTCTATTCAAAAGGAAAGAGGGATTTTTAATTCTATAATAGTCTCATTGTTGTCTAGGTTACTGACCACCTCTGCAGTTTATCAGCATTGGCCAGAACCTAAATCAAAGAGAATTGCACTTACAACTTCTCTACTATAAAACATTCAAATTTTGCTCTGCAGCTTTCTAGATCGTTGGATCTAGCAAGCTTCAGTGACCTTGTGCACCTTCAGTGTTGCAGAGGCAAAACCAGTTTGAACTGGCATCTCAATCAAGCTGATGCCAATCAATCAGGAAAGCACCACCCCTTGCAAGTTAGGAGGCTGTCGAGCGATGTGCTCCCAAAGCACTATGTTCAGATAACCCCTTCAAGAATTAGCCAGCTGGCACCTGCTTGACTACCCCTTGTTAAAATTAAGCTGCATTTCTAATCAATTGCTTAATTCAAGAATACTTCAGACTATTTGGAGAGATAAGTTTGATAACCAGCCACTCCGAAGCTGAAAGTTAGTTAGTACATATTCAAGAGAATGTGCAAACCATGTAACATATGGTCATGTCAAGTCTTCCAGAGTGGGTGATGCATGTTGCAGTGACTCTTCAATCTGCCTCACAGAGTGAGCCATTAGAACGTGGACCGCTGTCTCTGACTTTTATCTATACCACAGTAACTATATAGATTGGAGAGGAACAATCTCTTTATCTAGCTAATAGATTTGCCAGTGAGAAAAATGACATAGATGCTAAGCCGGAAATATAAAAGATGAATATTTCCGGAAGCTGTTATACATTACGCTCAGTAACATTTAGAGATTGCATATC
Source organism: Dendrobates tinctorius (assembly GCF_039654945.1). Classification (NCBI taxonomy): domain Eukaryota; kingdom Metazoa; phylum Chordata; class Amphibia; order Anura; family Dendrobatidae; genus Dendrobates; species Dendrobates tinctorius. The sequence continues at coordinate 9,430,566 of NW_027361671.1, read as the reverse complement.
AACATGTAAGCTACCTCAAAGAATTAAGTGGTAAAAAAGATTTTTGACTTCACTTTTACCTATCTTCTGTAAATGATCATCATCTTCTATTACTTTGCCTATTGCAAGTACAATATGCCAACTATTCTCTAATCGAGGAAATTGATTCATGAAGCAATCATGAATACTCAATGGGAAAATTCTTTGACCTTTTAATACATCTTAGGAAGAATATTATAATCAGATAATTGTTACATTCAGTGTCGGGCATTGTAGTGTTCAATCTATGCAGGAGGGATCATAGATAGTACTTGAATAGACTTTACTGTGCCAAATTCATAAGCTTTGTCTTATCTATATCATTTGGAGATATTATTTTACTTGAGAAAATAATAGTTCTCACATACAAATGCAAACACATGGGCCATGCACACAGTGAACAAGTCTGTAGGACAGTGTTCACACCACCAAAAGACTGAAACATAGAAAAGCACAGTAAAACAAACATATAAAAATACACTGTTGTAAAAAAAGTAACAATAAACAGCAAGTGCTAGTAAAAAGATGATTAAAAGCAGGGTATTTGATTGATAGGCTTTTTGCAAAAAATACAGTCATATGTTAAAGTTTGGGCACCCCTATTAATGTTAACCTTTTTTCTTTATAACAATTTTGTTTTTTGCAACAGCTATTTCAGTTTCATATATCTAATAACTGATGGACTCAGTTATATTTCTGGATTCAAATGAGGTTTATTCTACTAACAGAAAATGTGCAATCTGCATTTAAACAAAATTTGACCGGTGCAAAAGTATGGGCACCTCAACATAAAAGTGACATTAATATTTCGTAGATCCTCCTTTTGCAAAAATAACAGCCTCTAGTCGCTTCCTGTAGCTATTAATGAGTTCCTGGATCCTGGATGAAGGTATTTGTGACCATTCCTGTTTACAAAACAATTCCAGTTCAGTTAAGTTTGATGGTCGCTGAGCATGGACAGCCCGCTTCAAATCATCCCACAGATGTTCAATGATATTCAGGTCTGGGGACTGGGATGGCCATTCCAGAACATTGTAATTGTTCCTCTGCATGAATGCCTGAGTAGATTTGGAGCGGTGTTTTGGATCATTGTCTTGGTGAAATATCCATCCCCTGCGTAACTTCAACTTCGTCACTGTTTCTTGCACATTATTGTCAAGAATCTGCTGATACTGAGTTGAATCCATGCGACCCTCAACTTTAACAAGATTCCCGGTGCCGGCATTGGCCACACAGCCCCAAAGCATGATGGAACCTCCACCAAATTTTACTGTGGGTAGCAAGTGTTTTTCTTGGAATGCTGTGTTTTTTAGCCTCCATGCATAACGCCTTTTTGTATGACCAAACAACTCAATCTTTGTTTCATCAGTCCACAGGACCTTCTTCGAAAATGTAACTGGCTTGTCCAAATGTGCTTTTGCAGACCTCAGGCGACTCTGTTTGTGGCGTGCTTGCAGAAACGGCATCTTTCGCATCACTCTCCCATACAGCTTCTCCTTGTGCAAAGTGCGCTGTATTGTTGACCGATGCACAGTGACACCATCTGCAGCAAGATGATGCTGCAGGTCTTTGGAGGTGGTCTGTGGATTGTCCTTGACTGTTCTCACCATTTTTCTTCTCTGCCTTTCTGATATTTTTCTTGGCCTGCCACTTCTGGGCTTAACAAGAACTGTACCTGTGTTCTTCCATTTCCTTACTATGTTCCTCACAGTGGAAACTGACAGGTTAAATCACTGAGACAACTTTTTGTATCCTTCCCCTGAAAAGCTATGTTGAATAATCTTTCTTTTCAGATCATTTGAGAGTTGTTTTGAGGAGCCCATGATGCCACTCTTCATAGGAGAATCAAATAGGAGAACTACTTGCAAGTGGCCACCTTAAATACCTTTTCTCATGATTTGATACACCCGGCTATGAAGTTCAAAGCTCAACAAGGTTACAAAACCAATTTAGTGCTTCAGGAAGTCAGTAAAAAGTAGTTAGGAGTGTTCAAATCAAGAAAATGATAAGGGTGCCCATACTTTTGCACCGGTCAAATTTTGTTTAAATGCAGATTGCACATTTTCTGTTAGTACAATAAACCTCATTTTAATCTAGAAATATAACTCAGTCCATCAGTTATTAGATATATGAAACTGAAATAACTGTTGCAAAAAAACAAAATTGTTATAAAGAGAAAAGGTTAACATTAAAAGGGGTGCCCAAACTTTAACATATGACTGTATATACTAAGCCGCTCTACCAAATGTCAAGGTAACCCATATCAGAGCAGTCCCAAACCTGGTCATGTATATGGTACCTATATGAGCAGGATTCAGACAGGTGATGTCCGATGTGGACACACTGCAGAGGAAGGCCTTTATGTGCATGGCCCACAAGGAATGGATGTAAAACCTCCTTAATCTTGCAAAAACAAGAAACCAATTAAATACAAACACATGGGCCATGCACACAGTGAACAAGTCTGTAGGACAGTGTTCACACCACTAAAAGACTGAAACATAGAAAAGCACAGTAAAACAAACGTATAAAAATACCCTGTTGTAAAAAAGTAACATTAAACAGCAAGTGCTAGTAAAAAGATGATTAAAAGCAGGGTATTTGGTTGATACGTTTTTTTAAAAAAAATGCATAGTAAGCCGCTCTACCAAACGTCAAGGTAACCCTTATCAGAGCAGTCCCTAACTGATGTATTTAAAAACCTGGTCATGTGTAGATATGTAGATGTTGCAGTATGTCACCAATTTGTTCAAACCATGCCTAGTAGACTTGGTGCTTTCCTGAAAAATCATGGAGGTCATACAAAATACTAGATATAGTTGTTTTTGATATGGGGTGTATTTTTTTATTGCATCAACAAATTTAAGAAAAAAAATGAAGATTTTGTTTTGGAAGTTACATAAATGTTGCTTTCATGTTATGAATTAAAAAATGTTCCATGAAACTCAGTCTTGTCAAAATTTTTAAAATTGATCTTGTGTTCAGTGAGATATGGATTAAAATTTTATTTTTCAATTTTAATGTACTCATTTATGCCAAGCACTCTATACAGCACCAAGTCTTCTATGCATGGAATAAACAAGTTGCCAACATATTGCTACATTTTTCTTCTTCAATTCTTTTCCATTTTTCAATGTTGACCTCTTTTAGAGCCTGGTTGCTGGATGGAGAGTAATGCTCAACTTATCTCTTCAGAATTCCCCTTATGTGTTCTATTATGTTCAGATCAGGCGATATACTTAGCCAATGAATCAGTTTCACCTTGTTCTTCAGAAATGCAACAGTGGCCTTAGATATGTGTTTGGATCATTGGCATGTTGGAAAAGGCAAATCTGTCAAGGGCATGGAGTGATGGAGCATCTTCTCTTTCAACTAAGAACCATACATCTGTGAATTTAAGATACTAATGAAATGTAGCTCCTCAACATCAGCAGAACTCATGCAACCCCACATAAGGACTCTACCACCACCATGCTTCACTGTAGGTATCATGCTTTTTTGTACTTCTCACCTTTGCGACAACATACAGTTTTGTAGCCATCATTTCTGAAAATATTTATCTTGGTCTCATTACTTTAGAATATAGAGTCCCAGTAGTCTTCACATATTTTTGGAATGGACCCTGCAAATTTTAGGCAGACTATTTTGTTCATGGACTTTAGGAGAGGTGTTATGAGCTCATTTTCTGCTCCACCAATTGAGAGTTCCCCTTCTGTTCTCCCTCTGGTGGTGACGGGAGGTGGTGAGGTTGGTTTGAGTGGTAGTGATCTGCCACCTGGTAAGGAAGATAGTGATTGGATCTTTGGAGTATCAGACTGGATATAAGACAGCCGACGCCCTATCCTGTTGCTGGTGATTCAGTCTGTTTCTCAGGTCTAGGACTCAGCTCTGTTCCAGTTTTCTAAAGATAAGTTTGTTTTTTGCTAATGTTCACACTTGCTCTTGTTGGTCTTTTCAGTTTTTTGTGTGGTCAGCCAGCCCGGCTGGGCTGTGTTGAATTTCCACTCTTATTTGCCAAATTGCCTTTTTTTGTCCCTTATTAGATTGGCCTCTTTTTGCTCTGTCTCAGAATATTTCAGAGTGCTGATATAGTGGGAGAAGTCTAGTGACTTCAGGGTTAATTTTGCTATCAGTTGTGTTGGACATTTTGTAGGTTTTTTGGCAGACTGCAGAGAGTGTCTTTCCTTTCCTGTCCTTTCTAGTTAGTCTGGCCCCATCGTTTGCTCAGCCTATTTTTCTGCCTTTGTTTGTGTTTTCATCTTTTTTCACTGTCAATACATGTGGGGGGCTGTCTCTCCTTTGGGGTCTGCTCTGGGGCAGTTAGTTTTCCCCTTTTCCTGCTTTAGGCTTATTTAGTTTCTCCGGTTGTGACGAGGCGTCTAGGACCACAGTAGGAACGCTCCACGACTGCTGCTAGTTGAGTGTTAGGATCATGGGTCTGCAGTCTGCATAGTTACCAGCCTCTTTGGTTTTCTGAGACTTAGCTTGTGTTGTTTTTTATTTCCTCCTTGGCTACCCGTTCATAACAGAGAGGCTTCTTACATGGACAACTCCTATGCATGCTATTCATCTGCAGTGTACGTGGTATTATGTCTTTGGAAACACTCTCCCCAGTTTGGCTTTCTACTTCTTTATCTACCTGCAGTGAACTTGAATATAGATTTTCTGTGACAGTTTCCATCAGAAGACGCTCCTGTTTTCCAAGGTCTGCCTTGGTGTCTCTATGAGATGGTTGCAGTTGTATCTTTGTTAAATTTTTGTATCACATTTGCTTCAGTATTCTGACTAATAAGTAAAGTTTGCTGGCCTTTGTATCCTTCAACTTTCTTGTGCAAAGAAATTGTTTTATTTTTCAGCTCATGTGACATTTCTCTTCCATATAGAGTCACCCTATAACTCAGATTCAAAGATGCATACTTCCACCTTATGTTTTTAGTGGACACACACATGTACTCATTCACACACACACACACACACATGTCCGGACGTGAACATTTATTGCCACACATACATATCTAATTATTTGCCAAGTATATTTTATATTTTCTGTATACTGACAGGAAAATAAATAAAAACAGCAAACTAAAAATCATGTAAAAATAAAAAAGAATGGGAAACAAGAAGTGCAGCAGTGGAAATCTATTATTTGTAAAGATACATATATAAATCATAGGACTGATGTATTTACAACACAACAGTTGGTAAAGTAGAGCATATAAATACATAAGGCATTAAATACAGTTAGGTCCATATATATTTGGACAGAGACAACATTTTTCTAATTTTGGTTCTAGACATTACCACAATGAATTTTATACAAAACAATTCAGATATAGTTGAAGTTCAGACTTTCAGCTTTCATTTGAGGATATCCACAATAAAATTGGATGAAGGGTTTAGGAATTTCAGCTCCTTAACATGTGCCACCCTGTTTTTAAAGGGGCCAAAAGTAATTGGACAATTGACTCCAAGGCTATTTCATGGACAGGTGTGGGCAATCCCTTCGTTATGTCATTCTCAATTAAGCAGATAAAAGGCCTGGAGTTGATTTGAGGTGTGGTGCTTGCATTTGGAAGGTTTTGCTGTGAAGGAAACATGCTGTCAAAGGAGCTCTCCATGCAGGTGAAACAAGCCATCCTTAAGCTGCAAAAACAGAAAAAACCCATCCAAGAAATTGCTACATTAGGAGTGGCAAAATCTACAGTTTAGTACATCCTGAGAAAGCAAGCAAGCACTGGTGAACTCATCAATGCAAAAAGACCTGGGCGCCCACAGAAGACAGCAGTGGTGGATGATCGCAGAACAATCTCCATGGTGAAGAGAATCCCCTTCACAACAGCCAACCAAGTGAACAACACTCCAGGAGGTAGGCGTATCAATATCCAAATCTACCATAAAGAGAAAACTGCATGAAAGTAAATACAGAGGGTTCACTGCATGGTGCAAGCCACTCATAAGCATCAAGAATCAAAAGGCTAGACTGGACTTTGCTAAAAAACATCTAAAAAAGCCTGCACAGTTCTGGAAGAACATTCTTTGGACAGATGAAACCAAGATCAACCTCTACCAGAATGATGGAAAGAGAAAAGTATGGCGAAGGCGTGGTACAGCTCATGATCCAAAGCATACCACATCATCTGTAAAACAAGGCGGAGGCTGTTTGATGGCTTGGGCATGCATGGCTGCCAGTGGCACTGGGTCACTAGTGTTTATTGATGATGTGACACAGGACAGAAGCAACCGAATGAATTCTGAGGTATTCAGAGCCATACTGTGTGCTCAGATCCAGCCAAATGCAGCCAAACTGATTGGTCGTCGTTTCATACTACAGATGGACAATGACCCAAAACATAAAGTCAAAGCAACCCAGGAGTTTATTAAAGCAAAGAAGTGGAATATTCTTGAATGGCCAAGTCAGTCACCTGATCTCATCCCAATTGAGCATGCGTTTCACTTGTTAAAGATTAAACTTCAGACAGAAAGGTCCACAAACAAACAGCAACTGAAAACCACCGCAGTGAAGGCCTGGCAGAGCATCAAAAAGGAGGAAACACAGCGTCTGGTGATGTCCATGAGTTCAAGACTTCAGGCAGTCATTGCCAACAAAGGGTTTTCAACCAAGTACTAGAAATGAACATTTTATTTACAATTATTTAATCTGTCCAATTACTTTTGGTCCCTTTAAAAACAGGGTGGCACATGTTAAGGAGCTGAAACTCCTAAACCCTTCATCCAAATTTAATGTGGATACTCTCAAATGAAAGCTGAAAGTCTGAACTTCAACTGCATCTGAATTGTTTTGTTTAAAATTCATTGTGGTAATGTCTAGAACCAAAATTAGAAAAATGTTGTCTCTGTCCAAATATGTATGGACCTAACTGTATATGGACAGTTACAGTCAAGAAACCATTTGTGTAAACCATATTTACACAATGCAAATTTGTTGCCAAGATTTAGACTGTTCTATTCATCTGAATGGGTTTTGCAGAATTGTATGTTCTTACTAAACATCCCTGTTCATATGTATGGAAATCTTTCTGTTACAAATTTTCCACATGTGAACATTATTAAATGTTAGCTATTATCTAACTACGATATATTTTTTTGGTCTCCCGTACCCTTCATTGTTCACTGTTATCTTATTATTACTACACTGAGTCATTTTCTACTTTTAGTTTATTTACTCTTTTTACATCAGATCGGTATGAGGCCATTTTCCCACGTTCAAGACCACATATATTTGGGTTTTATCATGCGTGCACTTTTAACTGCTCTAAAAAGAAATTTCTCATTCTTATATGTAAATCATTTTTGTCTCTCCTTTAATGATACATTTTGCTGAATTTTTAATGCATTTTTGCTTACAATCATTATGATATGTTTAAAAGAATAGCAAAAACATGTCCATTTTTATTTTTTTAACTTTTTTTTACAACCACAATCAACAGTTTAGCTACAAAATATTTTTAATTGCATTCTCCTTTCTAGAGAAATATTTTTTATATATTGGCATAATTTTTGTTTACATATTTTTTTTCCTTTACTGGCTTTTATTTATTTTCTTTTTTTTCACACGCTGTGTAGTATAAGGTCCTGAAGTTTTTTGGGGGCAGCTTTATCAAATTAAAACATTATTTTTTCTTGCTGATATCCTTTTTAACTGCAGCTGGTAGCCCTATTTACAGGGAAATTCAGCTCTATGCCTGAATAGTAGAGCTGCTTGGGTTACCTTGGAACTAGCAGTTCCTGCACCCCTCCTGCATCCAGTGATCACTGGGTGAGTGCTGGGTCTGGAGGAGGAAGCACTGTCAGTACTTGCTACTCTGTATTCACAGCACTTGTTCAGCAATGTATATGCAGTAATGAGGCCAGCAGGGACAGTCATAAGCTGCACAATCTCATGCAAGCATCTTTCTCTGCAGTGACATTTTAGAACATCATTGCAGAGCAAAATGTGTACTGCCTGGTTGACTAAAGTCTCTTTGTAGTCCAGAATTAAATATGGAAAGCAAACAAATTTAAAAAAAACATAAATCAGACAAGGTGATTTTCTGGATTTGTTTTCTCATTTTGATTCTCATACTTGTGGTCTACCTATGATGTCAATTACAGGCCTCTGTCATCTTTTTAAGTGGGAGAACTTTGCACAATTAGTGGCTAAGTAAATACTTTTTTTCCCCACTGTAGTACATAGGACTGCCAATGGTATGGTTACTATTACTCCAATAAACAGTTGATTTTGTCAGGTAAAGTCATAATAAGCCACATTCAGGATGGAAATCACTACTTCAAAGCAGATTTGTGTTCTAGTTCATACAACCAAATGTCTTTATAGGTATTGTCCTTTATCAAGCAATTAATTATCTTTTACATATAGCCTAGGACATACATATAAGGAAGGCAGACCAGATGGTTGCTTGGAAAACCATGACAAGAATAGGATCATTCATAGTTGGGTACTTTTTCTTCATTGTTGGGTGGTTGAAGCATATGCAGGACTCTCCTCTCAAAAGAGAGTGCATTGTTAGTGTTACCACGGCTGGTCAGGAGACAAATCTCCAGGAGTGGACCCTCTGGACCGTGGCACCGAGGGGCCCCGGGCGAGCTGCCAGGTGGAGCCAACCCCTATACAGGGATCGTTAGGAGCAGGCCCAGGGGTTCGGGTACCACGATAGCCGGTACCGAGAGGGGCGGCTCAGGACGGACTGGAGTAGGAGTGCGGGACTGAAGTGTAGACAACAGAGCGGGATCCCTGGAGACTGGACCGGAGTAGGACTGCAGGACTGGAGCATAGACAACAGGACGGAGCAGGAACACGGAAGGCAGGACTGGAGTAGGACTGTAGGACTGGAGTGTGGATAGCAGGATGGAGCAGGAACACCACAGAGGCAGGACTGGAGTAGGACTGAAGGACTGGAGTGTGGATAGCAGGATGGAGCAGGAACACCGGAGGCAGAACTGGAGTATGACTGAAGGACTGGAGTGTGGATAGCAGGATGGAGCAGGAACACCGGAGGCAGGACTGGAGTAGGACTGAAGGACTGGAGTGTGGATAGCAGGACCCACGAAGCACCGTACTGCGGAGCTACTGCAGGGACTACAGAAAGCAGAACTGCGAGGCTACTGCAGGAATCACTGAAGACAGCACTGCGAGACTGCAGAGAGCACACATGGAAGCAGGGCCCAGTGTGCTAGCAAACACAACGATCAGGCGCCTCCCTCAGGGGGAGCAGCCTGATATGGCCCTGTCAGGTCTGCCATTGGTCCGTAGGTGCTTCCGGGTCAGGGCATTGCCGGAGCACAAGTAACAGGAGGGAGGCGCGGCCGCGGCCTATGGAGCATGCGCATTGCATGCAGAGACCCCGTCGGCCGAGAGTCTGTCAGAAGGGACCGCCGTGGTTGTCGGGCACCTGAGGGCTGTAGCGTGGGAGTGGAGGCCGGGTAAGTATGCGGAGGTGGTGTGACAGTTAGCAAGAAAATAGTGACAAATAGGCTCGATGGTCAAATACCTGATCCGTAATTAGAGCAGGTCAATTTTCATCTTTACTATAATGTCCCCTCTTCCATATAGGCCATTTAACTGCAAAAGTCAAAGCTCAAAATTATTTTAGAAATTGTGACTAGCCAAATGTAGCAATATAAACACAAAATGTGCTCAGAATCCCATAGTTGCACGTGAAATATCTGACTACTTGTCTTACTTTAAACACAGGACTAAAGATTTATGAAGAAACACACCTGTTTCTGAGGTATGGTAGATATTGATACCTGTAACATTTTTCATCTGGTAGTCATGGTTTGTGACATATTGTACTAGCTGTAAGTGGAATTATTGTACATTTATGGCTTACCCATAGAGAATGTCATAATGAATAGCAAATGTGGGTCCCACTAACAGGATTGATATCTATGTTGGGAATAAAGCCCTGATGCATGGTCCTGTCAGTGGAGAGGTGACTCGAGTTGAATGGAAATGCCAGTCAACATTCCACTCACAGCTATGCACATTATGTTCCCGTTCTCCAGATGTTTGGTGGTCACTCTGGTGAGATCTGCATTCACTACGTACAATATTTAACACATGCCTTGTGGCTATGCCAACATTATACAATATGGGCATAGCCTTTTATTTGCTCCATTATAGTGCTGATAGTACCTTATGCGCTGTAATTGTGTGCAGTCTTTCTCTTGGAAGTTCAGCTATTTGTTTTCAAGTTCTGTCTTGTGTTAAATTTTTAGGGGAAGAAATATCTCTTTATAGTAACCATTTTTTACCACATAAGTCTATTTTATGTTTACATTTTCATTGGATGGCTCCATTAGGGGTCCTCTCTAAAATCCCATCACAATTGCAAAAACATGCAGTGCTATATTTTTTTTTCTGGAAAAACTTTGAAAATTATGATAGAGCCCAACTGACCCCATTGTAAGCAGTGTGGTTTGTTGGCAGCCATTGCTAGCCAGACTAATCTTCATGAAGGACTTGCTGGATTACGGAGAGCTGAATTAGTTAAGAGGCGGATGCCAATTAATTAATTTGGCACATCTTCTCTGTGGTGTGCGCCTCTGTGCGCCTCGCCAGAGATGTCATCTCTTTAAATTAATTTGACAGGTGGGCATACCCATAACTCATTCCACCTGGTTCCCTTCTTGCCTGTTTGGACAGAACTGCTTTAATCTGACATAAAATTGCAAGCTCTACGTTACGCAAAAAAATGTGAATTTTCAAAGTGTTTCATGTTAGTTTTAGGGTGCAAAAGCTTTGATGAATCGGCCCCAATGTTTTTCTTTCTGCATCTAAGAGGATTTATGGAGCACATGTGACCACAGCCTTAGTTTTAATGGGTGTGAGCTAGGTGCTGTGGTGCACACCTGTAATCCTAGCTAATATAGGAGGCTTGGACTGTTGGATCACTTGAGCTTGTCAATTCTGGTCCATTGTGTGCTATGTGGATCAGGGGGTCTTCTCTGTCCTCAGCCGCAATATAGTGACTCTGAACCAGCTGCTTGGAACACATAGTTTTAATGGAGATGTATTTTATATCTTCCATGGCTCTCTCCCTCACTGTCCTATGTCTACCCATTGGCGAGGAGATACTGGCAATTAAACTGCCTATGTTATTAAAAATAAACTTTTTTACAGGCGAAAAGGTCAGTTTGGTGCACCCTTGGCATGGCCTATGCCTTAAAGCATATCTTCCTATTGCATTGATTTGCATGTCCCGGAAACTGAGAGCAACCGCTGCCATAACATTACAAGTGTCTGCGCCTGCGCATTGAAACTGCATGAGGAGTTTGAGCAGAGAGCAGCCACACATCAAAACACCCATCAATGAAGCAGGAGCCAGGCGTCAAAATGCACCCGCAGCTAGATTGTGGACATGCACGCACTGATATTGTGAGTGCGCTGCCATACTAATCTAGCGTCAGTACGCAGGTGCATTCATGTAAAATGGTATGACACCATTTTCGCTCTCAGTGAACATCAAATAAAATATGATTTTTAATAAAATATTAAGTCAAACAATACATGACTAGGATCATTCCACGTCCCCTATATAAATGTTTAGGCAGTTTATTTGCCATTTTGGGGCAACAAACTCCCCTTAAGAATAATTGTTCACCTTTATGCTTGTTATTTAAAGGGGTATTCTCATCTCAACATATAGAAGGTGTAATAATAATAATATTAGCAAATACCCTTAAATAGAAATGTAGTATAGCTTTTCTGATTCGCTATGTCTCTTTCCTCTTGTGCTGGTGATGCGCCCCAGAGGCCGTGGGATACTCGGCGCCGGGCCCATTAGCTTCAATGTGAGATGTCACAGTGGCAGTGACCCGGTCTGTGGCCTCAGGAGGTCATGTGAAAGGGGTGATTTGGATGGGGATAAAGTTTATGTAGTGATTCGTGACGTCACCTGTGGTTTCTGGTCAGATTGACCAGCGCTGCATTGTTGCTTCTCTGGGATGGATGTTGGGTGCAGCTAAGATGTTGAAGTCCTCCACAAGTAGAGTGAAGATGTAGAGTGGCGCAGAAAGAATGCGGAGGACACAGTGGCATGTAGTTCAATCGGCTTCGGCATCCTGTTCGTGACACCAAAATGACGCGACCCAGAGGCCGGGAGATACTCGATACTGGGTCGGTCATCTTAAAGGGATGTGTCACAGTGGCAGTGACCCGGTCCGTGGCCCCAGTCGGTCATGTAAAATGGGGGTAATTAGATGAGAATAAAGTTTATATGCAGAAATTCGTGACACCACCTGTGATTTCTGGTCAGAGTGACCAGCGCTGCAGTATTGCTTCTCTGGGACAGATGTTGTGGTGCAGCAGAGTTGTAAAAGCTCTCCACAGGCAGAGCTGTAGTCCCAGGGCAGTTGAGATAAGTTTGTAGCTGGTGAAGTAGTGTGGAGTGGAGGATGTAGCAGTGCTGAGTTGAAGACACAGGAATAATGTAGATGACACAATTGTTTCAAAGGCTTTACTCACGGTCTGGTGCACACAGATGCCCACTTCAATGCTGCGTTCTCCAGGTGAGGGGTCCAGACAACTTCCAGATAAGATGAAGTACACCCTTCCAGCTTTCCCTGTCAGTATGTACCTTTCTCAGCCGTCTCCACACACTATGCTGCTTTTACTCCTTCCTTCCAGCACTTCACAGTTATCGTTCTGGGCCAGCAGCTGCGAATCCTGTCAGACAACGCCTCGCCGTTTCTGTCATCCTATATAGCCGCCTTTACAGTCGGACTAACTGTGGTAGGGGCGATGGTCCATAAAGTAACCAAAGCTATCGGCTTGCTAGTACCACCCTGAGGTACACGAACTAGGCTAGGGGCCGTTCCCTTTGCGACCAGTTTCTCCCTCCACCTGACCTGTAGTCAGCGTGGATAAGGGACCCACGGGGAGTACACTCCAGCCGTGTCCTAGAAGAGCCTCCTTTCCTATGGAGCTTCCTTTGTAATCCAATCTGTCCAACAGCCTCTAATCTGTAGAGCTGCTGCAGACACGTCCTTCTCCTTCCCTCCATCTGAGGGAATCTGATCTCACTTTCTATCCTGCTCCCGCTCTAAGCTACACTCCGCCCACCTCCCAGCACTCTTGTGTTCCAAGAAGGGAGCCACAAAGGGTGCTCTGCTACACTACTAGTGTGTGTGTGGGGTGTGGGTGTTGGAATCTGGTAGGGTGCACTCACCTTACCTGGTTGTGGGGCACCACACCTCTGGGTGAGGTGCAGTAACTCTGTGGCGACTGGACCCTCAGGGGCGCCACACAGGCATTGTAGTACCTTAGGTATCCATGGTTATGACCACTACCAACTAGCTGTCACTCCATCAGTGGTCATAACTATGGATACCTAAGGTACTACAATACTACAATGCCTGCACATGAGGAAAGAGACATAGCGAATCAGAAAAACTATATTACATTTCTATTTAAGGGTATTTGCTAATATTATTATTGCACCTACCACTTATTGGGATAAGATCTTGGAGCACAGACTTTAATTATGAGCTATAACCCCGCTTCCATCCTCCTCCACAACGGCTGCTAAATAATAATTTTTTTGATCTTTTGCGTACACTGATGGGAAAATCCCAAATAAGTTTATACTTTTACTTTTCCTCTTTATTGTGGATGATAAAAAAGACTCATGGGCATATGCCATTCTGAGCATGCTGTGGACACCATGAATATTCAGTGTGCAATCATTTTACAGAATGACATCACTGGCCATGTGATGTTTCTATGATTGGTTTTTGAACACACTTATGAATTATACTTTCTTAGATTACTGTATCATTTTCACATTCAGTATTGTAAGATATAATGAAACACATTATTTTGCACAATATTCACTAAAGTGATATATGATACACAAAATGTTGATATAATGATTAATTGCTTTGTTTGCCACTGTTCTTTTTTCCTACTTAGTGACATAATGATGCAATTACTGATTGTTAGTATGTGTATGAACACTGCTCTCAGCTGCCTTATTGTTGTGCTTGAGAAAAGCTCATTTTAATTGAAATCTCACATGGGTCAATAAATGGTTTGCTTCACAGGATGTGCTGCCTGACTCTCCATATTTGTTTACTATTTGTGATCCCCCCCACTTTCAAATTCCTATTGTTGCTATCTTTCCTTTAAAGGGAATCTGTCAACAGATTTTGTTATGTAATCTGAGGGCAGCATGAGGTAGTGGCTGTGACACTGATTTCAGTGATGTGTCACTTATTAGGCTGTGTGCTCTTGTTTCAATATGATAATTATTTTATCAGCAGAAGATTATCACTGCCGGACTACCCTTGCCTCCTGCCCCAACCACATCCCCACCAGTAATTAGCAGCGTACTGTCACTATACAATGTACACAGAAAACTGCAATGTGTGCGTGGATACCTTTCTGAGCTCTGTTACATGCTTCATCTAACAACTCTGATTGTATCACCCATGCCACACCCAGTAAACTAAATGAGGCATCATTGGATACAGGGTCTCTTTTCATACATTATATTGCTCTCAGATGAGGGAACTAAAACCTAGTGGCAGATTCCCTTTAACTGCAAAGTTAAATAACTAATGACCTATTTACGTTATTGCCCTTTGGTATGCCAATTAGAATAGATATGAAACATTATATTTACGCACATGTCTGGTCTTTGCACTCCAAGTCATTAATTATTTTTTATATTGTAGACTGGATCATGTTATTTTATATTTAGTACATTTTTAAGGCCTTCAGCTCAATCTCAAGCCATTGTAACTTAATGGATGAACAATCTGCTGTAAGATGGATCTTGAGTAAGCCTAGATAGGTCCACCAGGGACTCACCACCATTATTGTCACGATTCCTCAGCTCAGTGTGTCTGGAACTTAGTGATGGCCAGCTCTGTCTTCCTATTCTATGCTGGGGCGTGCTGAGCTGTTGGTGCTTTCATTGACAGCTCAGCTGACCTATCTGTTACTGGGAGGTGCAGAGATATTTCTCCAGGTGCTCCCTGTTTTTAGTGGTTGCCCTGCTATTTAGGTGAGCTGTCTTGCCCAGATCACTGCCGGTCAAAGTTTCTGTTCACTGGTGTGTGTTTGCCTGATTCCTGTGCAGTGAATTTTGATGTACTACTTCCTGACCTTTGGACCGTGTTCTGATTACTCGTTGGTTTTTGCCCCTTTGCTTAGATCCGCAATTGCTCTGGTATTCTAAGCCTGGACTGAGCCCTGACTTACAACTTCATCTTGTCCCTTAGTTTACTATGTGCCTTCTTGGTACTGACCCTGGATCATCTAACGTCTCTGCCTCGCGGCCTGTCCATGAGTAATGACTAGTGTCACAGTTATCTTGTTAATTTCAAGCCATCAGGTTGCTGGTCTTCCTCTTTGCCTTGTTCCTTCTATTTTCCTGAACATGATGTCCTTCGGTGATTGCACTCTAGTTGCTAAAGATTAGTTTTTATCCTTTGTCTTTCTTTGTCTTTTAGAACTGACTCTTCTCCATTGCAGTATCTGAGCTGTGAAAATAAATGGTGTAATTTCAGTTCCTCCAGACCTTATGGCCAACTGATCATTACACCTACCTTCTGAGTGTTAAACAGAATTATTTGAACTTGGATCATCCAAACATTCATTTATCCTTGCAAGGTTGGCGTAAAACGTCAAATGATGAACATTACATTGCTCATTGCATGAAATTATCACCATTATTATTTTAGTGGGCAAGTATATTTCTTGCTTACTGATGAGCCTTGAGACAGTTATCTGTGTAGTTTCTCATCTAATGTTACTGTATAAAATACACTGAGGGAGATATACACTTCATAAGTAATAATTGTATTGTGACCTTAAAGTTTTATCTGAGCTCAAAGACCAAGTAGAACAGTAGATCGACTTTATCTACTTCTTCTGATGTTTAAAACTTTTGTTATATGACCCACTGCAGCTCTCATATACAAAGACTCCAGCACATTCAGCCATCGAAGATAATAGCACTTCAGCACATAATTATATTTATGTATTGCTAAAAGTATCATAGAAATGTGTCTGAGTGGACTGGTTGAGAGTCGTGTCTGTCAGGCAAATTGCATTCAACTTTCTGAATATTTTTTGTATTTATTGGTTAAATGGAAGCAACTTTTCTGAATTTTTTTTAAAAAAAAACATTGTTTTTTTCACTTGATGCTGAGATACTTTTGTTGCGCTTTTAAAATTGTATTAACGATAATGTGATTCAGAAAGAAAATAGTGAAAACATTGTTAATTCTAAATTCTTAGATTTATTTTGTTAACAAAATTGTAGTGAAATTCAGGTACTAATTTTGGTTATAAATTCATCAAAAGCACTGTGAAAGTCCAAGCATGCAACAAATTTATCTAAAGGGTCTGATTAACTTGATGTTGTCAAAAAACTGTGAAGAAACAAATTTCAGCTCTCCAGTTGTTGACAGTGGATTATTCTGGATACTTTCCAAGCATGTGACAACAAATCTTCATTATTCAGGAACAATCGGGAACAATAAAGTCACATGCTCTCCCTGGAAGTTTTTTTGTTCTAACTTTATAAATAGTATACAAATCTAGCAACTAAACACTCAGACAGGAATGAATTGTTGCACCAAACATATTCCAACACCCTCTCTCAACAACTACTTATTCTGTTAGCCCAATTGCGTTTCTGAAGTCCACAAACTTGTCTCTTGACAATGACTTTGTCATATCATCAGCTATCATCTTTTCAGACTTGCAATAAACAAACTCAAGTAGACCTCATTCCACTAAGTCATATAAGTGGTGATTTTTTACATCAATCTTCTCTCTGCTGGCAAGTTAAATGCATCCTTGGTTGTCCTCATAGATAACTGTTGGTTGAGCTAATGGCTTGCCAAAATCTTCCAAAGTTGTTTCAACTTTATTAGTTTTTGACTTGCATAAGCAGCAGACATATATTCTGCGTCTGTAGAAGATAATGCGACTGACATTTGTTTTCTGCAGGACCAAGAAATTGAATTTTCTCCTAACTTGATCAAGTAACCACTTGTTGATTTCCGATCACTTGAATCTCCAGCCCAATCTGCATCCACATAACCTCTGAGAGTGAGAACTCCTGATGCACATATCTTAAGATTTAGCCTTTGAGTTTCTTTAAGATAATAAAGAATTCTCTTAAGTGCATTCCAGTCTCATTGGCGTGGCTTGCTTACACATCGGCAGAGCATTCCGACTGTGGCTGTGATATCCGGATGAGCTGTGGTTGCTATGTACAAAAGCACCCCCACTGCTTGTCTGTAACTCTCATTGCTGGGTAGCATCATAATCTTCACCATACTTTTGCGTGTACCCTTTTGTGACCAATCTTGCCTTAAACCGGTGAACTTTACATTCTGAGTCATATTTGTTTTTGAAGACCCACTTACATCCGATAGCTCTTTTTCCTTGTAGTAGTTCAGTAAGCTCCCATGTCTGGAGTTGATGAAGGGACTGCATCTCCTCATTAGCGGCACTTATCCACTTTCTGCTTCTTGTGGACAGGCAGTTTTTGCATCTCTTGCCATGACTGTGGCTCTGGTTCAGGAAGCGTTCTGACCATATAAGAAAAACGTCTAGCTGGGATAGCTTTGTTTGGCCTTTTTGATCTCCTGACTGGAGGTTGACTTGGATCGTTTATGTCTTCCTTGGTGGCTTCAGAGCTTTTCCACACAGCAGGTTTTCCTTTTTGACATCTAGGTTTGGTGACTGAGATTCATATTATTTGCTTCTTAGGTTGAATAACTGGTTTAACTTCATGTAATTTGAGTGATACAGAGCTTTCATCAATCACTACATCTCTGCTGAATGTTACTGCGTTAGTCTCTGGGTGCAAGATTCTGTATCCCTTTTGAGTTTCACTATAGCCCACCAGGACTCCTTGCTCTGCATATGATTCCCACTTGGAACGCTTTTCTTTGTGAGCATACATAAACGTTTTGCTTCCAAATATCCTGAGTTGCTTCAGGTTAGGCTTCTTGCAGTCCCATAGCTCATATGGAGTTTTATGTGTGGCTTTACCTGGCACTCAGGTTTGAAGATAGCAAGCTGTCATGATGGTTTCTCCCCAATACATTGTAGTTAGATGTGCATCTTTCTCTCTGCAATGCCATTTTGTTCTGGGTTGCATGGAATGGTACAAAAACCATGAAGAGAAAGGTCCTCCAAAGACACTTTATAAAAAGTTATATTTTATTTGATGAAAAATATGACGCAAAATATAAAATAGAAACAGCAAACCATACAGAAACTGGAAAGTAGCATAACACTGGATGAAGATTGGTAGCTAATATGTGGGCCACATAAAATAAAGCACATGAGGAAGCATGTAAGGAATTAAATAATACATGCAAAAATACATAAAGTGCTGGTGCAACAATAGAATGGTTACAAAATAATACTTAAAATAATTCATTATTAAGTCTCAAATATCAAAAGCTGGTAATATGTTCCATAGAGCTTATAACAAAATCATGCACAGGCAAATCAATTTACCACAGACATTGCTGGTCTTCCCATATCTGATCTCCTCAAAAGGGAACAAGAGCCCTTGATAAAAAATAAATGATATAAGTATAAGGAGAAGGTCAGGTATGGAGAGTGCACCTCATGGCCCTAATCAAAAACAGTTACATGAAATATATTTACCAAAAGTTGGAAATCACCCAGAGTCCCCCTTAACGCGCATTTCGATAGATATCTTCCTCAGAAGGGGTGCACCCTCTTGTTCCCTTTTTAGAAGACCAGATATGGGAATATCCGGTTAACCCGCCGATGTTTTGTTAGTACTTCGCCATTACTGAGCAGCATTTTCCATCTCTGCACAGTGAACCCCGGGTTGCAATTGCACGACCTTATATTTTATATTTAGTGCGATCCGCAACCCTAACACATGAGTATAGTTGAATGAAGGCGCGGGGGAGTAGGTGCTGGCAGTAGGTTGGCCCCCTAACTCACGGGGGCCCCATAATGGCTGCCTGATGTGCCGATATTAGTGGCACACCACTAGCTGCGGGGCCCCTGGAGGAGCGAGGCCCTAGGCAGCTGCCTTGTCTGCCTGCCGCTAACGCTGGCCCTGTGTGCGGAACACATCCGGACCGGACCGTTTTAGACTGCTCCACAGTTCCTTCCTGGCCTAACCTCACCATGATGACAATTCCTTCTGCCTGATTCGCCCAGACTTGAAATCATCTGTCACCCAGTTTGGTTGCCTCTGGTAAAGCATCCGGCCAATCTGTACTGTTCTCTTCAAAGCTCCAACTTCCTTCAACTCCTCATTCCAACTGACTGGTCAGCACTGGCAATGAGTCACCACATCTTTCCTCTCCTGTATTGGCCCACTGCTATGATGCACAGTGGCCGTGGATAACGTGGGCTGCAGCTGTTTAGCGTTGCGTGGCTGCCAAGCTGTCCGGGCCTATAGCCCATCTGGATACTTGGGCACCCTGGCCCTGTCTGAACTAACTTCCTAAAAACACCAGTCTTAACACAGGCATCCCCTCCTTCACTTAACCCTCTATACACTTATTATGAACTATACTTATAGTGCACACAAGTATGCCCCCATCTAGTGGTTCACGCAAGCAATACAGTTATCCTTAGCAATAAAGAACTACAAAAACTATGATGCCCCCCTCTGTTGTCTGAAGGGTACACTTCACTTCCCCTAAACTGTACATGAGCATTAGTAAACATTATTACATGATATACAGTATTACACTAAAGGAACACAACATAATACAGTATACAGAGTTCTACAAAGAATGGTAACACATGTATGAATGTGGCAGTACCATAAATGTGAGAGGTAATACATATTACTATGTAGCAGTACCACAAAAATTAGCATAGGAAATTACCAACATTAGCACATGTAAACATTAATACACTGAGAATACTTAGAGGAAGGAAAGCAAGGAGGTAATTCTATCTCACCCCCTTACAGTATAACCATGACATGACTAAGGTGCTTGACCCACCAGAACTGAGTTGGTGCTTTTTATTGCTTTAAGCCAATATGGATGTTTGGAATTTTGATAGGTACAATTAAAGGGAACCTGTCACACCCCCAGGTGTTTTTAAGTAAAAGAGCCACCTTGTGCAGTACTAATGCTGCATTCTGTCAAGGTGGCTCTTTTATTTAGCATCCCTTCCACCGCCGAAATAAGCATTTTTAAAATTAGTCAGACATGCCAGAATTTTGACCGGGGGCAGGTCTTTCCCCCTCTGACACTGACGCCTCGCATCCACGATTAATTTCCTCCTTATGTCTTTGCTCCGCCTCCTCTGTGTTCAATTCAAATGCTGGCGCCTGCGCTATAATATATTTTCTTGGGCATGTGCAGTTAGCGCTGACCATTCTCTCACATCACTTCATGGCCTGGCAATCGCACCTGTGTGGACGAGCTGCCAGAGATCCTGCCCCGCAGTCGCTTATGATTTATTCACACTGCGGGGCTGGGAATCATGGGCATGCGCAGTAGTTCTCTGCGGCTCTCAAGTATATATATTATAGGGTACAATTGAAATCTCCGTATACATAGTCCTGGAGTCAGTCTCAGATGCTTACTCAGTATGGATTTGAACGTAATACTAAATGTCGAACAAAGGTACTGTGTAACAAGATACAAGCTGTATCGAGTATAGGGTAAAAATTTGTATTTCCGATTCACCGTATATATAGAAGGCATAAACTACACACGCTCACTCACTATGGATGATACCGTAATACAAAATTTTGAACAAAGGTACTGTATTAGCACATATCAGGTGTATCCAGTCTAGGGGTAATTGTAAATTTCCATCTATACTTCCGGAGTCAGACACAGACACTCACAGGCTCAGTATGTATTACACCAGAATTTAACAAGTAGAAAAAGGGAAAGGTAGTCGAAGCATACAACAGTATACAGTGTTGTGGTACTTTTAACTCTTTGTATATATTTAAATCTCAGTAAGCCAGTCCTGACACTCCGCTACTGGAAACTGCAAGGATACAAGTACAGACGGAAAGTCGAGTGTTAGCAGAAATTTGGGAATTACTCATCGCGGGAAAACCTCCCGGTACATGTTGCAGAGGCGATGCAGACCTTCAATCACTGTGTCTGTGGAGACAGCGAAAACAGTTCTTTGTGAAGAAAGGATTGCTTTATTGCAGTAGTGTGGATCACATCACCATTACTCGTCTCCATCAAACTGTGATCACAGGGAGAGATGTAGAAGTGGTCCTCACTGACTATCATCATGATGTGTCTGGTCATTTTGGAGTGCAAAAGACAGAAGCCACAGACCATAGGCGATTCTATTGGATTGGCATGAGAGGAGACATTGAAAAATGGTGGCAGGAATGTCACACGTCTGTGACTATCACAACTGTGAAAGGTGATCATAAAGCACCACTGCATCCGATTGTAAGTTGACGTCCTTTACAAATGGTAGCCATTGATCATCTGAAGGTAGAGGCCAGCAGGAAAGGCCATAGCTACATCTTACCCATCAACGATCAATAAACCAAATTTCTAGTGGCCGTCCCTGTGAAGGATTTAACTGCCCAGACTACACAGCGGTGGAGCAGGGAGAGGTAAGTATTGCAACTTGTGTGGCCATGACCAAGCAGGGGGGCACACTCATGGTCGACGGTACTGGCACAGGGCCCCTCATAGTACGCTGGTGTGTCTGACGGCAAGTGGGCCCCCCACCGTCAGAGACACTGTATTGTACTATGAGGGGCCCTGTGCCAGTGCTGTCGGCCATCTGTGGGCCCATCCACCTGTTGAGAGCAACGGCACTTGCCCGGGTGCGCCAGGTGTTGACTCCAGCCATTGGGGGGGTGGTTGCCCACTTAGGGAGGTTTAAAAATTGGCATATGTTGATGTGTTGGCTGGACATTCAGCTGCTGCAAAGGGCAAGTCCGAGGAAGAGGAGGACAAAAGCGAGGCAGTTTTCTGGCAACCTATGTGTCATCAGGGGAAGGTGGCACAAAATCCTTTGAAACCCATGCATGGTTCGTTTTAATGAAGGTTAGATGATCAACATTTTGGGTAGACAGACGGGTCCTTTTTTCTCTGTCAGGATTGATCCAGCAGCACTGAAGACTCTATCAGATAACACAATAGCAGCAGGGCAAGCGAGCTCCTTTAAAGCATATTGTGCCAATTCAGGCCAGGTGTCCAGTTTAGAGGCCCAATAGTCAAAGGGGAATTACCTGTGAGGGAGAACATCGATATGGGAGGAGAAGTAGTTTGTAACCATAGTTGACAACTACTGTCTCCTGTCACTTTGAATCGATGCAGTATTAGCAATCGTGTGAGCGGTACTCGAGAAATCATTCCACAACATGGTCATTAAACCCCTGTCTCCAATGCCACTTCGGCTGTGTGCAACATGAGCACCTCTTCCATTGTGCCCATTACGGCTCGTGGGAGAACCAGCACCGCTGCTGTGTGCTGGGAAAGCCTCAAACGGTTTACCAGAGTTGCTTGTTTGTTAGCCAATATTATCTCTAGGTTCTCCTGTAGCATGATGTTGTGTAATTTGCCTTTGTAGCGTGGATCGAGGATGCTGGCCAGCCAGTAGTCGTCATCCCTCATCATTTTGGCAATTCGGGGGTCCCTTTTTAGGATCTGCAAGGCATAATCGCACTTGTGGGCCAATTGTCATGATCTGACAGTTTTAAATTGCACTGGGTGAACTTTTTTTACTTTGGAAAGTTCCAAGGTGTCTTGACTGTCCCCGGTGGTGGTTAGTGGTATCGCTCTTTAGGTTTTTGGTGCACGTAATTATGGATCAGGTGTGACACTCTATAAAGGTGTGCTAGGGGTGTGCAATCACTGCCTGTGATATTGTGAGATTGTGTTCACTCTGAGTTTGAGAGCCTGGTGGAAGGATGGAGCTGGAGAGGAGTCCTGCGCAGCTTAGCCAGGGGGGATGTGTTTCAGCTATGGTGTCTGGACGAAGGGCTGGCATGGCGTGGTGGGGTCGCAGTGATGGTGTCGGCGGGAAGTGTCTGCATGGACTGGTGGAGTGGCGACTATGGAGAGTGGCACTCACCATGTGGGACTTGGCTGCTGAGCTGGACTCAAGCATGCTTGACTTCGTGGCAGAAGCTGGACTCATCTTGGGGACTCTGTTACTAAGCAGCAGCAACTGGTGGTGGACTCTGCTCCAAGGCTGCACTAAGGTGAAGGATCCGGTTATGGTGATGGATCCGGGTGGAGGAGAAGATGCACCCAGGTGGAGGGCTCTGTTGCAGGAGCATAAGCACAGAGCATAAAGCTAAGTGGTGTTTCCCCTGTATTGTCTTCTTTCCTCATGTGTGTTGTTAGTGCAGTGGTGGGATTAGTTTCCGCACCGACCAATTCCCTAGTGAGGGTTTAGGGTCAGGGCGAGCAAGGGCTTTGAGGTACGCGTGCGGCGCCCGGTGCGGAACCGGCATAGGGAACGTTAGGAGTGCAGGGACACTGGCTCAGGGGAGCTCAGGAGGTCTCCACTTCCCTTTTCCCTATCGCAGGGCCCACCATTGTTAAAGTTACCCAGGTTCCCCCTTTATTATTTGATTATTGTATAACGTGTAATACCTAAATTCGCCAGGTGGAGGCGGCGTATCCACCTGCACGTTTTATTATTTAAATGCGCCCCACTGGAGGCGGTGTATCCAGGGTCACGTGTGTTATGGGTTCACCTTGCGGTAACCGCTGTGTGCCCAGAGACACGTGACCATGACACCAATGTTCCAGGTGTCAATGATGCACTGCCAGTGGTGGGTGGAGGAGCACGTTCTGGCAAATTCACATCCCTACAGTCACGCCCAAACACTGTACCTGAAGCATCCTCCTGCCCAAACTAATCATCCCCCTCATCCTCCTCCTCCTCTTCCTCTTCTTCCTCCACCTCATCCAGGACAGTTCCCTGACCAGACAATGGCTGACTGTCATCAAGGCTTCCCTCCTCCTCCTCCGCTGCAGACGCCTGATCCTTAATGTGCGTCAAACTTTGCATGAGCAGACACATAAGTGGGATGCTCATGATTATGATGGCGTCGCCTGCGCTTACCAGCCGTGTGCACTCCTCAAAACACTGAAGGATTTTACAGAGGTCTTTCAGCTTTGACCACTGCACACCCAACAATTCCATGTCTTCCCTCAAACTGCCTGCCCGTGTATCCTCCCACAAATGCAATACAGCCTGCCTCTGTTCGCACAGCCTCTTACCCATGTGCAGGGTGGAGTTCCACCTTGTTGCAACGTCAATGATTAGGCGGTGCTTGGGGAGGTGGAGCAATTGCTGCAGCTTCTGCATACAAGTGGAGTGGACGTTTGAGCGACGGATGTGCGAGCACAGTCTTCGCACCTTATGGATCAGGGATGTTAACTCCGGATAATTATTAAGGAAGCACTGCACCACCAGGTTCAAAGTGTGAGCCAGGCAAGGTATGTGTGTGTTTTGCACGGGCCATGACTGCCACAAAATTACGGCCGTTATCATTGACTTCCTTGCCTGCCTCAAGATGTAGACAGCCCAGCCATGACTCAGTTTGTCGCTGCAAGTATTCGGCCAGTACCTCCGCGGTGTGTCTGTTGTCGCCCAAAGACATCATCTTTAACAAAGCCTGCTGATGCTTACCACTAGCTGTTCGATAGTGGGACACCTCGTGTGCAACACTGCCAGCTGCGGATGGAGTGCTTGTGCGATTACGCTCTGTGGACGAGTTTTGGCTGATAGAGGAGGAGGATCGGAAGCCTACAGCCAACTGTTTCCTATACCATGGGCTAGGCAGCACTGTTCCACCACCGCTATCCCCAGTGGAGCCTGCATCCACCACATTAACCCAGTGCGCATTGATGGACACGTAACGGCCCTGGCCATGCCTACTGGTCCATGCATCTGTTGTGAGGTGCACCTTTCCACTCACTGACTGTTTTAGTGCATGGACAATGCGGTTTTTCACATGACGGTGGAGGGCAGGGATGAATTTTTGAGAAAAGAAGTGCTGACTGGGTAGGTCATAGCGTGGGACAGCGTAGGCCATGAGGTCGCGGAAAGCTTCGCTTTCAACCAAACGGTAGGGCATCATCTCTAATGAGATTAGTTTGGCAATGTAGGCATTCAAACAAAGTGTACGCGGATGAGAGAATGAGTACTTTCTTGTCCTACTCAGATTGTCTGGTAGGGTGAGCTGGACTGGACAGCTGCATATGGGGGAAGTAGCAGTGGACCGGACGGAGTGAGAGGGGTTGGTGATGGTATTGGTGGTGATGGCCTAGATTCAGTGTTGTGTTGCAAAACCATTGTGATTCCCTGAGTGCTTTGGCCTTGCGACGACACCTCCACATTTAGTGCTGGTGGTGTGCTTAACGGTGGCGGTGGTCTTACAGTGGGGGAAGCGATGGAGCATTGCTGGCTACCTTCAGTCGGAGCAGGTGCACATGTGCTACCTGAGGTTTTGTAGTCCATCCACGCTTGCAAGTGCATGTTGATTAAATGTCTAAGCATGCAACTGGTATTCAAATTTCTGAGTTGTTTACCTCGGCTAAAGGTCCTTCCACACTTCTTACTGGTAACCTTTGCCTCATCAGTAGGATTTTGGACAAAGAAGTGCTACACTGCACTCTTCCTACTATGGTATACATTTTCTGGCCTTGCACATTGTGCTAAGTTGACCGTCTGGCCAAGCTGTCCTGCACTCTTTTAGTTTTTGTTCCATGTTTTTGGACAGCTGCGGGCCTGCCAGATAACTGCTGCTGTGATGTCAAAGCCTGCTGTGGATCCTTCTCCTTATCTGAATTATTGCCAGCACCACCCTCCTCCCCCAATGGATGCCAATCGGGGTCTAAAACTGGGTCATCCATCACCTCCTCTTCAAAGTCATCTGCACTTTCCTCATTACCTTCCTCTGTGTCACCGTGTAAGCTGGTATAGTATGCGGGAAGGGGCACCTGAGTTTCATCAGGTTCAGATTCTGGCTCAATAGACTGCGAGGGCAATGTAGTGCTCTGGGTCGATGTACCAGCAGAATCATCTAGCAGTGGCTGTGCATCAGTGCACTCCATGTCAGATTCATCTTGGACTGGGGAATGCTGGATTTGACTGAAAAGAGCTCCATAGAGTAATCTGAAGTGTGGGATGCCGCATCCTTAACTTTGGTGGGGGGTGAAGGACACAAGGAAAGTTGTTTTTCCTGACCAGAACCCTGCACTGATGACTCCGTGCTTGCAGGTTTCGAACGTTCAGAAGAGGAGGCAATAGAGCTGGTGGCTGTTTCGGCAATGTACGCCAAAACCTGTTACTGATGCTCCGGCTTTAAAAGCCATTTTCTTACTCCAAGAAAAGGGAACCTTACAGGCCTTCTTGGGCCAGACGATGGCGCAGGCGCCACTCCTCCTGCCTTAGCTGCTATTGTGCTTTTGCCAGAACCAGCCGATGCACCACCACCATCAGAACCAGCTGCGCCCCCCTGCCCACGTACTGTATGAGGAGCATCCAGCTGTGTAAGGTGTATTAAAAAAATTAAATCTACGTATATATTTTGTTAGTCAAGGACGCTCTCACAGTATGTATCAGAAGTGTACAGCTGTATACGTTTTTTGTGCAACTAACTCTCCGTATTTGTATTTACAGAGTGTCACACACACATGCTGACTCTGTATAGATGTGACTGTAATGTGAATGGCAAATATACAATACTGCTTGAGAATCGGACAGCTCTATACGGTGTCTGTATGGATAATTGTCAATCTCCGTCTATTTGTATACTGACTGACACACGCTGTCTCTGTCTAGTTTTGCCCGTAATCAAACAGCAGATATATGAAACTGTTTGAAAAGCGGACAGCACTCTAAGGTGTAGGTCT
Source organism: Dendrobates tinctorius (assembly GCF_039654945.1). Lineage (NCBI taxonomy): Eukaryota > Metazoa > Chordata > Amphibia > Anura > Dendrobatidae > Dendrobates > Dendrobates tinctorius. The sequence goes on along the minus strand of NW_027361671.1, from coordinate 9,403,683 downwards.
GGAAAAATAGAAAAAATTCCTCGGCTTTTTCTTCCAGAGTCACACACAAATAGCTTCTATTTGTCCGTGATACAAGACGGTGCACAGTAGTGTGTGAAGAGCGTGCACCGCTATACGGTGTCTGTATGGAAAATCGTCAATCTCCGTCTATTTGTATACGGACTGACACACGCTGTCTCTGTCTATTTTTGACCATAATCAAAATAGCAGTTATACGAAACTGTTTGAAAAGCGAACAGCACTCTAAGGTGTAGGTCTGGAAAAACGGAAAAACTCCTCAGCTTTTTCTTCCAGAGTCACACCCAGATAGCTTTTATTTGTCCGTGATACCAGCCGGTAGATGGTAGTGTGTGAGGAGCGTACACCGCTATATGGTGTGTGAAAAAATGAACACTCAGTAACTCACCAGGACAAAATAATAAAAGTTGGAGTGCTTTGAAAAAAGCAGTTTGAACAGCAGTGTGCACACAGCAGTGCAGCTATCAGGTAGCCTTAAAAGGCAACCTAATCACCACCAGCGCTGCTGCACACAACAAAAATCCTCCCCTTTCACTGCACACTAACTGTACAGTGAAAAGCGCTATCAGCAGAAGCAGTTTTTTTTCTTTTTCCCTGCCTAACGCTCTCCCTGTTCAGAATCAGCAGCAGCACCTCTCCCTATTCTAAGATCGGCAGAAGTAAGATGGCGGTCAGTGGTCACAGTCTTTTATACCCACTGTGACACCACACAATGCCAGCCAATCACTTCAATGCCCTTATCTAAGATGATGGTGGTCGCTGCCCATGTCATCGCGTTGCCCAAAGTGTGCGTCCACCTTCATTGGCTGAGAAAAGGTGCTGGAAGCATTATTTGAAACGCGACTTTGGCGCTCTGATCGGCGACCTCATGGCCGACCTCACGCTATGGTCGGGCTTTGATCGGCTAAAGTCGGCTATTTTTGAATTTGACCGACCCGTTTCGCTCAACTCTAGTCGCAAGATAGTTTTGCTATTATTTTTAATATATGAGGCCTATTGTCAATTTTTGGAACAAGATATACATATGTTATTACAGTATGTGTGACATGACTTGTTATGCTGATTGAAATAGTCATTCAAGGTGTGTCTTTCATTGCACCTTCTTCCACATGCTAGCTATGTCCCCTGCATGATATGAGGAATAAGCTACTCTGGTCAATTGAGACCAAAGTACAATTTTTGTGGTTAAATGCAAAGCGCTATGTGTGGCTAAAAACTAACACTGTACATCACCTTGAAAACACCATAAACCATCATCAAACGTGGTGGTAGCATCATATTTTGGGGAAGCTTTGCTTCAGAAGGTACAAGGAAGCTGGTCAGAGTTAATGCAAAGATGGATGGAGCTAAATGCAGAATAATCCTGAAGGAAAACCTTTTAAAGGCTACACAAGATTTGAGACTGGGGTGTAGGTACACCTTTCAGCAGGACAACAGCCATAAACATACTGCCAGACCTACAATGAAATGTTTTAGATTTTGCAAAGAAGAATGGACAAAAAATTTCAGCCTCTAGATGTGCAAAGTTGGTAGACACATACCCCAAAAGACTTGCAGGGCAAGGAGGTCCTACAAAGTATTGACTCAGGGTGACTGGATACAAATGCACATCACAATTTTCAGATTTAAATTTTTATTTCTTTATTTAGAAAACCATATATAATTTCCTTTACACTTGAAAAATACTTCCTACTTTGTGTTAGTATATCACATAGAATCCCAATAATATAGATTTACGTTTGTGGGTGTAATGTGAAAAAATGTGGAAAAGGTAACAGGATATGAATACTTTTCAAAGCACTGTATATAATGTTTGTAATTTAAAGAATTCACAATTATTGTTAAGGAACACAGCATATGTATACTTGGACACTCACCAGAAGTACCGTAAGGACTGTCAGAAGAACAGGTAAAACTCCAAGGTCCTGCGGAAACTTAAAAAAATTCTCAAATTCTTTGATTTTGGAAGATTAATATACCATGGGATATTTGGCAGGCAGAGACCAGGATATTGAGGTGGCAAACAATGGGTATGCAAAGGTAGAAAATGAATTCTTTGGGAGTTTGGCTTATAAAGAAGCCAGAAATTTGCAGATTTAAACTTCCAAGAGTTGGCTGGTATGCGTATGTGCATTGCAAACATTCTCTGCGTATCATTTGTTACACCATCAATCTCATTATATTAAACAGGATGGATCATTCATATTGGTTGTACAATTTTCTCAGCTTGTCATCCAGAGGCTACCGCACATATTCAGTTGTAACTGATTAATTGATATGCTTGTGCCTACTTTAACCTCAGCTGTCAGGAGAGGAACTGCGTAAGGTCTTCTCTTCCAAGCCCAGTGCATCATATTTTCACAGCAGCTATCCACAAATGCTCTTCATTAAACTGCTGACAGGTTGAGTCAATCTGTCCATTTTCCCTGTACCATCTGTAAAACAAGTTCTTCTTGTCTCTTGGATGTTTTTGTACACACCTTTTCCGTAAACTCTAGAGACTCCTGTGCAGGAATATACAAGGAGATCTGAAGATTTGGAAATACTCATACCACTAACAGCTATCATTCCAAAGTCAATGATTCTCAGATCACATTTTTCCTCAGGCTTACCTCACAAACACAATTTTTTCAGCATTTTTTTGCTTGTTAAAAAAAAAGTCATGAAATTCATCTGTTTTTCATGCCTTTCTAATTGGTACATTGGTAAAGTGCATATTTTTCAGGTGTTTTTCTAGTCCAATTGAGAAGTGTATGAGACAACTCCCGGAAAATGTCTAACCGAGAGCATTTTATAAAGAGTTAAAAATAATGACTCTGACACAAAAATGGTAACAAAAAAACAGCAAAAGCATTGAATATTGTATTTAAATTAATGCACCATCTGTCCACATGGAAAATATTAGGCAATATGTGGCATCCAAAAATTGTTGTGCATGTTAAGTCAGTGCAAATGAGTTTTAAGTGGTCAATTCTTTTTCAGGTTTGCCCCCGTTTAAATAAAAACACCTATACTCACCTTCAGTGCCGACGCTGTTCCAATGGTGTTGGCACTCATGTTCCAGGGGCTTACATTAGATTGCTATGCCATGTGAGCACAAGTCACTGTCCTCACCTCCGGAAAATCCAAAATTAAGAGGAAGTCAGAGCGCAGCCGCAGCCATGGATTCCTGTTGTTGTTCAATACATCCAAAGGCAGGGACAGTGAAGCTGGCGCTGATTGGGTGTAGGGCTCACATGACATAACAACCTCATGTGAGCCCTGAAACGTGAGTGACGACACCCCTGGAACAGTGCCGACACCCCTGAAACAGTGCCGACACCCCTGAAACAGTGCCTACATCAGGGATTGGTATTAGTGTTTTTCTTTGAATGGGACTAAACATGAGGAATGAAATGGGGTTGTTCTACTAGTGGACAACCAATTTGATACTAGCTACACACTGTGTTGTAGCCATTGTGACTTATATTCACATAGATGGTATATTCCCCACTGCAAAAAAAACAAAACCAGAATTAAACACCCTTACCAACACCAAGTCAGATCACAAATTCACAAGCAGGATGCAGCAGACACCAATTATAAAGGCTGGGGAAGCACAGGTGAAAACTACTGATGAAACTCAAAAACCTACCAAATTCATGGAGGTGGTGGCTGACTAGTAAAAAATGCACATTTTACCATTTTTGCAGGATGCGGCCAGGCCCCTTTTTTGTTGGTTGGGTGTACAGGGGCATCTGTCCTAGTGGGGACTATACCCCTGAGAAGAAGCTAATGAAAAACGCGCGTCAGGGACTGTGACTACACCTCAGGCTATGTATCATTACAACTACTCTTACTTACTTGTCACCTACTGACCATGTGTAGCTTTATGCACTGGTAACATGCACTTGTCTAGGGTCTACGGCACTGGTCAATGGCTTAATCTGCTTAACCCTTTACAAATCAGACTTATTTCCTTGCTGCTACAAAATGCTGCTAACAATTTTCCAAATGCACTTTAATATGTGGTTATATATCTGTTATGCACTGTAGGTCAGATGGTCACACACGTTAAATATGCACTAGCCTACTTAATACTGACCCACTGACTTACATCACTAAGCACTTTATTAAATGGAAAAAATTGCAAAATGTATTTTTTATTCAACTCACTGTCTTGTGCATTTAAATTCTGAGCAGAAGGAGAAGTAGTTTAATATGTTTTATGTGTTGGTCTAAGAAATACAGTTGAGGTGATTGAGCCACTTGTTTATATACCTACCTGTTGCTTGTAGTTTTATTTTGTACATGTATCTCCATTGAATCAGACTTTTTGCCTCATGTTAAATAAAGATTATTGATTTATATACTTGGCATTTGACTTCCCAGTTCTTATAGGAGTATAGATACACACTGTGTTGCAGCCATTGTGACATGTATTCACATAGTAAATTCCTCACAGCAAAAAAACAAAACAAAAACAGAAAAAACAGCCTTACCAACACCAAGTCAGATCACAAATTCACAAGCAGGATGCAGCAGACCCTAATTATAAAGTCTGGGTGGGGCAGCACAGGTGCAAAAAACTGATAAAAGCAGCCACTCAAAAACCTGCCAATTCATGTAGGTGGTGGCTGCCTAGAAAAAATGCACATTTTACCATTTTTGCAGGATGCAGCTTGGCCCTTTTTTGTTGGTTGGGTGTACTGGACTGTCTGTCCTCGTGTGGTGCACTCATATAGTGCAGGGCAGCCCATCTGGCATAATATTATGGGTGTCATTAGTAAGTTGTAAGCCAGACAATGTGCATTACATGTATCTGTGTGACTGGCGTTCTATTCAAGCCTCATTTGTGAGCATTTTTTTTACTAGGCAGCCACCCCCTCCATGAAGTGGTAGGTTGCTGAGTGGCTGCTTCATCAGTAGTTTGTACCTGTGCTGCCCCCGCCTTTATAATTGGGTCTGCTTGTTCACTTGTGATCTGACTTGGTGTTGGTAAGGCTGTTTATTTCTGTTATTCTTTTTTGAATGTATGTCCTTTAGGTTGTTAAATTCCCCACAGCAAACAAAACTAGGATGGATGCCATACCATCTATCCACCATAGGAGCCAAATACAAAAAACATACTGCGTATCAGTAGGTAAATGTTTATTTTTCAACTTTGTATAGGAATTAATTCCTAGACTGATTTTCTGTATAGTTTTATAACGGTATTCAGATGCATACCAGCAAGATATATGCTAAAAAAACTGAATTTTCTTCTTGTTCTTATAAATGGGAGCCTATGGTAATGTTGAAGTATATGCTTTGGAAGCTAAGTTATAGTAACCCTACCACTTGGCACTGAGAAGTGAGTATACCTTTTGCTGGTATAGTTATCTTATCTGATCACACCACCACCTCTTTCCTGTATTGTGTGGGAGGAAATCAGGGAATACCTCATGATACTGCCATGTACATTTTGGAAGCCAGAGGATTGGAATGCCAGTCTGAATGGTGGAATCAGCTAACGACACATAGATGGCACCAGATGGGATCAATGTAAAAGTCAAATGTATAACTATTGTTCACTCACAGGGGGAATAGTTACTTTAAGTGCACCTGAACTAGAAATGTATAAAATGCCATTCTAAGGAAATGACCCCAGAGTATTCACAACATAATGTTTGAGAGCAGAACTAAGTTCTTTATATTTTAATAATTTAAAGATAATACATTAAACATACAATTTTTACAGTATTACGTGCCTCAAATGATCACTTCTTATTAATTCTACATTTATACTTATTCATGAATACATGTAGTCAGCTGTGTAGATCACATAGTTTAATTGTACCTTATGTATCAATTTGTCCGGCTGCTATGGACAGCAAGCGCTCCCTGGTCTTCATATGTAGAGATACAGATGCATAATGCAATTTATCACTATTATTATAAAAATTATCATAATAATCATGCATTCCTTACTAATATTAGGCCTTTGGATATCATCTCTTGGTGCATTTAGACATTTTTCATATATTTAGTGGCAGAATACATCCTATCAATACCGGATTATTAAAACTTTATATGTTAGAAGTGTTACGTTTTTGGTTAATCGCACACACTGTATCTTATCAGATGTCATTTCTCTAGTCTATTTTTGAGTTCTCCGAATGATACACAATATATGGACAAAAGTATTGGGACACCTACTGTACATAAAACACCTAAAAGAACATTTATGGCATCCCATTCTAAAGCCATAGGTATTAATATGGAGTTGGCCCTTCCTTTGTACTTAAAACAGATTTCTCTCTTCTGTGAAGGCTTTTTACAACATTTTGGAGCTTTTCTGTAATAAACTTCAGACCTTCGTCCAGAAGAGTGTTTGTGAGATCAGACACTGTAAAGGCAGAGTCACACCACCATATTTCCTCTCGTCTGAGAGAATCAGGCTGATGATGCTAATAACACTATGAACAATCTGTGATCAGAGTTTGACCAGCGAAAGAACACAGTATGATTTTCTTAGATGAGGAGAAGATTTCGACAGTTTGTGAAAATCATACTGCTTTCAGATATCTTCCGAGTGCGGTCTAATATTTTCCACAAATTCATTGACTTGCATGACCGAGTGTGATCTAATTGAATCCAACTCGGGCATGCTGCGATTCTTTCCTCGGACCAGCTTGCAGCTTGTTTAGAAGGAAATGCCAGACATGGTAATGACTACATAGAATAACATTGTTCCAAGTGTGATCCGATGTTTTATCGGATCACACTTGAACTGAAAATACGGTCACGTTCATGATTCCTTATATGAACCAGGCTGGTTCATAATTTCCATTCAACAGGGTGATTCACTTGCTACTTTACCTGGAAAAATTGCTGTAACTTCTAAAAGAGACAATCTATCACAAAGAAAGATGGATTGTACATACCTTGGTTCATGATAGACTGATGTTTTAAAGCAGGTGTTGAAAATGTTCATCGTTCACATCCAAGCTCTCCTGTAGGCATTGCTCCATATTGTTGAATGTATTCCGTGGGACGTCTGGGGTCATAGCCTGAATTTCTCGCTGTATGGTCTCCCAGAGTGCCTGCAATGTTTGTGGTTGTTACTGTCCACCCGACCTTTCAAATATCCACAAATGAAATAAAACAACAGTGTTAAATCAGTACAGTGACTCTGTACAGGCGAATGCCACCATTTTTGGTTACTTGTTGACATTTGGAATATGACATGCCTGCCTCCTGGGAAATCCTGTACAATGATTTATGTGGAAATGCCAAAAGTCACTGTTTGACATCTTGTATTGTTTCCTCAGACATTTTTGGACATCCTCCATCTTGCCTATCCAGTAATGTTCCTTTATGTTTCAGCTTATTTTCTAATGACAAAATTCATGGTTTGGATGGTGGATTTTGGCTTCCAAACTTCTTTAGAAATTCACTTTCGCACTCTTTAAGGACTCAGTTTTCCAAAATTTTTTCACAATGAAAACACCCTCATCTAAACTGTATCTGTGCATTGTTAACAAATGAAGAAGCAACTCGGCAGGAGTGAAATGCAAGCACCACACATAAACTATCTGCATGCATCAAGTCTATCTCGTAGCGGAGACGACTAGCAGGGCGACAAGTCGGTCAGACCACTCGGTGCAAGGATGTTTCTCATGGCTGTTGCTGAGTTTCGCTGCACTCTTACTTCTCATGAACCAAAGCATTTAAAATCCTAACTTCAGTTCGAGTTGACTCCAATTCTTTTTGAGGGCCACACAAATTCTCGGCCTTGAAAACAAATACCATGAAGCTACTGTACATACTGTATGTTAATGTCAGAGCTTGTTCGGAACTCTGCAGTTACTATGTAAGCAGAATGTTGATAGCTTTTCTACACTATGGCCTCAGCACTCTGCAACTTTATGTGGTCTGACACTTCATTGCTGTGGTTCCTAAATGCTTCCACTTCTCAATTATACCACTTTCAGTTGATCGTTGAATACTTAGAAGAGAAGATATCTGATGAACTAACTTGTTACAATAGTGGCATCATATTACAGTACTACACTCAAATACTGTGACCTCTTTAAAATGAACAATTTTTTCATAAATGTTTTTAAAAGCAACTTGTGTGGTTAGATGCTAGACTAGTAGTACTAGTAGTGTACAACCCCACCCCTTCTTGATTTAAATGTTTGGCGCCGATAATATGAGAAAGCTTATACTCACCTGGTGTGTTGTTGCCATTCTAGCAGTATCGGCACTCGCGTTCTGGGGCTCTTGTGCGCTTATTATAACACGTGAGTGGTGTACCCAATCAGTCACTGTCTCCACCTTTGGACTAATCGAACATCAAGAGGAAGTGAGAGAGCAGATGCAGCCCTGACTTTATCTTGATGTTCCATTTGTCTGAAGGTGGGGCCAGTGACGCCAGCGATGATTGGACACCAGGCATGAGTGCAGACACTGTTGGAACGTTTCCCGCATGGGAGGTGAGTATAAGCTTTTCTATTTTATCGGGGCCAAGTGTGGGGTATATGGGAAGGGGTTGTCTAAGTAGTGGACAACTTCTTTAATAATTAAGAAGTTTGCCCAAGTGTTTTTGTCCCTATAGTGTATCTGCTGATATGCTTTTTCCACTGCAATGCGGTATAAGCATGCAATCATCAGGGGCAAAAGCATATACAACATTTACAAGCCTAAAATTACTCTTGATTTTAGTGATCCAGTATTGTTATTCTCATACTTTTTATTGCATCATTATTTTCCACGGCTGCATTCGAATTTCCATTTTTTTTCATATTCTTACATTCTCACATTCTTTACTTATGGGTAACATTCCACAGCACTTCCAGTGGGTTGGTGCTCAAGCAGGTTCCTATCCCATTAATTATAAAATATAGACTTGGCACTCGCTTATGAGTTGAAAGGGATGATTTTTAGCTTTGGACACCTCACTGTCTCCTAGTGCTAATTTTAAAGCGTTCCTGCAGCAATACATAGATGTAATGATCCATGCTGGATCATGACAGATAAAGTGCACTAGTAACCTTTTTTTTTCTTAAGCTGTGGTTCTTAAAGATAGTTTTTGCCCCCGGTGGCCGTTAGGGTCATTGCACTTGATGTTTTCTTTGCTTTGCCTTTTGCCCCCGTTGATCACTGGGATTCTTGCAGCTTTTGCCCCTGATCTTTGACCATTCCTTTTTCCTATATAGGGTCACATGGTCTATGAGCAGGTGTTAGTGATAGCGTCTTTTTGGGATTCCAACCATGGTGAAGTGAGCAGCTGGCTGGAAGGTTGGAGCCACTGCTGAAAGTGGTGTGAACTCTGTCTGCTCGGTGTCCACAGCAGAGTGAGATGGTGAAGGTAGTAGCTGGCTCTGAGTTGTCAAGCCTCTGCGAAAAGTTAATCCGGTGATGCACTCTGCTGCCTGGTGCTGCAGCAGAGCAAGATAAGTGTTTTGGTGTTTCCTCTGTCTGTATTTTTCCTTGGTGTGTATTAGTACAGCGGTGGGGCCAGTGCCTGCACCACCCAGCTCCCTAGTAAGGAATAGGTGTAGGGTGTGCTAGGGTGACAGGTATCCTGATAGGTATCCGGTGCGAAACCGTCATAAGGAACGTTAGAAGTGTGAGGGACACTGACTCAGGGGAGTGCAGGAGATCTCCAAGTCCCCATTTCCTATCGCAGGGCCCACCATTGTAACTGTTTCCCTTTCCCCCTCTTGTTGTTTTAGTTACCAGCCTGCTGGTCGTGTCACACAGGACGGGGCATGTGACAATAGATTAATGAAAGTCAATTTCTTAGACCGAAACGTCTCATACTTTGGATTACTATCACAAAATAAAAATCATCCCTTTTGAATCACAAGTGAGTGACATGTCTATAATTCAGATTATTTACTTCCTATAGGCAATACATGGAAATATATGCATGATAGGGTCTTCAAGTTGATATCGTTTTTTGTGATTAAATAGTAGATTACCACTGAGTGGAATAATGGAAAATTTGAAAGCTATTTACAGTACCTGCATGCTGTTTTCAAGCAATGGTGATATCTATGGATCCTCTAAGAGAACAGACCTGAAAGCCATTATTGGTTGACTTTTGGTTTCCGGTCTACAATGTCTAAGTGCAGCATAACTTTATCATGAGAACTTTAAATTAATTATATCAATCTTGACCTTTCATTTCTTTTACACAATTTATATTCATGTAAATATGAAATCAGTAGATTTGACAGCATCTTCACCTAGTGAAACTAGAAGGGATATCAGAAAACAGAACCATAGCAATCAACATATATTAGTTCACCCCATTTGAAAAGTAAGATTTGAATCACGGTCTCACTGAACACAAGCACTATTTTCAAAACTTTGATAGAAATAATTGTAATAATATAATTTTCATTAAAAAATCTTTAGTTTTCTTAAAATTAGTTGATGTTAATATGAATACACACCACATCAAAAACTACTATATCAAATATGAGTTTTGTATGATCTTCATGATTTTTAAGGGCATGGAAAGTTGACGACATATTGCAACATCTATCTTTTTCCTTTCCTCAAGAAGGACCCCTTTTGTAGACTGGATGCTAGATGGTGAGGTATGCTCAATTTGTCTCTGCACAATTCCCCATAGGTGATTGATTGGGCTCTGATTAGGAGACATACTTGGACAGTAAGTCACTTTCACCCTGTTCTTCAGAAATGCAAAAGTGGCCTTAGATGTTTGTTTTGAATCATTGTCATATTGGAAAAGTGGACATCTACTAAGGTCACTACATCTATGAATTCATGATACCATCATTGAAATGTAGCTCCTGGCTTAAGGACACTGCCCCCATGTTCCACTGTAGGCACCATGCCTTTATCTTTGTACTCCTCATCTTTCTGGCACTATTCAGTGGAAGACATCAGACTCCCAGTAGTCTCCATATTTTTCATCTTTGACCCAGTCAATTTGAACACAAGCTTTTTTTGTGCACAGGCTTTAGGAGAGACTTCCTTTGTGGATTACACCCATGCATGCCTTTTCTCTGCAGTGTACGCTGTATTGTTTTACGGGAAACCCCTATTTGGATTTCTACATCTTTAGCTAACTGCAGTGAACTTACATGTCAATTTTCTTCAACCATTCTCATCAAAATACACTCCTGCATAAGTGTTAACTTGTGTTATCAGCCTGGGCATTTCTGTGAGACGGTCGTAGTTTTATCTTTGTTAAAAAATGGTATCACTTTTGCTAGAATATTCTGACTGAAAAGTAAAACTTTGCTGATGTTGTTCTATCCTTAACCTTTCTTGTGTAAAGAAATAATAATCTAACCTGGGAAACTGTAGCTTTGTTCCCAAGCCTTAGATTAAGGTGTAATCATTTTTGCAACATTGTCTTGCATGAATGCAGGAAAATAACTTTTTTGGGTGTACAAAATAATAAATATTGCTTGCAATCAATGACCAACATTTGTGGGAATATGTAGTATGGCTTCCCACAGAAAATGTTAATTCTGAAAGGAATTTAAAGATTGTCTGACAAATATGTTGGGTGTAGTACTTTATGCTGAGCACTGTACATAAATGGAAAGTAAAAGTTGGTGCATCCCTGATCACCTGCATATCATTGTGACATAAAAAAAGACCTTAATAAAGATTTAGCAAATTCTGACGTTGGGGTAAATTGTTCTACTATACAGAGACACCTGCAAAAATATGACCTTCATAGAAAAGTCATCAGAAGAAAACCTATCCTGCATTCTCATCATAAAATTCAGCATCAGTACTATGCAAAATAACCCCCTAACATGCCTGATGCAATTTGTAAACAAGTCCTGTGGACCAATGGGGTGAAAATAGAATTAGTTGGCCACAATGATCAAAGGTATGTGTGGAGAAAAAATGGCATAGAATTTCAGGAAAAGAACATCTCGCCAACCATTAAGCATGGGCGTGAATCAATTATGCCTTGTTGTTATAGTAACATAGTAACATAGTAACATAGTTATTAAGGTTGAAGGGAGACTTTAAGTCCATCTAGTTCAACCCATATCCTATCCTAACTTGCCCTAACGTGTTGATCCAGAGGAAGGCAAAAAAAACCCATGTGGCAACAGTAAGCTTCACATTGGGGAAAAAAATTCCTTCCCGACTCCACATACGGCAATCAGACTAGCTCCCTGGATCAACGCAATATTAAGGAGACTAGTGTATATACCCTGTAATATTATACTTTTCAAGAAAGGCATCCAGTCCCTTCTTAAATTTTAGTAGTGAATCACTCATTACAACATCATATGGCAGAGAGTTCCATAGTCTCACTGCTCTTAAAGTAAAGAATCCGCGTCTGTGAGTATGCTTAAACCTTCTTTCCTCCAGACGTAGAGGATGCCCCCTTGTCCCCGTCACAGGTCTAAGAGTAAAAAGATCATTAGAAAGGTCTTTGTATTGTCCCCACATATATTTATACATTGTAATAAGATCACCCCTAAGCCTTCGATTCTCCAAACTAAATAACCCCAAGTGTAATAACCTGTCTTGGTATTGCAGACCCCCTAGTTCCCTAATAACCTTGGTCGCTCTTCTCTGCACCCGCTCCAGTTCAGCTATGTCTTTCTTATACACCGGAGACCAGAACTGTACACAGTATTCTAAGTGTGGTCGCACTAGTGACTTATATAGAGGTAAAATTATGTTCTCCTCATGAACATCTATGCCTCTTTTAATGCATCCCATTATTTTATTTGCCTTTGCAGCAGCTGCTTGACTCTGGCCACTAAATGTGAGTTTGTCGTCCACCCATACACTCAGGTCTTTTTCAGTGACTGTTTTGCCCAGTGTTTTACAATTAAGCACATAATTATACAACTTGTTCGTTCTACCCAAGTGCATGACCTTACATTTATCCCCATTAAAGCTCATTTGCCATTTATCAGCCCAAGCTTCTAGTTTACATAAATCCTCCTGTAATATAAAATTGTCCTCCTCTGTATTAATTACCCTGCAGAGTTTAGTGTCATCTGCAAATATTGAAATTCTACTCTCTATGCCCCCTACAAGGTCATTAATAAATATGTTAAAAAGAAGCGGGCCCAAAACTGACCCCTGTGGTACCCCACTGCTAACCGTGACCCAGTCCGAGTGTGCTCCATTAATAACCACCCTTTGTTTCCTATCCCTGAGCCAGCTCTTAACCCACCTACACATATTTTCCCCTATCCCCATTGTTCTCATTTTATGTATCAACCTTTTGTGTGGCACCATATCAAAAGCTTTTGAAAAGTCCATGTACACCACGTCCACTGCATTCCCTTGGTCCAGTCCGGAACTTACCTCTTCATAAAAGCTTATCAGATTAGTCTGACCGGAACGGTCCCTTGTAAACCCATGTTGATATTGGGTCATGAGGTTATTCTTCTTCAGATACTCCAGTATAGTATCTCTTAGAAAACCCTCCAGGATTTTACCCACAGTTGAGGTTAAACTTACTGGCCTATAATTTCCAAGTTCAGTTTTTGTCCCCTTTTTGAATATTGGCACCACATTTGCTATACGCCAGTCCTGTGGTACAGACCCTGTTATTATGGAATCTTTAAAGATTAAAAATAGTGGTCTATCCATGACTGTGCTTAATTCCTGCAGTACTCGGGGGTGTATCCCATCCGGGCCCGGGGATTTGTCAATTTTAGTGATTTGTAGACGCCGCCGTACTTCCTGCTGGGTTAAGCAGGTGACATTTAATGGAGAATTTTTATCCCTGATCATGTTATCCGTCATGGGATTTTCTTGTGTAAATACTGTTGAAAAAAAGTCATTTAGCATATTGGCTTTTTCCTCATCCTCATCCACCATTTCACCCAGACTATTTTTAAGGGGACCAACACTATCATTTTTTAGCTTCTTACTATTTATGTAGTTAAAGAATATTTTGGGATTATTGTTATGTTGCAGCCAATGGCACAAGGAACATTTCATGGGTAGAAGGAAGAATTAATTCAATGAAATTTCTACAAATTCTTTATGCAAACAAAACACCATCTGTAAAAAAGCTGATGTTTAAAAGAGAATGGCTTAAAAAAATGGATAATGATCCTAAACACACGTCAAAATTTTCAAAAGACTACCTCAAATGGTGCAAGCTGAAGGTTTTACAATGGCCATCACAGTCTCCTGATCTGAATATCATTAAAAATCTGTGACCAGATCTAAAAATAGGAGTGCATGAAAGACGACCCAGGAATCTCAGAGAACTGGAACAATTTTAGCAAAAACAATGAAGGAAACAAAACACCCTGAAATCTTAAACACACTGTGTTAACGCCACACAGTGTGACCGAAACACTGAGTAGCAAGCTCAGTTACTTCACAGAGAGGTACTGCACAAGAAAGCTAAGTACTATACCATGTTACATTCACAGGGAGGAAGCATTAGGGTTGAGCTTGCTCTGTAACTGAACTGTGCTAACCGCAGCCGTGAACGAAATAGATGCTAAGCCGAGTGGCTAGTTACCCCAGTCCTGATGCTACTAAACTTGTGACTAACTGGCACCCTAAGCATATAGCAGGCTAGAGAATCAGGTGTTGAGCCATGGGTACAAAACTACATAACTGTGCTACCTGCCTGCCAACGTGTACAGACTTTGAGCATAAACAGACACACACAAACTTGCAGGCAGAGTGGTAGAGTAACCACCCACTCACACCAAAACATAAATGACACTAGAGCACCCATGTGTGCTGCTGAGAGCCTTTTATATGGTAGACTCCACCCCAAACACTCACGCCCAGTCGGTCGAGACATCGCCCGCGGGTCAATCTGGACCTGCCACATCACCAGAGCAGCTAATGTCTGACCACCAATAAGAAGACGTTACATCAGGGACATGCTCAGTAATTTGATCTCTGGACTTACACTCCAGAGCACAAGGCTGCACCTGCATATCGCTAATTACCATTGACTTGGATGAAGAGCCAGCAGTAACCAAACGTATACCACGTGCCTGAGCAAGATGATGGGACCGACGTCTATGCTGAGCAGCGATCTCAGCAGCCGAACTTGAATGGGAGACCACAGTACCAGATAATGCTTGGGATCTATCCCAAGGAGGGGGAGAATCCAGATGCCTAACACTCAGTTTGTTCAATATTGAGTATGAGTATCATGTGCAGAAAACCATTTACACTTGCACACTTGGCATACTATCAATGAGTCTGCTATTAGCTGCCTGAGGAAGGTTCTGCCATTTAGGAATGAAAACCATTAAAATTGCTAACCAATCACATCCCAGATGTGCTCAATGAGAGCATTGCAGGCCATGGTAGTAAGCAACATTCATCCTAATGATGTTTTGAAAGGGATCCTGAGACACTTATGAATAATGGCCTTACCACAGGTGCCATGAACAAGTCAATTTAATGCCAACCTGTTATTGTACCTGGAATGCAGACTAAAATAGTTTGCCTACCATATATTAGGCCACCATAATCCCAGGAATTAGACTGGTGTGGCATTACCTCATGAAGACTTTTTCATAGTGTTGCCCATGTGGTCTTGCCAGATTCAAAGTATGGATCGTAGTAATCTGTTCTGTTCTACAAGGGAAATTATACATAAAATACCAAGCTGAAGGCATCTAACAGTGTCTACACGAACCATCAGAAGCTATTAGCATAAAATTGGGCTATGAGCTGGACGTCCAGCTACAAGTGTTCCATTCACCCTATGACAGCACTCCTTAAAGGGAATCTGTCACCAGAAGTTGGAGGCCTATGTAAATGGCCTGGGTCCGGTCCGGCCTTCTTTCTTCTCCACCCCATCCGTAGCCCCCATCCACGATCTTCTCCAGTATTCTTCTCCATCTTTCGCACGTGCACAAAGCAATCTTGCTTCGGGCAAGCACAGTATGCTTTGCCCAACTGTGAGCAAAGCTGAAAATCTTTACTGCGCATGCACCGGTCACTATGTCCCAGAACACAGAGAAATACTTCCAGGACATAGTGTACTGGCGCATGCGCAGTAATGATTTCCGGCGTTGCTCGCAGTTGGGCAAAGCATACTGTGAATAGCAAGATTGCTTTGCGCATGCGCTAACGATGGAGAAGAATACTGGAGAAGATTGCGGATGGGGGCCATGGATGGAGTGGAGAAGAAAGAAGAAACACCGCCCATTGGACCGGACCCAGGCCATTTACATAGGCCTCCAACTTCGGTGACAGATTCCCTTTAAAAGTATAGAGTCATAGAATGGTAGAGTTGGAAGGGACCTATTGAAAAATCTGGTCCAAACCCTTGCTCAAAGCAGGATTCACTAAATCATCCCAGACAGATGTCTGTCCAGCCTCTGTTTGAAGACTTCCATGGAAGGAGAACTCATTGATCACCCTAACTGTCAAAAAGTTTTTTCTATTAGCTAATCTTTGTCTCCTCCCATTCAGTTTCATCCCATTGCTTCTAATCTTTCCTTGTTCAAATGAGAATAAAGATCATCCTTCTACAATGTGACAGCCCTTGAGATATTTATAGACAGCTATTAAGTCTCCTCTCAATCTTCTTTTTTGCAAGCTAAACATTCCCAAATCCTGCAACCGTTCCTCATAGGACATGGTTTGCAGATCGGTAGCTCTTCTCTGAACTTGCTCCAGTTTGTTGATGTCTTTTTTAAAATGTGGTGCCCAAAACGTACGCAGTATTCCAGATGAGGTCTGACCAAAGAGGAGTAGAGGGCAATAATGAGTTTGCGTGATCTAGACTGTATGCTTCTGTTAATACATCCCAGAATTGCATTTGCCGTTGACTCATGCTCAGTTTATGATAGTAACATACATTAGTAACATAGTTATAAAGGTTGAAGATAGACTTTAAGTCCATCTAGTTCAACCCATATCCTAACCTACATGCCCTAACATGTTGATCCAAAGGAAGGCAAAAAAACCCATGTGGCAAACAGTAAGCTCCACATTGGGAAACAAAATTCCTATCCGACTCCACATACAGCAATCAGACTAGTTCCCTGGATCAACGCAATATCAAAGAAACTAGTGTATATAACCTGTAACATATTTTTCAAGAAAGGCACCCAGTCCCCTCTTAAATTTTAGTAGGGAATCACTCATTACAACAACATACGGCAGAGAGTTCCATAGTCTCACTGCTCTTACAGTAAAGAATCCGCGTCTGTGAATTTGCTTAAACCTTTTTTTCTCCAGACATAGAGGACTCCCCTTGTCCCCGTTGTAGGGTTCTAGCAGGTTCTCAGGATGCAGTGATGAGACACGAGACAGGGTATGACTTGTATAATAAACTTTTATGAATTGAAGCCACTAGGGCTATGCTGAACGGGCAAAACGGGGTAACAAACTATCTGTCCTCGCAGGGACTCAAATAAAATAAACAGTACTTCTTTTTGTGTAACTGAAAGTAACCCAGCTAATCCGGGTGTCAGAGGCCAGACTATGGCCAAACTATAACAATTATTTCGAAAGTCCACTTATCCTTCCATGCGTCGCTCGGGATTGCAGATGCGGACGCTTAGAGGTCATTGATGCGGCTGCCTTGATGCCTCGATCTTCCGGGGAGGTTTGAGCTCGTCGGGCCCTGAAGAAACTGTACCGATGGGGCACAACAGGCCCTGAAGAAACAATGTCGATGGGACACAGCAGGCCCTGAAGAAACGGTGCCGATGGGGCGCAACAGGCCCAGAAGAAACAATGCCGGTGGGGCGCAACAGGCCCTGAAGAAACGGTGCCAGTGGGGCGCAACAGGTCCTGAATAGGGATAAGCGCAACGGGTCGAAAAATTTCAAAAGTCGCCGACTTTTGGCAAAGTCGGGTTTCATGAAACGAAACCCGACCCTAGGATGAGGTCGGCCACGAGGTCGGCGACTTACGCGCCAAAGTCGCGTTTCAAAAGTTTGATTTGCGCTCTTTTTCAGCCAATCAGGATCCACGGACACTGTGGGCAACGTGATGACATAGGCACGGGTCACCACCATCTTTCAGAAGGGCATGCAAGTGATTGGCTTGCTTTGGTGGGCGTCACAGGGGGTATAAAAGGGCGTGCACGCCGACCGCCATCTTACTTCTGCCGATCTCAGTATAGGGAGAGTTTGCTGCTGATTCTGTAGGGAGAGCGTTAGGCAGGGAAGACAAAAAAACTGCTTCTGCTGTTAGCGATTTGGCCTGCACAACACACCAGTCACTGTGTGTGCAGTGCAAAGGGAGGCTATATTGTGGTGTATCAGTGGTGTTGGTTGTTGGGCTGCCTTTTAAGGCTTCCTGACAGGCTGGCATTGCTGTTTACCCACTGCTCTGCAAACTGCTTTTTTAAAAGCAATCCAATCTCCCTTATCCTCTAGTCACTTTTGTCACAGCTGTGCCATCGAGCCTGTGACATAGCGCTCAGATATCAGTGGGCCTCACACAATCCAAAAGTGTCCAGTGTCCACAAGTGTCTGCAGAAATTCAAAATCTCCCTTATCCTCTAGTCACTTTTGTCACAGCTGTGCCATCGAGCCTGTGACATAGCGCTCAGATATCAGTGGGCCTCACACAATCCAAAAGTGTCCAGTGTCCACAAGTGTCTGCAGAAATTCAAAATCTCCCTTATCCTCTCGTCACTTTTGTCACAGCTGTGCCATCGAGCCTGTGACATAGCGCTCAGATATCAGTGGGCCTCACACAATCCAAAAGTGTCCAGTGTCCACAAGTGTCTGCAGAAATTCAGAATCTCCCTTATCCTCTCATCACTTTTGTCACAGCTGTGCCATCGAGCCTGTGACATAGCGCTCAGATATAAGTGGGCCTCACACAATCCAAAAGTGTCCAGTGTCCACAAGTGTCTGCAGAAATTCAAAATCTCCCTTATGCTCTCGTCACTTTTGACACAGCTGTGCCATCGAGCCTGTGAAATAGCGCTCAGATATCAGTGGGCCTCACACAATCCAAAAGTGTCCAGTGTCCACAAGTGTCTGCTGAAATTCAAAATCTCACTAATCCTCTAGTACTTTGGTCACAGCTGTGCCATCGAGCCTGTCACATAGCGCTCAGATATTCATTGGGCCTCACACAATCCAAAAGTGTCCAGTGTCCACAAGTGTCTGCTGAAATTCAAAATCTCACTTATCCTCTAGTCACTTTGGTCACAGCTGTGCCATCGAGCCTGTCACATAGCGCTCAGATATTCATTGGGCCTCACACAATCCAAAAGTGTCCAGTGTCCACAAGTGTCTGCTGAAATTCAAAATCTCACTTATCCTCTAGTCACTTTGGTCACAGCTGTGCCATCGAGCCTGTCACATAGCGTTCAGATATTCATTGGGCCTCACACAATCCAAAAGTGTCCAGTGTCCACAAGTGTCTGCTGAAATTCAAAATCTCACTTATCCTCTAGTCACTTTGGTCACAGCTGTGCCATCGAGCCTGTCACATAGCGCTCAGATATTCATTGGGCCTCACACAATCCAAAAGTGTCCAGTGTCCACAAGTGTCTCCTGAAATTCAAAATCTCACTTATCCTCTAGTCACTTTGGTCACAGCTGTGCCATCGAGCCTGTCACACAGCGCTCAGATATTCATTGGGCCTCACACAATCCAAAAGTGTCCAGTGTCCACAAGTGTCTGCTGAAATTCATAATCTCACTTATCCTCTAGTCACTTTGGTCACAGCTGTGCCATCAAGCCTGTTACATAGTGCTCAGATATTCATTGGGCCTCACACAATCCAAAAGTGTCCAGTGTCCACAAGTGTCTGCTGAAATTCAAAATCTCACTTATCCTCTAGTCACTTTGGTCACAGCTGTGCCATCGAGCCTGTCACATAGCGCTCAGATATTCATTGGGCCTCACACAATCCAAAAGTGTCCAGTGTCCCCAAGTGTCTGCTGAAATTCAAAATCTCACTTATCCTCTAGTCACTTTGGTCACAGCTGTGCCATCGAGCCTTTCACATAGCGCTCAGATATTCATTGGGCCTCACACAATCCAAAAGTGTCCAGTGTCCACAAGTGTCTGCTGAAATTCAAAATCTCACTTATCCTCGAGTGACTTTGGTCACAGCTGTGCCATCGAGCCTGTCACATAGCGCTCAGATATTCATTGGGCCTCACACGATCCAAAAGGGTCCAGTGTCCACAAGTGTCTGCTGAAATTCAAAATCTCACTTATCCTCGAGTCACTTTGGTCACAGCTGTGCCATCGAGCCTGTCACATAGCGCTCAGATATTCATTGGACCTCACACAATCCAAAAGTGTCCAGTGTCCACAAGTGTCTGCTGAAATTCAAAATCTCACTTATCCTCGAGTCACTTTGGTCACAGCTGTGCCATCGAGCCTGTCACATAGCGCTCAGATATTCATTGGGCCTCACACGATCCAAAAGTGTCCAGTGTCCACAAGTGTCTGCTGAAATTCAAAATCTCACTTATCCTCGAGTCACTTTGGTCACAGCTGTGCCATCGAGCCTGTCACATAGCGCTCAAATATTCATTGGGCCTCACACAATCCAAAAGTGTCCAGTGTCCACAAGTGTCTGCTGAAATTCAAAATCTCACTTTTCCTCTAGTCATTTTGGTCACAGCTGTGCCATCGAGCCTGTCACATAGCCTCACACAATCCAAAAGTGTCCAGTGTCCACAAGTGTCTGCTGAAATTCAAAATCTCACTTATCCTCTAGTCACTTTGGTCACAGCTGTGCCATCGATCCTGTCACATAGCGCTCAGATATTCATTGGGCCTCACACAATCCAAAAGTGTCCAGTTTCCTCAAGTGTCTGCTGAAATTCAAAATCTCACTTATCCTCTAGTCACTTTGGTCACAGCTGTGCCATCGAGCCTGTTACATAGCGCTCAGATATTCATTGGGCCTCACACAATCCAAAAGTGTCCAGTGTCCACAAGTGTCTGCTGAAATTCAAAATCTCACTTATCCTCTAGTCACTTTGGTCACAGCTGTGCCATCGAGCCTGTCACATAGCGCTCAGATATTCATTGGGCCTCACACGATCCAAAAGTGTCCAGTGTCCACAAGTGTCTGCTGAAATTCAAAATCTCACTTATCCTCGAGTCACTTTGGTCACAGCTGTGCCATCGAGCCTGTCACATAGCGCTCAGTTATTCATTGGACCTCACACAATCCAAAAGTGTCCAGTGTCCACAAGTGTCTGCTGAAATTCAAAATCTCACTTATCCTCGAGTCACTTTGGTCACAGCTGTGCCATCGAGCCTGTCACATAGCGCTCAGATATTCATTGGGCCTCACACAATCCAAAAGTGTCCAGTTTCCTCAAGTGTCTGCTGAAATTCAAAATCTCACTTATCCTCTAGTCACTTTGGTCACAGCTGTGCCATCGAGCCTGTCACATAGCACTCAGATATTCATTGGGCCTTACACAATCCAAAAGTGTCCAGTGTCCACAAGTGTCTCCTGAAATTCAAAATCTCACTTATCCTCTAGTCACTTTGGTCACAGCTGTGCCATCGAGCCTGTCACAAAGCGCTCAGATATTCATTGGGCCTCACACAATCCAAAGGTGTCCAGTGTCCATAAGTGTCTGCTGAAATTCAAAATCTCACTTATCCTCTAGTCACTTTGGTCACAGCTGTGCCATCGAGCCTGTCACATAGCGCTCAGATATTCATTGGGCCTCACACAATCCAAAAGTGTCCAGTGTCCACAAGCGTCTGCTGAAATTCAAAATCTCACTTATCCTCTAGTCACTTTGGTCACAGCTGTGCCATCGAACCTGTCACATAGCGCTCAGATATTCATTGGGCCTCACACAATCCAAAAGTGTCCAGTGTCCACAAGTGTCTGCAGAAATTCAAAATCTCCCTTATCCTCTAGTCACTTTTGTCACAGCTGTGCCATCGAGCCTGTGACATAGCGCTCAGATATCAGTGGGCCTCACACAATCCAAAAGTGTCCAGTGTCCACAAGTGTCTGCAGAAATTCAAAATCTACCTTATCCTCTCGTCACTTTTGTCACAGCTGTGCCATCGAGCCTGTGACATAGCGCTCAGATATCAGTGGGCCTCACACAATCCAAAAGTGTCCAGTGTCCACAAGTGTCTGCAGAAATTCAAAATCTCCCTTATCCTCTCGTCACTTTTGTCACAGCTGTGCCATCGAGCCTGTCACATAGCGCTCAGATATCAGTGGGCCTCACACAATCCAAAAGTGTCCAGTGTCCACAAGTGTCTGCAGAAATTCAAAATCTCCCTTATCCTCTCGTCACTTTTGTCACAGCTGTGCCATCGAGCCTGTGACATAGCGCTCAGATATCAGTGGGCCTCACACAATCCAAAAGTGTCCAGTGTCCACAAGTGTCTGCTGAAATTCAAAATCTCTCTTATCCTCTAGTCACTTTGGTCACAGCTGTGCCATCGAGCCTCTCACATAGCGCTCAGATATTCATTGGGCCTCACACAATCCAAAAGTGTCCAGTGTCCACAAGTGTCTGCTGAAATTCAAAATCTCACTTATCCTCTAGTCACTTTGGTCACAGCTGTGCCATCGAGCCTGTCACAAAGCGCTCAGATATTCTTTGGGCCTCACACAATCCAAAAGTGTCCAGTGTCCACAAGTGTCTGCTGAAATTCAAAATCTCACTTATCCTCTATTCACTTTGGTCACAGCTGTGCCATCGAGCCTGTCACATAGCGCTCAGATATTCATTGGGCCTCACACAATCCAAAAGTGTCCAGTGTCCACAAGTGTCTGCTGAAATTCAAAATCTCACTTATCCTCTAGTCACTTTGGTCACAGCTGTGCCATCGAGCCTGTTACATAGCGCTCAGATATTCATTGGGCCTCACACAATCCAAAAGTGTCCAGTGTCCACAAGTGTCTGCTGAAATTCAAAATCTCACTTATCCTCTAGTCAGTTTGGTCACAGCTGTGCCATCGAGCCTGTCACATAGCGCTCAGATATTCATTGGGCCTCACACAATCCAAAAGTGTCCAGTGTCCACAAGTGTCTGCTGAAATTCAAAATCTCACTTATCCTCGAATCACTTTGGTCACAGCTGTGCCATCGAGCCTGTCACATAGCGCTCAGATATTCATTGGTCCTCACATGATCCAAAAGTGTCCAGTGTCCACAAGTGTCTGCTGAAATTCAAAATCTCACTTATCCTCGAGTCACTTTGGTCACAGCTGTGCCATCGAGCCTGTCACATAGCGCTCAGATATTCATTGGGCCTCACACAATCCAAAAGTGTCCAGTGTCCACAAGTGTCTGCTGAAATTCAAAATCTCACTTATCCTCTAGTCACTTTGGTCACAGCAGTGACATTGAGCCTGTCACATAGCCTCACACAATCCAAAAGTGTCCAGTGTCCACAAGTGTCTGCTGAAATTCAAAATCTCACTTATCCTCTAGTTACTTTGGTCACAGCTGTGCCATCGAGCCTGTCACATAGCGCTCAGATATTCATTGGGCCTCACACAATCCAAAAGTGTCCAGTGTCCACAAGTTTCTGCTGAAATTCAAAATCTCACTTATCCTCTAGTCACTTTGGTCACAGCTGTGCCATCGAGCCTGTCACATAGCGCTCAGATATTCATTGGGCCTCACACAATCCAAAAGTGTCCAGTTTCCTCAAGTGTCTGCTGAAATTCAAAATCTCACTTATCCTCTAGTCACTTTGGTCACAGCTTTGCCATCGAGCCTGTCACATAGTGCTCAGATATTCATTGGGCCTCACACAATCCAAAAATGTCCAGTGTCCACAAGTGTCTGCTGAAATTCAAAATTTCACTTATCCTCTAGTCACTTTGGTCACAGCTGTGCCATCGAGCATGTCACATAGCGCTCAGATATTCATTGGGCCTCACACAATCCAAAAGTGTCCAGTGTCCACAAGTGTCTGCTGAAATTCAAAATCTCACTTATCCTCTAGTCACTTTGGTCACAGCTGTGCCATCGAGCCTGTCACATAGCGCTCAGATATTCATTGGGCCTCACACAATCCAAAAGTGTCCAGTGTCCACAAGTGTCTGCTGAAATTCAAAATCTCACTTATCCTCTAGTCACTTTGGTCACAGCTGTGCCATCGAGCCTGTCACATAGCGCTCAGATATTCATTGAGCCTCACACAATCCAAAAGTGTCCAGTGTCCACAAGTGTCTGCTGAAATTCAAAATCTCACTTATCCTCTAGTCACTTTGGTCACAGCTGTGCCATCGAGCCTGTCACATAGCGCTCAGATATTCATTGGGCCTCACACAATCCAAAAGTGTCCAGTGTCCACAAGCGTCTGCTGAAATTCAAAATCTCACTTATCCTCTAGTCACTTTGGTCACAGCTGTGCCATCGAGCATGTCACATAGCGCTCAGATATTCATTGGGCCTCACACAATCCAAAAGTGTCCAGTGTCCACAAGTGTCTGCTGAAATTCAAAATCTCACTTATCCTCTAGTCACTTTGGTCACAGCTGTGCCATCGAGCCTGTCACATAGCGCTCAGATATTCATTGGGCCTCACACAATCCAAAAGTGTCCAGTGTCCACAAGTGTCTGCTGAAATTCAAAATCTCACTTATCCTCTAGTCACTTTGGTCACAGCTGTGCCATCGAGCCTGTCACATAGCGCTCAGATATTCATTGAGCCTCACACAATCCAAAAGTGTCCAGTGTCCACAAGTGTCTGCTGAAATTCAAAATCTCACTTATCCTCTAGTCACTTTGGTCACAGCTGTGCCATCGAGCCTGTCACATAGCGCTCAGATATTCATTGGGCCTCACACAATCCAAAAGTGTCCAGTGTCCACAAGTGTCTGCTGAAATTCAAAATCTCACTTATCCTCTAGTCACTTTGGTTACAGCTGTGCCATCGAGCCTGTCACATAGCGCTCAGATATTCATTGGGCCTCACACAATCCAAAAGTGTCCAGTGTCCACTAGTGTTAGCAGAAATTCAAAATCTCCCCTGTCCTATAGACACCTTGTACCTTGTTTTACATTACTATATAGTTTGTTGGATTTTGTCTACATTTTTACCAAAAATGAGGAAGGCAGGTGGAAGAGGCCGTGGAATTGGGCGGGGGTTGGCAGCTGGTAATGATGGTGTTGGTGGTGGATCTGATGGTAGTGGCAAGAGCAAAATAGTACCCAATGCAGGAGTTGTTGAGCCTGCATCATCGTCTGGCTCCATAAGGCTTCGAAGGCTTAGTTTTCTAGGAGTTGGCAAACCGCTTTTAAAGCCAGAGCATCAGGAAAAAGTTTTGTCTTACATTGCTGACTCAGCCTCCAGCTCTATCGCCTCCTCTTCTTCAGTTGTAAAAAGTAAAAGCACTGAGTCGTCATTGGAGGCTCATATTCATGAACCACACCTTTCCTTGTGTCCTTCACCCCAACCAAGATTGAAGGATGACGCAGGCCATACTACTGATTACTCCATGGAGCTGTTTTCACATACCATGCCTGGATTATCAAGTGAAATGGTGAATTACCCAGGCCAAGATGAATCTGACATGGAGTGCACTGATGCACAGCTGCTGATGGATGATTCTGCTGGTACATTCACTCAGAGCACTACATTGTCCTCGCAGTGTACAGAGCCAGATTCTGACCCTGATGAGACTCAGGTGCCCCTTCCCGCAAATTATACCACCATACACGGTGACACAGAGGAAGGTGCACATGACATTGAAGAGGAGGTGTTGGATGACCAAGTTGTTGACCCAGATTGGCATCCATTGGGGAAGAGGGTGCTGCTTCCAATAGCTCAGATGAGGAGCATCCACAGCAGACATCGACATCGCAACAGCTGTTATCTGGCAGGCCTGGAGCACTCCAAAGACAGGTTCCAAAAATCAAAAGAGTTGCTGGACAGCTTGTCCAGAGGGTCAAAAGATCACAGCGTGCTAGGCCGCAAACTGTCTGCCAAAGTAGGAAGAGTGCAGTGTGGCACTTTTTTGAACAAAATCCTCATGATCAGGCCAAGGTTATCTGTAAGAAGTGCGCAAAGACCTTTAACCGAGGGAAAAATCTGAAAAATTTGAATACCAGTTGCATGCTTAGACATTTAACCACCATGCACTTGCAAGCGTGGACACAACACCAAACCTCATATGCAACTGATCACAACGAAGGTAGTCAGCAACGCTACATTGTTTCCCCCACTGTAAGCCCACCGGTTAGCACAGCAGCAAATGTTGAGGTGTCGTTGCAAGGCCACAGCAGTCAGGGAATCCCACTGTTATATCAACGAAATACTGATTCTAGGCCATCAGAAAGAACACCAACTCCATCACCATCATCAACCCTCTCTCAGTCCGCCCTGTCCACCGCTACTTCCACCATATGCAGCTCTCAAGTCCAGCTCACCCTCCCAGACACCATGAGTAGGTCAAGAAAGTACTCAGTCTCTCATCCGCGTACACTGGGTTTGAACGCCCACATTGCCAAACTAATCTCGTTTGAGATGATGCCCTTTCGGTTGGTGGAAAGCGCAGCTTTCCGCGAACTCATGGCCTATGCAGTACCACGCTATGACCTACCCAGTCACCACTTCTTCTCTCGCAAAGCCATCCCAGCCCTCCACCATCATGTGAAAGACCGCATTGTCCATGCACTCAAGCAGTCAGTGAGCGGAAAGGTGCACCTCACAACTTATGCATGGTCCAGTGGGCATGGCCAGGGCCGTTACGTGTCCATCACTGCGCACTGGGTTAATGTGGTGGATGCAGGGTCCACAGGGGACAGCGGTGGTGGGACAGTGCTGCCTAGCTCACGGTATATGAAACAGCTGGCTGTAGGCGTTCGACCCTCCTCCTCCTCCAGAAGCGAAAGCTCGTCCACAGAGCGCAGTCGTACGAGCACTCCATCTGCAGCTGCCACTGTTGCACACGAGGTGTCCCCCTATCGAGCAGCTAGTGGAAAGCGTCAGCAGGCTGTGTTGCAGATGATGTGTTTGGGCGACAGACACACCGCCGAGGTGCTGGCCGAGTACTTTCAGCGACAAACTGAGTCATGGCTGGGCAGTGTACATCTTGAGGCAGGCAAGGTAGTTAGTGATAACGGGCGTAATTTTGTGGCAGTCATAGCCCTTTCAAAACTCAGCCACATACCTTGCTTGGCTCACACCTTGAACCTGGTGGTGCAGTGCTTCCTCAAAAATTATCCGGAGTTAACAGCCCTGCTCCAGAAGGTGCGAAGACTGTGCGCGCACATCCGCCGGTCGCCTGTACACTCTGTTCGTATGCAGAAGCTGCAGCGATTGCTCCACCTTCCCAACCACCGCCTCATTATCAAGATTGCAACAAGGTGGAACTCCACCCTGCACATGGTGGAGTGGCTGTGCGAGCAGAGGCAGGCCATAATGCATTTGTGGGAGGATACACGGCCAGGCACTTTGAGAGCAGACATGGAGTTGACCGGTGTGCAGTGGTCGAAGCTGAAAGATCTCTGTAAAGTCCTTCAGTGTTTTGAGGAATGTACACGGCTGGTAAGTGCAGACGACGCCATCCTAAGCATGAGCATCCCACTTATGCGTCTGCTCATGCAAACTTTGACGCACCTTAAGGAGCAGGCTTCTGCAGCCAATGTTGATGAGGAGGAAGAGGAGGAGGGAATCCTTGATGACATTCAGCCATTGTCTGCTCAGGGACCTCTCCTGGACGAGGTGGAGGAAGAAGAGGAGGAGGAGGAGGATGATGGGGATGATTACTTAGGGGAGGAGGATGCATCTCGTGGGGCAAGTGAAAATGTTGGCGTGGCAAGGTCTGGTACAGGGTTTGTGCGTGACTGGAGGGCTGTGGATTTGCCAGAAAGTGCTCCTCCAACCAGCACTCGCAATGCATCATTGACACCGGGAACATTGGCCCACATGTCAGATTATGCCTTGCAGATCCTAAAAAGGGACCCCCGCATTGCCAAAATGATGAACGATGACGACTACTGGTTGGCCAGCATCCTGGATCCACGCTATAAAGGCAAATTACAAAACATCATGCCACAGGAGAACCTTGACCTAATATTGGCTAATAAACAAGCAACTCTGGTAAATCGGTTGCTTGAGGCATTCCCAGCACACAGCAGCGGTGATGGTTCTCACACGAGCCGTACGGGCCGGGGTCAGCTTGGCAGAGGTGTTCGTGGTGCACACAGCAGAAGTGGCGTTGGAGACAGGGGTTTCATGACAATGTTGTGGACTGATTTTTCAAGTACCGCTCACACAACTGGTAATACTGCATCGATGGAAAGTGACAGGAGACAGCAGTTGTCAACTATGGTTACAAACTACTTTTCCTCCCATATCGATGTTCTCCCACACAGGTCATTCCCCTTTGACTATTGGGCCGCTAAACTGGACACCTGGCCTGAATTGGCACAATATGCCTTACAGGAGCTCGCTTGCCCAGCTGCAAGTGTGCTATCGGAAAGAGTCTTCAGTGCAGCTGGATCAATCCTGACAGAAAAAAGGACTCGTTTGTCAACCCAAAATGTGGATGATCTAACCTTCATTAAAATGAACCACGCATGGGTTTCCAAGGATTTTGTCCCACCTTCCCCTGATGACACATAGGGTGACAGAAAAATGGCTTGCTTTGGTCCACCTCTTCCTGGGACTTGACCTATTTCACATTTTGCATCAGCTGAATGTCCAACATCAACATATGCCACTTTCTAAAACTCCCTAACTGTGCTGCCTCCCCCCCATGGCCAGGGTCACCACCTAGCGCACGACACCGTGCGAGTGCCGTTGCCCTGGACAGGTGGGTAGGCTGACTCTTGGGCGCGGGCACTGGCACAGGGTCCCTCATAGCGCAATCAAGTGTCTCTGACGGTGGTGGTGCAAACCCGCCGTCAGACACACCGCCGTACTATGAGGGGCCCACTGCCAGTACCGATGCCCACGAGTGGGCCCCCCTTGCTTGGGCAGGGCCCCAGCATTTGCAATCTTTACCTCTCCCTGCTCCTCCGCTGTGTAGTCTGGGCCGTCAAATCCATACTGGGCGTAACACCGTCTGAGCCTGCCTCCTGATGTATAGACATATATTTTGAATGTGTACGCTATCCATACATGTTATCTGGGGATACGGTACCCTTTCTCACCTTTGTGCAATCACGTGCAATCCATACTGGGCCTAACACCGTCTGAGCCTGCCTCCTGATGTATAGACATATATTTTGAATGTGTACGCTATCCATACATGTTATCTGGGGATACGGAACCCTTTCTCACCTTTGTGCAATCACGTGCAATCCATACTGGGCCTGACACCATCTGAGCCTGTCTCCTGATGTATAGACATATGTTTTGAATGTGTACGCTATCCATACATGTTATCTGGGGATACGGTACCCTTTCTTACCTTTGTGCAATCACGTGCAATCCATACTTGGCCTAACACTGTCTGAGCCTGCCTCCTGATGTATAGACATATATTTTGAATGTGTACGCTATCCATACATGTTATCTGGGGATACGGAACCCTTTCTCACCTTTGTGCAATCACGTGCAATCCATACTGGGCCTGCCACCGTCTGAGCCTGCCTCCTGATGTATAGACATATATTTTGAATGTGTACGCTATCCATACATGTTATCTGGGGATACGGAACCCTTTCTCACCTTTGTGCAATCACGTGCAATCCATACTGGGCCTGACACCGTCTGAGCCTGCCTCCTGATGTATAGACATATATTTTGAATGTGTACGCTATCCATACATGTTATCTGGGGATACGGAACCCTTTCTCACCTTTGTGCAATCACGTGCAATCCATACTGGGCTTGACACCGTCTGAGCCTGCCTCCTGATGTATAGACATATATTTTGAATGTGTACGCTATCCATACATGTTATCTGGGGATACGGAACCCTTTCTCACCTTTGTGCAATCACGTGCAATCCATACTGGGCCTGACACTGTCTGAGCCTGCCTCCTGATGTATAGACATATATTTTGAATGTGTACGCTATCCATACATGTTATCTGGGGATACGGAACCCTTTCTCACCTTTGTGCAATCACGTGCAATCCATACTGGGCCTAACACCATCTGAGCCTGCCTCCTGATGTATAGACATATATTTTGAATTTGTACACTATGCTATCCATACATGTTATCCGGGGATACGGTACCCTTTCTCACCTTTGTGCAATCACGTGTAATCCATACTGGGCCTGAGAACGGCTGGCGAGCTGTTAAGCAAGCTACAGCACCTGTGGTTTGCACACGTAAGTTTTTCATTTTTTCAGGAATGACGGTTAGGCCTAATTCCGGAACTGCGGTTGACCTGCACTTACTGGGAAATCATCGTTCGCGGGTAATAATTGTAATCACAGATCCCCATCACTAATGTTGTTCAGCGGGTTATCTGCACCTGTAAGCGACAAACGCTGGCCTTTTCAGTGTAGCGCACATGCAGCCACGGACATGTAAGGGCATGACACACCAGTTATTGGCCAATCTCATGTGCTAGAGCCTCACTTGTCCCTCTAGTAAGCCGGACTCGGACCGCGGGGCATGACGGAGTCTCGTTCGTTAACGGAATTAAGCTTGCAATGTGTGCATCTGTTCTGTAGCTTGCATGGTTGAGGTTTCCCAGGTGGAGTCGAATTAAACCGTAGGCTCCACTCCTGGTGGTGCCCTTCTTGACATTCCTTTAAGGTTCAGCTTTGCAACCATACTGCCCACGTAAAACAAACACTTTGCCTTCATGAACGCTGTTTGGAGGGTCATGACTCATGGGAATAACGCCGCCCAATCAGTTAACCTGCTAGAGAGATCCTTCGTTGCTCCCAAGCATGACATCACACTCCCTAGGAGGAAGGTAATGCCACTGTGGCGACCGTACTCCTGGGGGCGACACAAGTGCACTGATGCCCAGCCACTGCTCGATGAATCTGCTGGTACATTGACCAAGACCACTACATTCCCCTCGCACGCTACACGGCCTGAATCTGACCCTGATGAAACTCAGGTTACCCTTCCCATATACAGTTCCATCTTACACGGTGACAAAGAGGAAGCTGCAGATGAAAGTGCAGGTTCGGCCCACCCGCCATCAGACACACCACCGTACTATCAGGGGCCCTGTGCCAGTGCCGTCGCCAATGAGTGGGCCCCCCCTGCTTGCTCAGGATCACAGCACTTGCAAGGCTGAAATACTGTGCAGTGAGATGGAAGATGGGAACGACGAGGAGTCCAGACTAGTACAGGGATTCCCTAGCGAGGAGACTTATTTCATTGTTTTCAATGTTGGGACAGCAATTTTTGGGGAGCACTGTACTCTGGAGAATGATAGATGGGGCCCACCATACACTGGAAGATTCCAAAGGTGAACATCAGACACTGGAGCAGCATTTACAGGGCCCATTATACACTAGAGCATTAGAAATGGGGCCCATTATGTTTGGAGCATTATTTGGGCCCATAAGACAGTGGAGCTTCATCCATGGGGACCAACATATACTGTAGCATTATGTGGAGCTCATCATATACTGTTTCAAACATTATATGGGACCAATGATTCTGTATGGAGAAATAGATGGGCCTTGTCATGAGCTGTAAAAAGTGAAGTATTTTTCATTGTACTATAGCGCTATTTCTCTGCCGTATCGGAGCATGATGAGTTGTGATATGTGTTAAAGGGGCGCTCTTTCGCCCAGGGCACATGAAAACCTGGAGCCAGCCCTCCCCCCCACAACTGTAGCCAAATAACCCCCATTTTTCAGTGCGTTACTTGTATTATGAAGTTAATTAAGGTTGACAAGCTTAAGTAAGAAGAATTGATGCTTTTGGCATTCAAATGGGCACTGTTGGTGTGTTTCCTGTCCTCCTCTCACTGCCGACTTTTATTCCCCATTGACTTACATTGGGTTTCGTGTTTCGGGACGACCCCGACTTTTCCCTATAATCGGACGATCTTGCTCGACCCGACTTTTGGAAAAGTCGGGTTTCACGAAACGAAACGCGACCCTAAAAAACCAAAAGTCGCTCAACTCTAGTCCTGAAGAAATGATGCCAGTGGGGCACAACAAGCCCTGAAGAACTGAAGAAACGATGCTGGTGGGGCACAACAGGCCATGAAGAAATGGTGCCGGTGGGGTGCAACAGGCCCTGAAGAAATGATGCCAGTGGGGCGCAACAGGCCCTGAAGAAATGATGCCGGTGGGGCGCAACAGGCCCTGAAGAAATGGTGCCGGTGGGGCGCGGTAGTGACGCAGCCTCTAAATATAACCGTTCACCAATCTCTGCCCAGAGTCCCTCAGCAAACAGGATGGGAGCCTCTACGGATGCCTGTAGCGAGGTGGCGCCCCCTGGGGCTGGTGATGACATGGCCGCAGCTGTGGGAGAAGGCAGGGAGGTAGTGCCCTGGATGCTGTAATGGAATGATCTGTCATCGCAGCGGTCACTGGAGGTAGCGGCCTTGTCACAACAGGGTGGGAAGCAGCCGGAGTGTCTGTATGCGACCGTATGCGGAGAGCGTCCGTCGGTGCAAATCTCTCACGTGTCACTGGACGGTAAGTCTGTAGCTTTCCCCTCACAGACCCCTCCCGATCTCTCCAAAACACACCGTCCGCTCCCTCGGTCTTCTCTCTTTCACACGGCTTCCTGTCTGTTGTCCGGCTCTCTATCAACTGCCACTTCAGCGCGCCCCCTGCTCCTTTTAAGCTTGTCCCGCCCCCTGTTTCCCTGACAACTTCAGTCAAGTCTTTCCCTTTACTGTCCTCCCAGTATCATTCCCTCAGGAACCCTGATGGCGGTCCCCTGGGTACCTGCCCATTTACTGTCTAGGAGTCCTCCTCCCCACACTCCTCCACCCTGTAAGCTCACCAGTCCTTGGGCGAGGGCCTTTGTCTATTGAGATCGGTCCGTAGGGGTTTCAACGTTCGTTGCCATATAAATTGATCTTGCCCATACCATTCAGGAGGTTTGCCGGCTGTTGACTGCTCGGAGCGTCTAAGTTCAACTGGGGTAAAGTTATCTGGGGTGGTGGACATCGGTGGGCTGGTTGGTACGGGAGGGCTAATTGTGTCAGATGATTCATTACTGAGTGGAGGGCCTCCGGGTCCTGGGAGACAATCTTCGTCGTTGTCCAGGTCCCAACATACGGAAGACGGTTCGGATGTCGACGGGGTAGGCTCCGGTTGCTTCGGGTCGGAGGAAGTACATGGGCGTAACATATTACGATGCACAACACAAGTGGGCAGTGTTTCATCCTCCTCAGGTCGTATTTTGTACACCGGTCCGTCTGGATGGATATGGCATAAGACCCGATAAGGACTTTCTTCCCAACGCGGCTCCAGCTTGTTCTGGGGGCATTGATCTAGTACGAGCCCCCGTCCCCACTTTGGAGGTGAGGAGGCGGGGTTGGATTCTTCCCTGGGTGCTCCCAGTTTCGGAGCTTGGTGTGTACAATTCTGTGAAGAGTTTGCAGCCGATGGCGATGATTTCGGACCCAAGATGACACTCCAGTCCAGGGCTGAGGCTCTTCGGGATCTATCTCCACCTCCGTGATCCCTTTACCTTCTCGCCCAAAGAACAGGGAATAGGGGGTATAGCCAGTCACTCGATGTACCCTATTGTTATAGACCCAAACTAATTCGGAAACATATTCGGGCCATCGGGCCTTCTTGTCACTCTCCAGAGTGCGCAACATCTGAATCAATGTCCGATTAAATCGTTCACAAGCCCCATTCCCTTGCGGGTGATACGGTGTGGTCAAGGATTTGTCAATTCCATAGAGGTGATGTAGTTCTTCCATGACTTTTCCCAAAAACATGCTCCCTGATCAGAATGTATTTGTTGAGGACAGCCGTATACTTCTATAAAGTTTCTACAAATTGCAGAGGCAGCTGACTCTGTGGTCTGATCTCGAGTGGGGGTGACCACAGCCAGCTTGGTGAAATGATCTACCATAACGAGACAGTGTTCGTACCCCTGAAATGTGGGCCCAATGGTCAGATAATCCACCGTCAGGCGCTCAAGGGTTGCTGAAGTCACAATAGTATGTGTTGCGGCTCGCTGAGCAGGTGGTTTGGCTAATTCACACAAGCGGCAGGTCCGGCAAATTTCGTCCACAACAGCTGGCAAGCGCAGGTGGTAAGCTTTTTGTTGCAGCCATTGCAAAGTTTTTTTTTGTTCTGAAATCGGCCCCTTTTTCGTGAGCCTCCTGAGCCAGAACGTGAAGTTGGGCTCCTGGCGTAACCACCTGCCAAACCATCATCGAGGTTGTTTGTGATGATATTTTACGATACAATAATCCCTTTCGGATAACCAACCTCTCCCATTGTCGCAGTATAAGCAACAGGTCTTGAGTCAAATGTTGCCGTTGAGAGTCATTGGGTAATTGCCCAGCGGCGACCCATGTCTTGAGAAGGCCAACCTCTTCGTCTTCTTGTTGCTGTTGTATCCACTTATCCCGGGATTGTTCCAGTATGCCCCTTGGGGTCTCAGAGGAAGATATCTTTTTATTGTCAGTTGTGAGTACGGCAGCAGTGAGAGCGAATGGTATTTCCTCTCCTTCCAATTCTTCGTCTCGATTCTGCCCTGGAGTTGTATGGCGAATCCTGGAGAGGGCGTCTGCATGGACATTCTCGGCCCCTCTTTTGTTGATAATCTTATAATTGTACTTCGCCATCCAGGCCACCCATCGATGTTCCAGAGCCCCCAATTTGGCGTTTTCCAAATGAGCCAGCGGGTTGTTGTCAGTTCGCACTACCACCTCGGAGCCCGCTAGGTACTCTGCGAATCTCTCCGTCATTGCCCTCATCACTGCGAGGAGCTCGAGCTTAAAAGAGGTGTAATTGTCAGGGTTACGCTTAGAGTCATCGAGTGAGCGACTTCCATATGCGATCACCCTCTTCCGGCCATCCTGAACCTGTGACAACACAGCCCCCAGCCCTTGAAGACTCCTGTTAGTGTGCAAGATGAACGGTTGAGAGAAATCCGCATAAGCCAACACTGGGGCATCCGAGAGCACAGCCTTGAGGTCTCGGAAGGCCTCTTCTTTAGGGTGTTGCCACTGGATTTTTCGCCCATTGGCCTCTGTGGGAGCCCCCTTCAGAAGGTCGTGCAGGGCTCGAGCTCGACATGCAAAATTCTTTACGAAGCGATGGTAATATCCAGCTAACCCCAGAAAAGCCCGCACATCTTTCACCGTCTCGGGGGTAGGCCTTTCCTGGATAGCAGCAAACTTCTCCCAGGATGGCCTCACACCCTCTGCCGAAACAACATGACCCAGATACTCAATCTGAGAGTGAAATAGGTGGCATTTCTGAGGCTTCACCTTCAGCACATACTTTTGCAACCGGCTGAGTACCTGTCCCAACCGCTTCAGGTGGTCCTTGAAGGTGGCGGCATAGACAATGATGTCGCCAGGTAGATCAACGTGGCCTCAAAATTGAGATCTCCCAGACATCGCTCCATCAATCGCTGAAAGGTCCCGGGGGCGTTGGCCAGCCCAAGCGGCATCCGATTAAACTCATACAGTCCCATGGGCAATATGAACGCCGTCTTGGCCCTATCTCCTTCAGACATGGGCACCTGCCAGTACCCACTGGCCAAGTCCAGGGTTGAAAAATATGTTGCCTTCCCCAAGGCGGACAGGGATTCTTCTATGCGGGGCAGTGGGTATGAGTCTTTAATAGTGCAAGCATTCAGTTTACGATAATCCGCACAGAATCGTAGTGTACCATCTTTCTTCCGAACCAACACGATTGGGGCCGCCCAGGGGCTTTGACTTTCCCGTATCACCCCTTTTCGCAGCATTTGGGCCAGCAAAGTTTTCACCTCTTGATAGAGTTGGGGCGGAATCTGTCAATATCGTTCCCGGATAGGGGCCGCTCCTACTGTGGGAATTTCATGAGTGATGGCGGTGGTACACCCAAAATCGTCCTCATGACTAGCAAATACTTCATGGTACTGTCCCAGCAATGTTTTTATCTGTGAGTGTTGGGCTGCAGTTAATCAAGAAAGCTCAGCCCGCATCTGCTCCAAAATATGTTGGCCCTTCACTTGTGCCGAGACTTTGTGGGCCTGTAAGGTTCGTATTGTTACTTCCCAAGGATCCTCGGGGTGTACTCGTAATTGAACCGCAGGAGCTGGCAGCAATTCTTCTAAAGGCCTTACTAGTTTGGCCAGTACAGTCCGTGCTTTCAGAACGGTGTCTCGGTCTTCAAGGTTAACGCAGCGCACCAGGACAGCTCCTTTTTGCATGGTAGCCAGGGAACAGGCCACCAGTATGCCAGGAGGTAAGTGCTCCGAGTGACACGGCTCCACCTGCACCTCCACGCCCTCCAAAGGTATCGGGGCTCGAATGGGCAGGGCCACCACAGTCTGTCCAGGAGGTAACACAAGCAGGGGAGTCGCTGGCGTGATGACCTTACCCAGAGCCTCACCTTCCTGGTGGTCCTGATGTACCCGTGCTCCCCGCACCAGCTGCTGGAATACCTGTCCCTGGGCTGTGCGAGAACCCTACTGCTTCAGAATCCTCTGTGTAGGGTCATTGAGCAGTAGGTTGCCGAACTCTCAAAGAACATTCATGCCTAGAGTGACGGGGTGTTGCTTATCAGCTTCTCCTTGAGTCAGTACCACCCCTCTGCGACCAAGGGATTTACCGCACAGCGTCACTTGCACCCACACCACCCCGGCAACTGGGACTGGCAGTTGGTTGGCAGCTACTAGTCTGATCACGGGCCCCCACTGAGGCCTTGCTGCTTCCGGGAAGTTCTGTTGAAAGTACGTTGCGGGCATAGTGGTTACTTGTGACCCCGTGTCCACCAGGCACCGGACGGCCCGGCCCTCCACTTCTGCCCAAACCACCGGACATTTTGCTACCAAATCTTCGGACTTCCACCACCCCTAGCTGTGGTTTTCGGCCCCGAGCGGTGTCCCCCCAGCCCGGAGCCCTTTAGTTTAATGGTATCTCCCACGCCGCGGACACTCTCGGGCAAAGTGGCCTGGTTCTCCACACTCAAAACACCGGGCCTGTGTAGGCTGACCACCCCGCGGTAAGCGTGATCCCCAGGAGCCGGGGTTAAAGCTAGGTCATCCAGTCCCGGTCTCGGTTCTTCTCTTTAGTTCGGCCAACTCGCCTTTAATACTTTCAGCTCTTGCTTCATCTCTTCCACCCACTGAGGCTCCTCAACTACATTCGCGGAGGCCTCCACACCTCAGACTTTCCCCACGGGGACCGCCATCCCCTGCTCCTGCTCTCGAGCACGTGCCTGACTTCCCACCTCTGAAAAATCTATTCGGGGATTCATTCTGATCTGTTGCCGCAGTGCCTGTTTGACTAATGGATCTCGCAAACCAGTCACCAGTAGGTCACGTAGGGTAATGTCAACAGGTCCTGCCCCTACCCCGTCCTTTTGTTCTATAGCCGTATGCAATTCTTGGAGGACATTCATATATTCTGTGATCGTCTCATCCTCTACTTACATCCGACTAAACAAATGGGTTCTTAACTCTCCCACATTAGTAGGGTCCCCATGAGTCTGTTGTACTAACTGTAACACTTTTTCAAAAGTGTTGCGGTGCCCAGGAGGTTTCAACATCACTGACCTCCGTGCCTCCCCGTCCAGTGCCATGAGTGCCACCTCGGCCTCCAGATCAGGGGTCATTAGGTGCACCCGAAAGAGCCCCCGTATCCGCTCTGTCCAGCTCCGTAACATAGTATTGGAGCCGGAAAATCTAGGCAGGTTGTTCAGCATGGCCCCCAATGATATGCTGGTATGGGGACCCTCATCATTGGTAGAGTTTACAGCTCTACCCTGATCTGGGGCACCACTGTCTGTGCTCGGAGACTGCATCCTGCCGACTATGCCAAGTGTAGGGTTCTAGCAGGTTCTCAGGATGCAGTGACGAGACACGAGACAGGGTATGACTTGTATAATAAACTTTTATGAATTGAAGCCACTAGGGCTATGCTGAACGGGCAACATGAGGTAACAAACTATCTGTCCTCGCAGGGACTCAAATAAAATAAACAGTACTTCTTTTTGTGTAACTGAAAGTAACCCGGCTAATCCGGATGTCAGAGGCCAGACTATGGCCAAACTATAACAATTATTTCTAAAGTCCACTTATCCTTCCATGCGTCGCTCGGGATTGCAGATGCAGCCGCTTAGAGGTCGTTGATGCGGCTGCCTTGACGCCTCGATCTTCTGGGAAGGTTTGAGCTCGTCGGGCCCTGAAGAAACTGTAGCGGTGGGGCACAACAGGCCCTGAAGAAACAATGCCGATGGGGCACAGCAGGCCCTGAAGAAACAGTGCTGATGGGGCGCAACTGGCCCGGAAGAATCAATGCCAGTGGGGCGCAACAGGCCCTGAAGAAACGGTGCCGGTGGAGCGGAACAGGCCCTGAAGAAATGATGCCGGTGGGGCGCAACAGGCCCTGAAGAAATGATGCCAGTGGGGCGCAACAGGCCCTGAAGAAATGATGCCGGTGGGGCGCAACAGGCCCTGAAGAAATGGTGCCGGTGGGGCGCGGTAGTGACGCAGCCTCTAAATATAACCGATCACCAATCTCAGCCCAGAGTCCCTCAGCAAACCGGACGGGGGCCTCTACGGATGCCTGTAGCAAGGTGGCGCCCCCTGGGGCCGGTGATGACAGGGCCGCAGCTGTGGGAGAAGGCAGGGGGGTAGTGCCCTGGACGCTGTAACGGAATGATCTGTCGTCGCAGCGGTCACTGGAGGTAGCGGCCTTATCACAACAGGCCGCTACCTCCAGGGAAAGAGTCTTGAGGAGATCATTTGCATATTCCCAGTGCCTTCTGGGATAAGTGAAGAGTCTCCGCGAGCTCAACGATCACTGGGTTTTGGCGGTTGCAGCTGAAAAGAGGAAATCGGAAAACCAGGGGAAGAGTCTTGAGGAGATCATTTGCATATTCCCAGTGCCTTCTGGGATAAGTGAAGAGTCTCCGCGAGCTCAACGATCACTGGGTTTTGGCGGTTGCAGCTGAAAAGAGGAAATCGGAAAACCAGGGGAAGAGTCTTGAGGAGATCATTTGCATATTCCCAGTGCCTTCTGGGATAAGTGAAGAGTCTCCGCGAGCTCAACGATCACTGGGTTTTGGCGGTTGCAGCTGAAAAGAGGAAATCGGAAAACCATCGTTTCATCGTTTTTAAGAAATCTCAAGATGGAAGAGGCCAGGAGCCATTTGGTGAGCTGCATTTCTTGCTACATGTTCACAGATTTACCAGTGGAAAAGCCAAACTTCACGTGCCACAAATGCAAGCTTGTGTCCCTGTTGGAGGAAAAGTTGCAAAATCTCGAAGAGAGGTTAGCTACGTTGAAGATCATTAAGGAAGGTGAAGAGTTCTTGGACAGAGCAGAATTATCTCTTCATGTTACAGAAAGAGAAGAAATTCGAAGTGCTCCTGAAGAAACAGAGGAATGGAGACATGTGACCCAGAGAAGCAGGAGGATCAGGAGGCAGTCAGCACCCATACTGCTCAGAAACCAGTACCAGGCTCTCACGCAGGAAAACGATGAAGAAATACATCAGGATAAGACTTTGCCAACAAACAGCAACCTTGTACGCCCTCAGAGTCCTCCTGGATGGAGAAAGAAAAATGTTGTAAAGAAGAAACGGAGAGTGGTGGTCATGGGGGATTCCCTGCTGAGAGGAACAGAGGCCGCTATCTGCAGACCGGATATAACTACAAGAGAAATGTGCTGTCTTCCAGGTGCAAAAATTAAAGATGTGTCTGACAGGATATCAGGACTCTTCAGACCTACAGATGACTACCCATTCCTGCTACTACATGTGGGGACAAATGACACCGCAAGAAACGACCTGGAAATCATCTGCAGAGACTTTGAAGACTTAGGCAAGAAAGTGAAAGAACTGGGAGCGCAGGTGGTCTTCTCTTCCATCCTCCCAGTGGATGGCCATGGAACAAGGAGGTGGAATAAGATTCTGCAGGTGAACAACTGGCTACGTCGATGGTGCCGTCAGCAACGATTTGGATTTCTGGATCACGGAGTGAACTACTTATACGATGGACTACTTGCTAGAGATGGGGTGCACCTTACGAAGACTGGAAAGCATGTATTTGGAAGTCGCCTTGCTACACTTGTAAGGAGAGCTTTAAACTAGAACAACATGGGAAGGGAAGCAAAAGACCAGAAAAAGCCATACACCTGACAAATGCTATTGAGAACTCTGCTATTAGAAGTGGAAAGGAAGAACAAAGACGAAAGAATCTAATTAATAAAAATATTGGAGAAAGAGAAACCAATCACAAACTAAAATGTTTCTATACTAATGCACAAAGCATGGGCAACAAACAAGGAGAATTGGAACTACTAACACAGGAACAGAAATATGATGTAATTGGAATCACTGAAACTTGGTGGGACAATACACATGATTGGAATACAAGACTAGAAGGATACAACTTATTTGCAAGAAACAGACTTGATAAACGAGGAGGGGGTGTCGCATTGTTTGTTCGAAACGCGTATATCTGCACAGAGATTGAAGCTTCAGAGACTGGGAGTTCTGTGGAAACTGTTTGGGTAAGAATACAAGGACAGAACAATGGAAAGGACACCATTGTAGGCATTTACTACAGGCCGCCTGTGCAAGCCGAAGATATAGATGAACTCTTTATGCATCAGATGGCCAAGTTCTCCAAAAAATATGACATAGTTGTCATGGGAGATTTCAACTATCCAGACATTTGTTGGGAATCTCTCTCAGGCAAAACTAACAGGTCAAGGAAATTCTT
Organism: Dendrobates tinctorius; assembly: GCF_039654945.1. Lineage (NCBI taxonomy): Eukaryota > Metazoa > Chordata > Amphibia > Anura > Dendrobatidae > Dendrobates > Dendrobates tinctorius. The sequence goes on along the minus strand of NW_027361671.1, from coordinate 9,363,009 downwards.
ATCCTCTCTTGCTGACAACTTTATCTTCCAAAAGGTAAGGGAGAAAACAAGGGGAACTGCTACCTTGGATCTAATCCTTATAAACAGGGAGGAAATGGTTGAGGAGGTAAAAGTGGCTGGGACCCTAGGAGGTAGCGACCATGCTATTTTAGAATTTTGGATTACTAGAGGTGGAAGACCTGTGAAGACTCAGACGTCAAGGTTAGATTTCAGAAAGGCAGATTTTAAGGGATTCAGAAAGAGAATTGGAGGGATCCAATGGCTGGATATCCTTAAAGACAAAAATGTCCAGGAAGGATGGGAAATCTTGAAAAATGAAATTCTCAAAGCACAGTTGTTAACAATTCCGAAAAGAGGGAAGAATAGGAAGCATTTAAGGAAACCAGGATGGATGAACACAGAACTTAAGCACATGCTAAAAAGGAAGAAAAAAATGTTTATAAAATGGAAAGAGGGAGGCATATCTAAAGAAGAATATAATGCTGTCTGCAGAACCTGCAGGGCACAAATCAGATTATCTAAAGCTGAAAATGAACTGAGGCTTGCAAGAGATGTCAAAAGCAATAATAAAGGATTTTGGGGATATGTCAAAAGTAAAAGAAAAGTCAAAGATGCTATAGGATTTTTACAGGATGAAAATGATGAAATGGTAAGACAGGATGTTGAGAAGGCTGAACTTTTAAATTCCAATTTTGCATCTGTTTTCTCTCAGAAAGGAAATGCAACATCAACTGTTATTCACTGTCCTATTAAGGGAATAGAAGAATCCAGGATATCTATAAACAGAAAGATAGTGAGGAAACACTTAGCTAACCTAAATGAATTCAAATCTCCAGGTCCAGATGAATTACACCCCAGAGTACTGGAGGAGATAGCAGAAGAAATTTTTGAACCCCTCTCCATAATCTTTGAAAATTCTTGGAGAACAGGAGAAGTGCCAGAAGACTGGAGAAGAGCAAATGTTGTTCCTATCTTCAAAAAGGGGAAGAAGGTGGACCCAGGCAACTATAGGCCGGTGAGTCTGACTTCTATACCAGGAAAGATCTTTGAACAAATTATTAAACAACATGTATGTCAATACCTGGATAAGAATGAAGTGATTAAACAGAGTCAGCATGGGTTTCTAACTAATAAGTCATGTCAGACTAACTTAATTTCCTTCTATGACGGTATCACTGATTGGGTGGATCAAGGAAATGCTGTAGATATAGTATATCTTGACTTCAGCAAAGCATTTGACAAAGTCTCTCATACAATCCTTATTGAAAAAATGACTAAGTATGGAATGGACAAGGCAACTGTTAGGTGGATTCATAACTGGCTTAGTGATCGGACCCAAAGAGTGGTCGTAAATGGCTGCACATCCAGTTGGAAGAATGTCTCAAGTGGGGTACCACAGGGCTCTGTCCTGGGCCCTGTATTGTTCAACATCTTTATCAACGATTTAGATGAAGGAATTGAGGGTAAACTGATTAAATTTGCTGATGACACAAAGCTAGGAGGGATAGCTAATACTAGAGAAGAGAGAGAGAGGATTCAAAAAGATTTAAATAAACTGGAGAAGTGGGCAGCAACTAACAGAATGGTTTTTAACAGGGAGAAATGCAAAGTACTACATCTGGGCAATAAAAATGAAAAAAGCATATATAGAATGGGAGGAATAGGGCTAAGTGACAGCACATGTGAAAAAGACTTGGGTATACTAATAGATCACAGACTGAATATGAGTCAACAGTGTGATGCAGCAGCAAAAAAGGCAAATGCAATTCTAGGATGTATTAACAGAAGCATACAGTCTAGATCACGTGAAGTCATTATTTCCCTCTACTCCTCTTTGGTCAGACCTCATCTGGAATATTGTGTCCAGTTTTGGGCACCACATTTTAAAAAAGACATCAACAAACTGGAGCAAGTTCAGAAAAGAGCGACCAGAATGGTGACCGGTCTGCAAACCCTGTCTTATGAGGAAAGGTTGCAGGATTTGGGAATGTTTAGTTTGCAAAAGAGAAGACTGAGAGGAGACTTAATAGCTGTCTACAAATATCTAAAGGGCTGTCACATTGTAGAAGGATCAACTTTATTCTCATTTGCACAAGGAAAGACTAGAAGCAATGGGATGAAACTGAATGGGAAGAGACACAGATTAGATATTAGAAAAAACTTTTTGACAGTTAGAGTGATCAATGAGTGGAACAGGCTGCCACGAGAAGTGGTGAGTTCTCCTTCAATGGAAGTCTTCAAACAGAGGCTGGACAGACATCTGACTGGGATGATTTAGCGAATCCTGCTTTGAGCAGGGGGTTGGACCAGATGGCCCAGGAGGTCCCTTCCAACTCGACGATTCTATGATTCTATGATTCTAGGGTGGGAAGCAGCGGGAGTGTCTGTATGCGACCGTATGCGGAGAGCGGCCGCCGGTCCAAATCTCTCTCACGTGTCACTGGACGGCAAGTCTGTAGCTTTCCCCTCACAGACCCCTCCCGATCTCTCCAAAACACTCCGTCCGCTCCCTCAGTCCTCTCTCTTTCGCACGGCTTCCTGTCTGTTGTCCGACTCTCTATCAACTGCCACTTCAGCACGCCCCCTGCTCCTTTTGAGCTTGCCCCGCCCCCTGTTTCCCTGACAGCTTCAGTCAAGTCTTTCCCTTTACTGCCCTCCCAGTATCGTTCCCTCAGGAACCCTGATGGCGGTCCCCTGGGTACCTACCCATTCACTGTCTAGGAGTCCTCCTCCCCACACTGTCACAGGCCTAAGAGTAAAAAGATCATTAGAAAGGTCTTTTTATTGTCCCCTCATATATTTATACATTGTAATAAGATCACCCCTAAGCCTTCATTTTTCCAAACTAAATAACACCAAATGTTATAACCTGTCTTGGTATTGCAGACCCCCCAGTGCTCTAATATCCTTGGTTGCTCTTCTCTGCACCCACACTAGTTCAGCTATGTCTTTCTTATTCACCGGAGACCAGAACTGTACAGTATTCTAAGTGTGGTCGTACTAGTGACTTGTGTACAGATAAAATTATGTTCTCCTCATGAGCATCTATGCCTCTTTTAATGCATCCCATTATTATATTTGCCTTTGCAGCAGCTGCCTGACACTGGCCACTAAATGTGAGTTTGTCGTCCACCCATACACTCAGGTCTTTTTCATTGACGGTTTTGCCCAGTGTTTTACAATTAAGCACATTATTATACATCTTATTTGCTCTACCCAAGTGCATGACCTTACATTTATCCCCATTAAAGCTCATTTACCATCTATCAGCCCATTTGACAGGAACGGTCCCTCGTAAACCCATGTTGATATTAGGTCATGAGGTTATTCTTCTTCAGATAATGCAGTATAGCATCTCTTAGAAAACCCTCCATGATTTTACCCACAGTAGAGGTTAAGCTTCCTGGCCTATAATTTCCAAGCTCAGCTTTTGTCCCCTTTTTGAATATTGGCACCACATTTGCTATACGCCAGTCCTGTGGTACAGACACTGTTATTATGGAATCTTTAAAGATTAAAAATAATGGTCTATCAATGACTGTACTTAATTCCGGGCCCCGGGGGTGTATCCCAGCCGGGCTCAGGGTTTTGTTAATTTTAGTGATTTTTAGATGCCTCCATACTTCCTGCTGGTTAAACAGGTGACATTTAATGGAGAATTTTTTTTATCACTGATCATGTTATGTCACGGGATTTTCTTGTGTAAATACTGTTGAAAAAAAGGCATTTAGCATATTGGCTTTTTCCTCATCCTCATCCAGCATTTCACTCAGACTATTTTTAAGGGGGCCAGCACTATCATTTTTTTAGTTTCTTACTATTTATGTAGTTAAAGAATATTTTGTGATTATTTTTACTTTCTCTGGCAACGAGTCTCTCTGCCTCAATCTTTGCTGCCTTGATTTGCTTTATTTAATTTTCTGTATTTAATGCCTCATCACTACCTACTTGCTTTAATTCTCTAAATGCTATCTTTTTGTCACTTATTGTGCCCCTTACAGCTCTATTTAGCCATAGTGGCTTCCTCCTATTTTTAGCATGTTTATTCCCATATGGTATATATTGTGCACAGGTCCTATTCAGGACTAATAAATGTCTCTCATTTTCCTTGTGTATTTTTATGTCTCAGGATATCGTCCCAGTTAATTGCACCAAGATCATCTCTCATCCGTTGGAAATTAGCCCTCCTGAAATTTAGGGTCCTTGTAACCCCTCTACTACACATCTTATTAAAGGATACATGTAAACTTATTATCTTGTGATCACTATTACCCAAGTGACCTCCAACCCTTATATTTGATATGCGGTCTGGCCTGTTGGTTAATATTAGGTCAAGCAGTGCCCCCCCCCTCTTGTTGGGTCCTGAACCAGTTGTGAAAGGTAATTGTCTCTCATAGTTGTCAAAAACCTATTACCTTTGCTGGAACTGCAGGTTTATGTTCCCCAATGTATTTCAGGGTAGTTGAAGTCCCCCATAATAATGACTTCTCCTTGAGTCGCAGCTTCATCTATTTGCTTTATGAGGACATTCTCCGTTAATTCCATTATTTTTGGAGACTTATAACAAACCCCTATCAGTAATTTATTATTTTTCCCCCTCCCCTGATCTCCACCCACAGGGACTATACATTTTCATTAGATTCACATATATTATCATGCAGGATGGGTTTTAAGGATGATTTCACATATAGACACACGCCTCTCCCTCGCTTATTTGTACAGTCATTTCTGAGCAGACTACAGCCCTGTAAATTAACAGCCAAGTCATGGCTCTCATCCAGCCATGTCTCAGATATCCCGACTATGTCATAATTTTGCTCCACCGGCACCGTCAGACACATAGTATATACAAGCCCCCTTCCGCATCTTCTCACTGAGATGGTAAGCATAGGCCGCGCCTCCTCCCACAATGCCACCGGCTGGTGGAACGTAAGATGGCGGCATTGGAACGCACGCCGGGCTACTTCCTGCTTTACACTTCCGCCCGGCTGCCATCTTCTCCCCTGGTAAATACACCACCGGCCAAACTAAGTCTAGCACCAGGGACTAGCGGTGGATGCCGTGTCATTGCTGGCACTCGCACTGCGCACATCATACCGGTAAGACTCTATGGGCACATCTCTATTTCTTCTCCTTATGACGGCCTTAATGGGGATCGGTTTATTGAATGACGGCACCGTTGCCTGTTTCAGATTAATGGCCACAAGCAACCTGCTCAGGTACCCCCCTCTGTTTAAACACCATTACTACATTGCGGTGCACCATCTATGACTGTTTTGAGATGCACAACCCATGACATCTAGCCTCTTACTTCCTAGGCTTTTTTGCCTTCATATTGAAAGCTCACAGTGCTTCATAGGGGTACGTGCCTCTCCCTTTACCTGTTACCTGACCTTTTGTATTGTCTGTACTCCATGTTCTATATATTATGCCACGAGGCTATTATGCTGTTGATGTTCCTTGGCATCTGAATCATAAAAGAATGTATTCTGTACCCAGCCATATTTTGTGTACATGTTATGTATATACTTTATTTATTTTTAAATCTTTATTTACTTTGTTTCAGTACATTGATGAAGGTCATACAGACCGAAACGTCACTGTATGTACAGTACCTTATTAAATCACCACTTTGCATTTGAACTCACGTGTGTGTCAAGTTTCTATACACAAGTTCACGGATTGGGACCCTACTTGTGCACCACCACTACTGAGTTGTGCCAACAGTTTCTATTAATATCAGATATCCTGTGGCAGGATTAAAGTCAATAGTGCTGGTTACCCAGAGGTTTCACCAGTAATCATCTATTTAACTGGGGCTAGAAGTGGTAAGTGTATAATACTGGGTCTAGCAGGGCACGGAGTAGAGAGTGTGTGTGCTGCAGTGCTTTAATAGCAATGCTTGCAAAGGAGACCAGCACTGTGTGCCTGCAGGAGAGATCCAGGGAACAACCGCTCTTCCCTCCAAATATATTTCTCTTACAGTTTTTGTCAAAGAATTGAAAGGAATTTTCTGATGAAGGTCCCTTGTTGGACTGAAAACGTTCATATGATACTGTATGAGTCTATTTTTGTCTGGATTCACAACAAGAGAAATAATGCTTCTCCATCATTGAGTGCCAAGTACAGTGGGGAAAAAAAGTATTTAGTCAGTCAGCAATAGTGCAAGTTCCACCACTTAAAAAGATGAGAGGCGTCTGTAATTTACATCATAGGTAGACCTCAACTATGGGAGACAAACTGAGAAAAAAAAATCCAGAAAATCACATTGTCTGTTTTTTTTTCATTTTATTTGCATATTATGGTGGAAAATAAGTATTTGGTCAGAAACAAAATTTCATCTCAATACTTTGTGATATATCCTTTGTTGGCAATGACAGAGGTCAAACGTTTTCTGTAAGTCTTCACAAGGTTGCCACACACTGTTGTTGGTATGTTGGCCCATTCCTCCATGCAGATCTCCTCTAGAGCAGTGATGTTTTTGGCTTTTCGCTTGGCAACACGGACTTTCAACTCCCTCCAAAGGTTTTCTATAGGGTTGAGATCTGGAGACTGGCTAGGCCACTCCAGGACCTTGAAATGCTTCTTACGAAGCCACTCCTTCATTGCCCTGGCGGTGTGCTTTGGATCATTGTCATGTTGAAAGACCCAGCCACGTTTCATCTTCAATGCCCTTGCTGATGGAAGGAGGTTTGCACTCAAAAGCTCACGATACATGGCCCCATTCATTCTTTCATGTACCCGGATCAGTCGTCCTGGCCCCTTTGCAGAGAAACAGCCCCAAAGCATGATGTTTCCACCACCATGCTTTACAGTAGGTATGGTGTTTGATGGATGCAACTCAGTATTCTTTTTCCTCCAAACACGACAAGTTGTGTTTCTACCAAACAGTTCCAGTTTGGTTTCATCAGACCATAGGACATTCTCCCAAAACTCCTCTGGATCATCCAAATGCTCTCTAGCAAACTTCAGATGGGCCTGGACATGTACAAGCTTAAGCAGTGGGACACGTCTGGCACTGCAGGATCTGAGTCCATGGTGGCATAGTGTGTTACTTATGGTAGGCCTTGTTACATTGGTCCCAGCTCTCTGCAGTTCATTCACTAGGTCCCCCCGCGTGGTTCTGGGATTTTTGCTCACCGTTCTTGTGATCATTCTGACCCCACGGGGTGGGATTTTGCGTGGAGCACCAGATCGAGGGAGATTATCAGTGGTCTTGTATGTCTTCCATTTTCTAATTATTGCTCCCACAGTTGATTTCTTCACTCCAAGCTGGTTGGCTATTGCAGATTCAGTCTTCCCAGCCTGGTGCAGGGCTACAATTTTGTTTCTGGTGTCCTTTGACAGCTCTTTGGTCTTCACCATAGTGGAGTTTGGAGTCAGACTGTTTGAGGGTGTGCACAGGTGTCTTTTTATACTGATAACAAGTTTAAACAGGTGCCATTACTACAGGTAATGAGTGGAGGAAAGAGGAGACTCTTAAAGAAGAAGTTACAGGTCTGTGAGAGCCAGAAATCTTGATTGCTTGTTTCTGACCAAATACTTATTTTCCACCATAATATGCAAATAAAATGAAAAAAAAACAGACAATGTGATTTTCTGGATTTTTTTTCTCAGTTTGTCTCCCATATTTGAGGTCTACCTATGATGTAAATTACAGACGCCTCTCATCTTTTTAAGTGGTGGAACTTGCACTATTGCTGACTGACTAAATACTTTTTTTCCCCACTGTATATATTTTACATACACAGTAGGTGATTCTGTGAAAGAAGGAAATTAAGTTAGTCTGACATGACTTATTAGTTACAAACCCACACTGACTCTGGTTACTTCATTCTAATCAGATGCTTACATACATGTTGTTTAATAATTTTTTTTAAGATCTTTCCTGGTATAGAAGTCAGACTCACCGGCCTATATTATAATAAGTTATAATGGTGCAGATCAATACATGAATGGAGCTGGATTGGAGGTCTTTCTTCTTCAGTGAGCAGTCCTACCTTGGTCCAAAAGGCCTCTCTCGTTAGCAGGCATCTCTTCATATCACCTCCTCTTGCTAGCTTATTAATCTTTTCAACTCCAAAACCTTGAAATTAAAAAAAAAAAACTGACATTGATGATTAGAAATAAAATGTTTTGCAGCAAACACTACATGACGATTTAAATTACTTGTGTTGGTAATATCTTTAAGTTGTTCAATAATACGAACTTTTAACTTGCGAGTAGTGCAACCGATATAAAGCTTGTCACTAGATACCCCTGAATGTTCAGTTCTGGTGGTTTTGGCTGAACAGTTAAAAAACGTTTGAGTTCGGGTGCTAGAACAGTACCTGGACCCAAACCTGGACCCGAACCCTATTCAGTTGAAAGGGAGCCCAAACATCCAGTGTTTACTAGGCTGTCATTTGCATGACAGGACTTCAAACACTGTCTCTGAGTGGTGGTAAAATCATTACTGACAGTCAGACAGTCGTGGTTCCCATGCTGTCAAATGACAGTGTGAACCCGCAGTTGTGAATAGAGGTAAAAAAAATTACCACCAGTCACTGGCATTGGCTGATGGGACTACTGCTCCCATCAGCCTACAACTGCTGCCACTAATAACAGAGAGAGCAGGAGCAGCTGATGGTAGCATTCATTAGCCAGCACCTGTTGTTAAGCATCGGTTTTCTTCCTCTGCACAGGAGGAATCCCAAGCCTTGCCTTCTGTGGTCTCTCATCCAGTCTCGACCGCAGAGGGTGCTGCTCAGCAGAGACATCGATCCCAGCGTCTTGCTCAGGCTAGTGCTGTCAGTTTGGTTTCTGCTGCCACCCCTGGTTCAGCTATAGCAACCCGCACTAGTCATCAGCCAGCAGTTCTGGGGACTAAGTCCTTCTTTCAGCCTACTGAGCATGCCCGTGGGACGACCTCTCATTGGAGGTCAGAGGTCTCATGTTCAGGTCCTATCACTGCTCCGATTGGATCCCTGGGAAGGTCCCGGAAGGCTGTAACTATAAAAAGTTTGCTTGGCCACCCGGCCATGCGCTAGTGTAAATTTATACTTGTGTATGTGTGGATGTATGTATGGCTCTGGTGACTGACTCATTAAGAATCCTCTACCCTTGATATGCATGTGTTGTTCAGCATTGCCAGGTAGTGCTAGGAGGAGGTAGAGTCAGGGCCTGTCTTCAGTGCCCAGTAGTAGCACTGCCTGTGCGCCACTGTGCACTCACTCCGCACTTCTCTAATGTATAGTTAGCGTCAGTTATTGGTGTTCACCTGTGCGATGCCGCGAGCACTCTGTGCGCTATATCCAACTGTGCCCTGTGACAGCTAGCAGGGTACGGTGGCGGTATAGTGTGGTGTAGCACTCCTGTGACTTAACAGAGCTCACCGCAGTACACACCGGGTGACTATTAACCCGTGTGTTTTCAGTGCATGACAACCATTTTGTGCTCGCCATTACCGAGCAGCTGTCTACATCTCTGAATGGTGGACCCCCGTCTGCAAATGCACCTTTATACCATCTCTTTATTATTCAGTGCATTCTGCCAGATCTAACACCTGTGCTCTAAATAAATACTTTAAAAAAGCGACATGGGTTCCCCTGTATTTTTGAAACCAGCCAGGCAAAACTGACAGCTGCGGGCTGCAACCCTCAACTGTCAGCTTTAGCAAGGTTGGATATTAAGAGTAGAGGGGTCCCTAAGCTTTTTTTTATTATTTGTGCTCCTTAGGGAGAGCATGTAGGGTGGAAATGATAGGATGTTGTGTAATTATATATTCGTCTTGTTTTTTGGTGAAAATGCCTAACATGAAGCCTTTGTATGTTCTTCTAGTGTTTCATCCGGGTACTCTGGTTTCCTCCCACACTCCAAAGACATACTGGTAGGGAATTTAGATTGTGAGTCCCAATGGGAACAGTGATGTTAGTGTCCGTAAAGTGCTGTGGAATTAATAGTGCCATATAAGTAAACTAAATGAATAAAAAAAAATTGCTCCATTCACACCCTGCAGCTATTCTTGCAACTAGGCATTTGACATCCCTAGTTGATATCATGACTTTATATCTTGCATTGCCCATGGCTTAGTCAGTTTCTCAAGGGCTGCATTTTGTGATATCATGGCATATTTGTGTCGAAAGCCATGGTCCATTTTGAAGCATGCCAAAGAAGATGTGGGCAATGGGGAAAGTCAAAAAGAAGAGGTGCGGAGGATCATACAGTGGGTTGCAGGGGTGGCACAACAAGTGAGCAGTGGGGGAGTATTACTTTTTATGTTTAGCCTGCCCTCCATGGTTCTGCAAAATGGCTAAACCACTGTTTGTTCTGAATTCGTTCAGAACGCGGGACAAATAATAATCCATATTCTGGAGAGTATAATTTTTTTTTAATTTGTCTGTTCATTTCCACTTAATTAAGTTGTTTTTAACCCCTTTCTGCCATCTGACGTACGATCCCGTCCATGGAACCCAGGCCCCTATGCCCATGGACGGGATAGTACATCTAGCGCGATCAGCGGTGCTCTCGGGGGGGGGCGCCGCTGATCGCGGCCGGATGTCAGCTGATTATCAGAGCTGACACCTGGCACTATGTGTCAGGGGTGGTCATGGACCGCCCCCAACATGTTAACCCCTGGCACACTGCGATCAAACACGATCGCAGTGTACCGGGGGTTTAAGGAAGCATCGGCAGGGAGGAGGCTCCCTCTGTGCTTCCCTGAGAACCCCGCTGCAGCACGATGTGCAGCGCTGCTGCGGGGGCCTCCTTCCCTGCAGGTCGCCGGATCCAATATGGCGACAGGGACCTTCGGGGGCCTGCAGGGAGGCAGGAGCATGAGAAAGCTTTGTGCAGTGCCTGTGTGAGATGGCTGATCTGTCACAGCGATCTCTGATGTGTCAGATCAGCGAACTCACACATGACAGTGATGTCCCCCCTGGGACATTGTAATAAAGTTAAAAAAAAGTGTAAAAATAATTTATAAAAAATCGCTAAATAAATTAAAAAAAATATTCCCTAATAAATTCTAAATTTATTTTCTGGAAATAATAAAAAAAATTAAAGTACACATATTTAGTATCGCTGCATCCGTAATGACCCACCTTATAAAACTGTCCTATTAGTTAACCCCTTTAGCGAACCCCTTAAAAAATAAAAATAAAAAACAAAGCAAAAAAGCATTAGCTTTATTATCATACTACCGAACATAAAGTGCAATAACGTGCGATCAAAAAGACAGATATAAATAACCTTGGTACCGCTGAAAACGACATCTTGTCCCGCAAAAAATGAGCTGCCACACAGCATCATCAGCAAAAAAATAAAAAAGTTATAGCTCGCAGAATAAAGCGATGCAAAAATAATTATTTTTTATGTAAAGTAGTTTTCGTTGCATAAAAGCACCAAAACATAAAAAAATGACATAAATGAGGTATCACTGTAACCGTACTGACCCGAAGAATGAAACTGCCTTATCAATTTTAATGCATGCGGAACGGTGTAAACACACCCCCCAAAAGAAATTCTTGAAATGCTGGTTTTTGTTCATTCTGCATCCCAAAAATCGGAATAAAAAGTGCTGAAAAAATGTCACGTGCCCAAAAATGGGATCAATAAAAACGTCAACTCGTCCTGCAAAAAATAAGACCTCATATGACTCGGTGGGTCAAAATATGGAAAAATTATAGCTCTCAAAATTTGGTGATGCAAAAACTATTTTTACAATAAAAAGCATCTTTTAGCGTGTGAAAGCTGCCAAACATAAAAACCCATCATAAATAGTAAATCAAACCCCCCCTTTATCACCCCCTTAGTTAGGGAAAAATAATAAAATTAAAAAAAGTATTTATTTCCATTTTCCCATTAGGGTTAGGGTTAGGGCTAGGGTTAGGGCTAGGGTTAGGGCTGAGATTAGGGTTAGGGGTGTGTTGGGGTTAGGTTTGGAGTTGGAATTGGGGGTTTCCACTGTTTTGGCACATCAGGTGCTCTCCAAATGCATCATGGCATCTGATCTCAATTCCAGCCAATTCTGGATTGAAAAAGTCAAATGGTGCTCCTTCCCTTCCAAGCTCTTCCATGCACCCAAACAGTGTTTTACCCCCACATATAGGGTATCAGCCTACTCAGGACAAATTGCAAAACAACTTTTGGGGTCCAATTTCTCCTGTTACCCTTAGATAAGTTACTTAGTGGGTCTAGTTTCCAAAATGGGGTCACTTGTGGGGGGTTTACACTGTTTAGGTACATCAGGGGCTCTCCAAAGGCAACATGACACCCGCAGACCATTCCATCAAAGTCTGCATTCCAAAACGTCACTACTTCCTTTCCGAGCCCCGACATGTGCCCATACAGTAGTTTTCTCTCACATATGGGGTATCAGCGTACTCACGACAAATTGGACAACAACTTTTCGGGTTCAATTTCTCCTGTTACCCTTGGGAAAAAAAAAGAAAATTGGGACTAAAGATCATGTTTGAGGAAAAAGTAAGATTTTTTTATTTTCACCCCCAGGCGTTATAAACTTCTGTGACGCACTGGGGAGCTCAAAGTGCTCACCACACATCTAGATAAGTTCCTTAGGGGGTCTAGTTTCCAAAATTTGGTCTCTTGTGGGGTGTTTCCACTGTTTAGGTACATCAGGGGCTATCCAAAGGCAACATGACACCTGCAGCCATTCCATCAAAGTCTGCATTCCAAAAAGTCACTACTTCCCTTCCGAGCCCTGACGTGTGCCCATACAGCAGTTTTCTCCCACATATGGGGTATCAGCCTACTCAGGACAAATTGAAAAACAACTTTTGGGGTCAAATATCTTCTGTTACCCTTGGGAAAATAAAAAAATTGGGGACTAAAAGATCATGTTTGTGGAAAAAATAAGATTTTTTTATTTTCACCCCCAGGCGTTATAAACTTCTGTGACGCACTGGGGGGCTCAAAGTGCTCACCACACATCTAGATAAATTCCTTAGGGGGTCTAGTTTCCAAAATGGGGTTACTTGTGGGGGTTACAACTGTTTAGGTACATCAGGGGCTATCCAAAGGCAACATGACACCCACAGACCATTCCATCTAAGTCTGCATTCCAAAACGTCACTACTTCCCTTCCGAGCCCTGATGCGTGCCCTTACAGTAGTTTTCTCCCACATATGGGGTATCAGCATACTCAGAACAAATTGGACAACAACTTTTGGGGTCCAATTTCTCCTGCGAAAATAAAAAAATTGGGTACTAAAAGATCATGTTTGTGGAAAAAATCTGATTTTTTTATTTTCATGCCCGGTCATTATAAACTTCTGTGAAGCACTGGGGGGTTCAAAGTGTTCACCACACATCTAGATAAATTCCTTAGGGGGTCTAGTTTCCAAAATAATGTCATTTGTGGGGGGTTTCCACTGTTTAGGCACATCAGGGGCTTTCCAAACACGGCATGGCGTCTAATCCCAATTCCAGCCAAAAAAGTCAAATGGAGCTGCTTCACTTCCAAGCTCTGCCATGTGCCCAAATAGTGGTCTACCCCCACATGTGGGGTATCAGCGTACTCAGGACAAATTGCACAATAACTTTTATGGGCCTGTTACCCTTGGGAAAATAAAAATTGGGGGTGAAAAGATCATTTTTGTGGAAAAAATGTGATTTTTTAATTTTACAGCTGTACGTTATAAACTTCTGTGAAGCCCTTGGGGGTTCAAAGTTCTCACCACACATCTAGATAAGTTCCTTGGGGGGTCTAGTTTCCAAATTGGTGTCATTTGTGGGGGTTTCCACTGTTTTGACACATCATGGGCTTTCCAAACGCGACATTGCATCCGATCTCAATTCCAGCAATAAAAGTCAAATGGCGCTGCTTCCCTTCCGAGCTCTGCTATGCGCCCAAATAGTGGTCTACCCCCACATGTGTGGTATCAGCGTACTCAGGACAAATTGCACAATAACTTTTAGGGTCCTGTTACCCTTGGGAAAATAAAAATTGGGGGTGAAAGGATCATTTTTGTAGAAAAAATATGATTTTTTAATTGTATGGCTGTACGGTATAAACTTCTGTGAAGCCCTTGGGGTTTCAAAGTTCTCACCACACATCTAGATACAGTAAGTTCCTTGGGGGGTCTAGTTTCCAAAATGGTGTCATTTGTGGGGGGTTTCCATTGTTTTGGCACATCAGGTTCTTTCCAAATGCGACATGGCGTCCGATCTGAATTCCAGCCAATTTTGCATTGAAAAAGTCAAACGCCGCTCCACCCTTCTGAGCTTTGCCATGCACCAAAACAGTGGTTCCCCCCACATATAAGGTATTAGCGTACTCAGGACAAATTGCACAATAACTTTTGCAGTCCAATTTCTCCTGTTACCCTTGGTAAAATAAAAAAATTGGACCTGAAGTAATTTTTTTGTGAAAAAAAGTTAAATGTTCATTTTTTTTTATACATTCAAAAAATTCCTGTGAAGCACTTGAAGGGTTAATAAACTTCATGAATGTGGTTTTGTGCACCTTGAGGGGTGCAATTTTTAGAATGGTGTCACTTTTGGGTGTTTTCTATCATATAGACCCCTCAAAGTGACTTCAAATGTGATGTGGTCCGTAAAAATAAAATGGTGTTGCAAAAATGAGAAATCGTTGGTCAAATTTTAACCCATATAATTTCCTAACAAAAAAATTTTTGGTTCCAAAATTGTGCTGATGTAAAGTAAACATGTGGGAAATGTTATTTATTAAGTTTTTTGTGTGCCATATCTCTGTGATTTAAGGGCATAAAAATTCAAAGTTGGAAAATTGCGAAATTTTCAAAATTTTCGCCAAGTTTTCATTTTTTTCACAAATAATCGCTAGTTATATGAATTAAATTTTACCACTAACATGAAGTACAATATGTCTTGAGAAAACATTGTCAGAATCAGTGGGATCCATGAAAGTGTTTCAGAGTTATTACCTCATAAATGGACAGTGGTCTGAATTGTAAAAATTGGCCTGTTCATGAACGTGCAAACCACCCTTGGGGGTAAAGGGGTTAAAAGCACTTTGCAAGAAAAAAATAAAAAGAATAGCCATATAGATATAAATAAAGCCCCAGAAATACATATACAATTGTCCACCAGAAGAAGAGCCTAAGAAGGAAGCAGTATCATAAATGCAGTAATTATTTCATTTGAAAACCTATTGTGGTATATATTTTCCATTTCTATATACAGTATAAATACAAGTATGTTGTTAGTAGTCATGAGCAGACATCAAATTGAAAACAAAAAACATAGGGAAGAAAAACCTCTTTCTACAAATAAAAAGAAACCCATGGACCATCAATTGAACGTGTTACCTCAACCATTTTCTAGTTTCCTGAATTTATTATTGAATCAAATCTCAAAAGTCCATTGTATAAAATATGAATTGTTCAATCATTTCAATTCGACTGTTGTATCCTATTGAATGATGGGAAGTAAATAAAACTTTACTGTGCCTGTATTATACTGCATGATAAACCTATGACCTATATGGATTACTGTTTGATAAGACTGGAGCTTTTGTTATCAGTGATATTCTGCACTTTAATAAAATCTGAACTGCAGTATACGGCAGTAGCCACTACACAGTGTACAGAGCTTTGCTTTTCTAGCTCCCTTCACTGTTTACTTCTGACCGGTGAATGAGCTGATCACAACAGATTGTGGGGGTGTTGGGTGATATTGATGACCTATCTATTTCTATATATGCAATAACATTGTCATTGCCAGTGTCGAAATCATTCTTGCCACCAGTGTAAGATCTGAGGGGACATTCCTCGACAATGTACTGAATTGATTTTCCCCACTTATGCATCTGATCTGCATAGACACCAAAGTTTGTTCTGATACTATTCAGAGTGACTCAGGTTTTCCTTAGTAGACTGAAGTCCGGTGGTGGATTTTGTAAGTGAGGAAACGTTTGAATCTCCTCATCTACTGCACTGACCCAAAGTTTGCGCCATTTCTCCTCTAAATTGAAATCATGTTCATAGAGGGTAATTGCGGTTCAAATGGGTGGATGTCTTGATTTTAGTTGCTGTATTTGAACATCTTGGATATTTTGATGTATTGGGAGATTTTCATTATTCACTACTTTGGTTGTATACTTTAAGTAGGAGCTTTTGTCTTCTCAGGTTTGCAGGTGCCATATGGCTCAAGACAGGTAACCAGTGGACAAGTGCAGATCTAATAGAAAGAGATATTATGTGCATTGTTCAGCTGATTGTCAATTGCATTCACATGTGAAAATCTGCCAAATCAATATTGAAAGTATCAGCCTCTTAAAATATGATTTCCTCCACAAGTTTCTCACTGATGACTTAGCTAAAATATCTGGATAAGAAGAACCATGCCCATGTTGTCCAAAAATAAACAATAGACACAGCCAAGTAAAGGTAGTTCAAAGAAAGGCATAAATTAAATAATAAATATGGTGCAAATAGTAAAGTCACAATTAGATAGAATCTATACTACAGAAAAAAGGCAAAAAAAATGATGAATTAGGCACTTTGGGCCCAATTTTACCCCAGTATTCTGGTGTAGAAATCTTAAACAGTCACATAATTTTGGTGCAACTCGAGGCTGTGTTAAAATTTGCAAAGTTTGAAGTTTTGGCCAGCTCCACTAAACTGGGTGAAGCGGTATGGCATGGGGGCAAGGTGCCTGCCGCTCATCAAATTTATGATGAGCAGCTACTGTATATTAGCAGGGACTGGAGTAGGATTTATGATGATGCATGCACAGAGATGTACAACACTTATCCAACATTCCTGTTTCATGAAGAGTCAGTCACATCTTCATGAATCAGGAGCATTTAACTTCAGAATATCTCCTTGTTCTAATTCCTCCTCTCAGCTTAGTCGCAGCTCAGTCATCCATTGTGGAACAAGGGCATGCTAAGCAGTCAGTGTTATGATAGACAGCTCAGCCAACCAATCTGAGGCTAGGGAATCCTGAGTTGGCAGTGTGATGAGTGACAGTCTAGTCACCCAATCAAGGCTGGAGAGTGTTTGGTTTCTTACAGGTGTCTCCTGTTCGGAATGATTCCCAAGCTACTTAGCTGGCTGTCTGCCTCTTATCTCTGCCAGTATTAGCTTTGCCCAGTTTAATGTGTTTACTCTGTGCTTTGAGTTCCAGTATTTAGATCTTGGCTGTCCAACCTTGAATTTGCCTTAAGGTCACGTTACATTTAGCGATGCACCAACGATCCCGACAACGATACCACCCGGTCAGGATCGCTGGTGCATCGCTAAATGGTCGCAAGTGAGCTGCCAAACAGGCAGATATCACTAGTGATGCAGCAGCGGTCGGGGGTCGTCAATTACATGTTACACACAGCGAGGGTGACATCTTCCGCCCACGTCCATGGAGTCGCTCATTGGCGCCATCAGGAAGCCGACGACGAGAAATGGACCAGGCCGATCTCGCGCGATCAGAGATATCCAGCGGGGAGCCGGGTCGGAGGTAAGTGTCAAATGTAGTGAGATCGCTAGCGATATCGCTATCACGGTTGCGCCACAAAATCGGTGACGCTTTAGCGATATCGCTAGCGATCTCGCTATGTGTGAAGGGGGCTTTAGACTATCCGTTTGCTTAGTCTGTTTGTCTTGATCAGCTATCTTCTTGGAGGTTTGACCCTGGACTTTAACCTCACAATGCCTTTGCCTCACACCTTTGTTTGTGATATACCCTCCAGGCTTTTGGCTTCAGACTACCTGACTTCCCAACAAAAGCTGAGCGAATTTGATAGGGTCCCTGCTTATTTGGCAATCTACAGTTTACCAAATAAGCTGCAGAGGGAACCCAGAAACCCAGTTACATGTAGCGCATCAGCTGATCAACGCCTCAGCTGCATGTGTCGTGGCTGTGTGACAGTCACAGCACGTGCATGGAGAGCCTGTTTGTTGGGCTATCTGGGTTCCCTCTGCAGCTTATTCGGTAAGCGCTATAGCTTGCAGAATGAGCAGGGACCCAAACAAATTTGCTCAACTCTATTCCCAACCTCACGGCATGTCCATATGTAGTGACTAGCGTCACACTTACTCATCATGACCTGAACACAAAGAGAGGCCTTTATTTTTAAATAGGAGAAAAGCTTCTGATTTTTGTCATTACAAAACTACAAGCAGAGAAACATACATTGTGCCACATTTCATCTCTATATATAAAAATGAATGTGTGTGTGTGTATCACCAACTAATCATGAAGCATCTTACATTTCACCAGAGCTGTTCAAAAGAAGCTGAGCTGTGATTGGTTGCTATGAGCAACAGTTTTCCTTGCAAACAATCACTAATCATCTCTCATTTCACCAGAGCTGGTTAAAAGTAGCTGAGCTGTGATTGGTTGCTATGACCAACAGTTTTCCCACTTGACAACACCTCAGCAGACATTGACATGGTGGGAGAAATCTAGCATCCCTGGGAACATAAGCCCCCATCCATAGTCTGCTCCCCTGAAAGGAGCAGAGAGCACATGACAGAAATGAATCCCCCCTCCTGTGCCCATATACCCATCACACATCCTCCATCCCGTAGGCACATCTTCCCTCTTAAAGGGATCATTGGTATGGAAGTCAGAGCAAATCCATCCAGCGCTTTGGTTTTGACCCCAGGCCTGTCTTAAAGGGATCCCCGGTATGGAAGTTAGGACAGTACCACTCAGCTCTGTGGTTCTGACCCCACGGTCTCTTAAAGAGATCATTGGTATGAAATTTAGGGCAAATCCACTCTGCGCTTTGGTACTGACCCCAAGGCCCTTCTTAAAGGGATCTCCGTTATGGAAGTTAGGGTAAATCCCTCAGCGCTCTGATTTTCACCTCAGGCTTCTATTAAAGGGATCATTGGTATGGAAGTCAGGGCAAATCTATCCAGCGCTTTAATTCTGACCCCAGGCGTCTCCTAAAGGGATCCCCGGTATGGAAGTCAGGGCAATTGCCTTCAAATGCTCTGGTACTGACCCCAGGCTCTCTTAAAGGGATCTCCTGTATGGAAGTTAGGGAAAATCCCTCGGTGCTCTGATTCTGAATCCGGGGTTCTATTAAAGGGATCATTGGTATGCAAGTCAGGGCAAATCCACTCAGCGCTCTGGTTCTGATCACAGGCTCTCTTAAAGGGATCCCTGGTATGGAAGTTAGGGCAAATCCACTCAGCGCTCTGGTTCTGACCCAAGTCCCCTCTTAAAAGGATCCTCGGTACGGAAGTGAGAGAAAATCCACTCTGCACTTTGGTAATGACCCCTGGCCTCTCTTAAATGGATCTCCGTTATGGAAGTTAGGGTAAATCTCTCAGTGCTCTGATTCTCACCCCAGGCTTCTATTAAAGGGATCACTGGAATGGAAGTCAGAGCAAATCCACTCATCTCTCTTGTTCTGACACCAGGCCTCTCTTAAAGGGATCCCCAGTATGGACATTAGGACCATTCCACTCAGCGCTCTGGTTCTGACTCCAGGCTGATGGGATGATGTGGGATATTATGTGTAGTAGTCCGGTAGCTCTGGCTAATGGGATGATGTGGGATATTAGTGGTAGTAGTCCGGTGGCTCTGGCTGATGGGATAATGTGGGATATTATAGTGAATGTGGCTATGCGGAATGGGCGGGGCTCTACACTCAGCTTTGTATATATAGATATAATCATTATAATTTGTTATAACTAATCGTAGTTAGTTACTATGCCCAGGCAGCGTCGGGCTCTTCAGCTAGTAGTTCATATAATAATGGAATATTTTATTTCATTCCTTGGTTCAACACGAATATATACTGTGTTTATACTGTATATACTGTATATATAATAATAAATTTTATTTCTATAGCGCCGACATATTTCGCAGCACTTTACATTTCAAAGGGGATTTGTACAGACAATAGATATTACAGCATAACAATAGTCACATAGATTATAACAAATACCAAGAGGAGTGAGGGCCCTGCTCGCAAGCTTACAGTCTATGAGGAAAGAGGTAGACACGAAAGGTGGGTGGTAACAGTTGCCCTGATTGTATGGACCAGCCATAATGTTAAGTGTGTAACAGTACAGACACAGAGGGCTGATGGATGCATAAAGCATGTGGGAACATGATGCGGGGAACCTGGTTATGGTAAAACTTTTGGCTGTGCCACACAGGGATAGATTTGGTTAATGTGTTGAGGCGATAGGCCAGTCTGAATAAATGCGTTTTCAGGTCACGCTTAAAAATGTAGGGATTAGGGACCAATCGTATTGACCTGGAAAGTGCATTCCAAAGAATTGGCGCAGCATGTGTAAAGTCTTGGAGACGGGAGTGGGAGGTTCTGATTATTGAGGATGCTATCCTCAGGTCATCATCAGAACGGAGGGCGTGGGTAGGGTGGTATACTGAAACAAGGGAGGAGATGTAGGGTGGTGCTGAGCCATGGAGGGCTTTGTGGGTGAGGGTAATAAGTTTATACTGAATTCTGGAGTGGATGGGTAGCCAGTGTAATGACTGGCACAAGGTAGAGGCATTGGTGCAAAGATTGGTGAGGAATATGATCCTGGCTGCACCATTCAAGACAGATTGGAGAGGGGAGAGCTTGGTAAGAGGGAGACCGATTAGAAGAGACTAACAATAGTCGAGTCGAGAATGAATAAGAGAAACAGTAAGAGTTTTTGCAGAGTCAAAAGTAAGAAAAGGTTGAATTCTAGAAATGTTTTTGAGGTGCAGGTGACAAGAACGAGCCAGTGATCAAATGTGGGGGGCAAAGGAAAGCTCGGAGTCAAGTATGACCCAAAGACAGCGGGCATGTTGCTGGGGAGTAATAGTGGAACCACACACAGAAATGGCAATATCTATATATATATATATATATATAGATAGATAGATAGATAGATAGATAGATATAGATATATAGATATTATATATATTAGATATTGTACTGTATATATGTAGTAAGGGAGCACTCACTGAGTGCATTGGGGGACACTCACTTGGCTGCGATATTGATGCACACAGGAACACTTTCACTTAAACAGTCTAGTGCAGTTTATTATGCCTTCATAAACTGCACCGTAAGCCATGCTATACTTCACATGCATACACATAGTCCATAACATTGCATAGTACATGGCTTGAATACGCTGTCACTAAACACCCTGGACTAGAGTTGAGCGAAACGGGTTGATAAGATTCAAAAGTCGGCGACTTTCACTGAAGTCGGGTTTCATGAAACGAAACCCGACCATAGCGTGAGGTCGGCCAAGAGGTCGGCAACCAGAGCGCCAAAGTCGCGTTTCAAAAGATGCTTCCAGCGCCCTTTTTCAGCCAATGATGGAGGATGCACACTGTGTGCAATGCGATGACATAGGCATCGGTCACCACCATCTTTGAGAAGGGCATGCAAGTGATTGGCTGGCTTTGTGTGGCGTCACAGGGACTATAAAAGGGCGTGCACACCGACCGCTATCTTACTTCTGCCGATCTTAGCATAAGGGAGAGGTTGCTGCTGCTGATTCAGAAGAAGGGAGAGCGTTAGGCAGGGAAGAAGAAGTAAAAAACTGCTTCTGCTGTTAGCGATTTCCACTGTACAACACAACAGTTTGTGTGCAGTGACAGGGGAGGCTCTAGTTTTGTGCATCAGCTCTGTTGGTTATTAGGCTGCCTTATAAGGCTCCCTGATAGCTGCATTGCTGTTTGCACACTGCTGTGCAAACTGCTTTTTTCAAAGCAAAAATACTTTTCTTCCTCTTTTCTGCACAGTTACCAAGCGTTCATTTTTCCACCCTTTTGTGTGTGCAGCAGTCCTGCTTATTAGGCTGCCTGTGTCCATACTTTGACTGAGAGCATCATTGTCAGCCTCCTAAAATCTCTAGTGAGATCCAAATTCTCACGAATACTATATACACCCTCCACCTTGTCATACACCATCCAATTTCAGCCTGTTACATTGAGGTGTAATCTCTACTGGCCCTGAGATACTAGTTCAGCGTCCTCAAATCTCTAGTGAGATTCAAATTCTCACCAATACTATATACACCCTCCACCTTGTCATACACCATCCAATTTCAGCCTGTTACATTGCGGTGTAATCTCTACTGGACCTGAGACAATAGTTCAGCGTCCTCAAATCTATAGTGAGATTCAAATTCTCACCAATAGTAGATACACCTTCTATCTTGTTTTACAGTACCATATAGCTGGTGGTATTTTGGGTACATTTTCACAAAACTGAGGAAGTATGGTGGAAGACGCCATGGAAGTGGGCAGGTGTTGCCAGATGGTCCCGATGGTGGTGGTGGTGGTGTTGCATCTGTTGGTAGTGGCAAAAGCACAATAGCACCTAAGGCAGGAGGTGTTGAGCCTGCATCATCATCTGGCTCCACAAGGCCTCAAAGGCTCTCTTTTCTGGGAGTAGGTAAACCACTTTTAAAGCCAGAACTTCAGGAACAAGTTTTGGCTTACATTGCTGACACAGCCTCCAGCTCTCTCGCCTCCTCTTCTGAAGTTTCAAAAAATAAAAGCACTGAGTCATCAGTGGAGGCTCCTGGTCAAGATCAACACATTTCCTTGTGTCCTTCACCCCTACCAAAAGTGAAGGATGTGGCAGGCCACACTAACGATTAATCCATGTAGCTCTTTTCACATACTATGCCTGGGTTAGCAAGTCAAATCGTGAATTCCCCAGTCCAAGATGAATCTGACATGGAGTGCACTGATGCACAGCCACTGCTAGATTTTTCTGCTGGTACATTCACGCAGAGCACTACATTGTCCTTGCAGTGTACTGAGGCACAAGCAGAACCTGATGAAACTCAGGTGCCCCTTCCCGCATACTATACCACCTTACACGGTGACAAAGAGGAAGGTGCAGATGAAAGTGCAGGTTCCTTGAGCAGGTGAGGGGGCATACTCATGGGCAAAGGCACTGGCACAGGGCCCCTCATAGTGTGCAAAATTGTCTCTGCTGGTGGGAGGGTCTCTGCCAGTGGGAGGGCATCAGACACACCACCGTACTATGAGGGGCCCTGTGCCAGTGCCGTCGCCAATGAGTGGGCCCCCCCTGCTTGCTCAGGATCACAGCACTTGCAAAGTTGAAATACTTACCTCTCCCTGCTCCACCGCCGTGACGTCTTCCGCATTTCCTGACAGTGACATTCTGGTCAGAGAGCGCGAAGACATCACGTCTGTACGCCCTCTGCCTAAACAGTCCAAGTACAGTGAGATGGAAGATGGGGACGACGAGGACTCCAGACTAGTACAGGGATACCCTAGCGAGGAGACTTATTTAATTGTTTTCAATCTTGGGACAGCTATTTTTGGGGAGCACTATACTCTGGAGAATGATATATGAGGCCCACTATACACTGGAGCATTCCAAAGGTGGACATCAGACACTGGAGCAGCATTTACAGGGCCCATTATGCACAGGAGCATTAGAAATGGGGCCCATTATATATGGAGCATTATTTGGGCACATAGGACAGTGGAGCTTCATCCATGGGGACCAACATATACTGTAGCATTATGTGGAGCTCATCATATACTGTATGGAACATTATATGGGACCAATGATTCTGTATGGAGAAATATATGGGTCTCATTACTCTGCATAGCACACTATGCGGTGGCCATAATACTGTATGGAGTAATATACTGTCCGTTTTTGAAGCCATTGCAGAATTTAAAATGGATATCAGTCATGAGATGTAAGAAGTGAAGTATTTTTCATTGTACTATACCGCTATTTCTCTGCCATATCAGAGGATCATGAATTGTGGCATGTGTTAAAGGAGCCCAGTGACACTCTTTGGCCCAGGGCCCACGAAAATCTGGAGCCAGCCCTACCCCCCACAACTTCAGCTAAATAACCCCCAGTTTTCAATGCCTAACTATTATTATAAAGTAAATTATGGTTGACAAGCTTAAGTAATAAGAATATATGTTTTTTGCATTAAAATGGGCACTGTAGGTGTGTTTCCTGTCCTCCACTCCCTGCCGACCTTGGTTCCCCATTGACTTGCATTGGGTTTTGTGTTTCAGTCGGCCATCGACTTTTCACGATAATCGGCCGATTTCGTTCGACCCAACTTTTGAGAAAGTCGGGTTTCATGAAACCCGACTCGACCCGAAAAAAGGCAAAGTCGCTCACCTCTACCCTGGACCGCTTTGTCCAGTTACCGTGGGTGATCACACGCTGTACCACAGGCACCAACAGTTATATCCCCATGTCCGGGATTACCTCGCAGGCGCTCCAGCTCCAGATGCCGACTCTTTGTCAGTCCTCTCTTTGCCCCGAGGAAGCGGCCGCACTGGGCTCACCGATCCTGACAGTGCCTTATTCACTAGGCCACTCCATGGTTCCAGAACCACAGCCGGGCAGTGGCTTCCCCAAACGCTGGCCGTCACAGACTCTG
The DNA here is from genome assembly GCF_039654945.1 of Dendrobates tinctorius. Classification (NCBI taxonomy): domain Eukaryota; kingdom Metazoa; phylum Chordata; class Amphibia; order Anura; family Dendrobatidae; genus Dendrobates; species Dendrobates tinctorius. The sequence continues at coordinate 9,338,668 of NW_027361671.1, read as the reverse complement.
CTCACACACGTGGCCGGTCCGGGTGCTTATCAGGCATCCGACCTACTCCTTGGGTCTCCCAACACATCAGCTTCGCCAGGTCCAGGGCCTCAGCGGGTGCAATTCAAGACGTCCATCCCTTCCTGAGACCGTACAACACTCACGCCTCACTGGGTGCTATTCAGGGATCCGTCCCTACTCCCAGGGACTCACAACACACCAGCCTCACCAGGTCCAAGGTTGCACCACGTGCTCCAGGGATCCGATCCTTCTAGCATAATCTCCCAACAGTGACCATCCAGGACTTTGCACCCTGAACCACTCAGGTAAACACTCTCTCTCCATGTGACCAGACCTCAGGCACATTATATGGTACATAACCACACCCACAGGTGAGGTATGGATCACATGGTCATGACCTCACTACAGGTCCTATTCCACACACAGCCACACACATACAGGCTTTACATTTGGCATTCAGACACATGCCCCTTGTAGGTGACTGGTCCCACCCATCTCACCAAGTCACCTAGAAGCTTTCCCAATACACAGCAGCAAACCCTCAGCAGTATTACTGTCACATGCCCAGTGGAAAACACTAATAATATCACTAACCTGAGTGAGCACTACTGACACACCTTTATTGAGGAAACACACCTGTTAGTGATTCTCGAGCAGTTACACACCACCACCGGTGCAAAAAACTATCAAAAACACCAGTGCAATGACCATACTGGCCACCGGGGGCAAAAACTATCTCCAAGCACAGAGAAAAAAAAGGTTATCAGTGCTCTTAACTGACATGATCCAGCAACGATCCTGACAGTACCCTCCTCTTAACGAGGGGCACCTGGACCCTCAAAACCGCTCCTCATCAGGAACCACCTACAGTGGGGACACCCAGATCCAGAGTTCACACCTGCAACTACCTGCACTTCATGTTTATGACAAATGCAGCACTGGCATTGGCAATATATGTTCTGGAGGCACCACACATCTCCACCGCCGACCTCGGGAACGAGTTATATATGAGTATGTTAAGGTATAAGCGGGTAGGACTCCACAACACACTTCCACTAGATGTTTTCTGGTGGAACCCATACACACTCGTTCACACACAGGTCCGGACCTGAATGTTTATTGCACACATATGCCACACATTATATTGTCGATATTAGGTGAACTCTTTCTGGGAAAGACAACAGAGGTGTCCCTCTGTGTCACCACACTCACACCCTCGCACTCCACCAAGGGGTACACCACCCCCCAACCCTTTCCACCACGAGGTCTGCACCTCCCAGGGTTGGCCAATGGTGAGGGTAGAGAGTTGCCCCTACTCCCCCGCAGCGCACCTGCTGCTCACACCAGAGAGGGAGGGGCCTGGAATATGGAGGAAAAAAAAACACTCCCTGGTCACTTTCCTCCACACGACCAGGAGGGGGTGCCTTCTTCGGTGGTATGGAATATTTGGCGTGGGCCCAGAGGACCATCACCAGTCTGCTCACTACCGGGACGTACCCCTTCACCTCGGGGAACCCCAGACAGCACCATGGGGACACCAACTCCTCCCACCTGTCTGGTTACGTCTGCCTGTATGAGCATGTCCCGCTCCTCAGCAGGGACTCTAGGGGCTTCATTGCCAGAGTCGCAATTTGATTTTCTGGTAGCCAGAGGGAAGGCCCCAGACACTGATTACTGCTGCTGGAACTGCTTCAACACACCATGCAGCTCCTCACTCACCCTAGTGAGGCCCAGCAGCAATTACTCATATGTCTGAACATGGCCAAAGGCTCACCAGAGAAAAAGTATGGTTAGTGATAATGTCACGTGCCCAGTCCTGAGTGACTCAGCCCGCAGGCTGGTAACTAATACAACAGGATGCGGCACATGTAAATGTCCTTTGTGACACGACTCGCAGGCCAGTAACTGATACAACAAGACATAGGGGAAAAGGGGAAACAGTTACAACGGGGGCCCTGCGATAAGGACTGGGGACTTGGAGACCTCCTGCACTCCCCTGAATCAGTGCCCCTAATGCTCCTAGCGTTCCCTATGCTGGTTCTGCACCGGGTGATGATCAGGAACCTGTGACCCTAGCACACCCTACACCTATCCCTTGCTAGGGAGCTGGGTGGTGCAGGCACTGGCCCCACCGCTGCACTAATACACACCAAGGAAAAACACAAACAGGGAACAAAACTTAGCTTTACTCTGTTGCACTTTCTCCTGGCAACAGAGTCCACCATCAGAATGCAGCTTTCCTCCTGAATAGCTGCTACCCCTCTGTCAGAGCGACAAGGAAATCCTCTCTGACTGTGTCCAACAACTGGGTGCCACTTTAGCAACAGCGTCCAGTGCTAGACTGCCACCTTGGAGCCACAGAGTCCCTCACCTGAGTGCAACTGTCCAGCATCCGAGTCTGGCACCCAAGTGCAGCTTTCCAGCGACAGAGTCCAGCAAACTGAGTGCAACTCTACACCATAGCTGCCACTCCACCAAGCTTTGCAGGCATTCTTCACTGGCACCATAACTACCACTCCACCATGCCCTCCAAGAACTCCTTGCTGACACTATAGCTGCCACTCCAGGACTCTCCTCCAGCTCCTTCCTTCACCCAGGCTGCTTGGAAAACACTAATAATATCACCAACCTGAGTGAGCACTACTGACACACCTTTATTGAGGAAACACACCTGTTAGTGATTCCCGTGCAGTTACACTCACCACCACCGGGGGCAAAAACTATCAAAAACACCAGTGCAATGACCATACTGGCCACCGGGGGCAAAAACTATCAAAAACACCAGTGCAACTACCATACTGGCCACCAGGGGCAAAAACTATCTCCAAGCACAGAGAAAAGAAAAGGTTATCAGTGCTCTTAACTGACATGATCCAGCATCGATCATGACAATTATCTGCTGATCAACACAAGTTCGAGCTTCCACCACAAGTCACCCACCCTTGTGATATATATCGACCATTTACAATCCTGCGGCTCAGCATTTCCCCATCACAATAAAGGAAACACCTGCATGCATGTCCTGGCAAGCCAATACAGCACCCCCTAGCTGTCACAGGGGTCACTGCATCACTATATATATATCAGAACTCACCTTAAAGGGGGGAATTTGACATCCAGAAATGCTAAATCTGCAAATATATGGGAGAGCTGCAGGAAAATAAAGTAAAAATTATGCTTGACAGGCCTACTGGAGCAGTGGTGAAGGAGGAAAATTATGTTTTATTCACCATGTAATCTTTCCCAGTCCATCATTGAGGTGATGCATGAAGCTGTTGAAGTCACTGTTCACTATATTTTAAGTATCCTCATAGGGAAAAACATGTCCGTCACCTTGCGTGTTTCTAGGAAAAGCCTTCCGGTAGCGAGGCTAAACTAATCTCATCTCCTGCTCTGGTTAGATCTTTAAAGAAATTGTTCACTAATTGGACAACTTCTTCTCATACCCCTCTCTAACCCCTGATAACATAGTAAAACTTATACTCACTTCTCATGCCGGCGCCGTTCCCATGATTTTGGAAGTCTCTTTCTCCAGGGCTCTCATGCAATGTTGTGCCACGTGACGCCGGCATCACTGTCTCTGCCTTGGACAAATCTCACAGGAAGAGGAAGCAAAGGATCAGTTGCAGTCCGGGCTTCCTCTTCATGTTCAATTTGTCCAAAGACAGAGACAATGATGCCAGTATTGATTGGGCGCCTGTGTCACGTGTCACAACAACACAGATGAGCGAGTGCTGACATCATGGGAACAGTGCCGACACTGGAGGTGAGTATACACTTTATTATCTTATTCGGGCCAAACATTTTAATCAAGAAGGAATTGTCCTAGTAGTGAACAACCCCTTTAACACCTTAACATCCAATGACGGTCATAACCCATCATGGCAGGATGTCAGTTTCTGCACCAGGATGGGTTATGCCCGTCAAGCTTTTAAACTCTTACTGCATGTAAACATGCAGTGACGGTTCCGTGCCGACTGCTGTCTGTGACAGCTGAGAGGGACGGGAAGAGGTGCAGAGACACATGGTCTCTGTCCCCGCACCCAGATCTGTGTGATCGGTCAGTCAATCTGACTGGCCAATCACAGCATGATCGCACAGGAGATGCTGAAATATCAGCACTTCCTCCCTGATCAGTGCAGCAGCTCAGCTCTGCCAGTGGCTGAGCATCTGCACTAATAGCCAGGAATGGTATCAGCACCGCCCCTGTCTGTTAGCCTCATAATGCTGTGAAAATCTGTGCTCCAGGAGGCAAATAGAGCTCCATCCCTATTGAGACTCTCCGTATGGCTAAGCATATTCAGCAGAAATTGTGGGACAAATTCTGGTGCCAATTTTACCCACTTCTTGTTTGAAACTATAAAATCTGGAGCTAAAACAAAATTTTTGTGGTAAAAATGTAATTATTTTTTTCTTCACTGCCCAATGGTATTAAATTCTGTGACCCAACGATGGTGTCAAAATGATCGCTGCACCCCTAGATTAATTCAAGAGGTGTATTTTGTAAAATGGGGTAACTTATGAGGAGTTCTGCTGTTCTGGCACCTCAGGGGCTCTCCCAGTGAGTCATGGCACCCTACAGCATTATTCTTTAATGCTGTAGATAAGCCCCCAATGTAACCTGAAAGAGAAGAAAAAGGACTTAGGTTATACTCACCAGGGGGCGGTCCGTTCTTGGTCCGATGGGTGTCCCGGTCCGGCGCCTCCCATATTCTAATGGTGACGTCCTCTTCTTTGTTGCCTGTCATGGCTCCGGCACAGGCGCACTGCTCTGCCCTGTTGAGGGCAGAGCAGAATACTGCAGTGCGCAGGCGCCAGAGCCACAACAGGCAGCAAAGAAGAGGATGTCTCTGTTAGACGATCTGAGGTGCCGGACCAGACCGCGACACCCATCTGACCCGAACCAGACCTGGACCGCCCCTGGGTGAGTATAATCTAACTCCTTTTTCTTCTCTTTCAGGATACATTGGGGGCTTATCTACGGCATCACAGAATGATGTAGATAAGACCCTGATGTCAGTGCCGGCAGCTCATAGTTGAAAAATGGGGTGACAGATTCCCTTTAAGTGGTCTAGTTTCCAAAATGGGGTCACTTGTGGGGGGTTTCCACTGTCTAGGCACATCAGAGGCTCTCCAAACATGACATGGTGCCCACTCTCGATTCCAGACAATTTTATGTTCAAAACCTCAAATGGTGCTCCTTCCCTTCCGAGCCCTGCCATGTGCCTAAAAAGTGATCTTCCTCCACAATGGGGTATCGGCATACTCAGGAGAAATTGCACAACAAATATTGTGGTTCATTTTCTCCTGATACCCTTGAGAAAATAAAAAAAATTGTGTCCGAAGTAAAATTTTTGTGAAAAAAAGTTACATGTTATTTTTTTCCTTCCTCTTTGCTTCAGTTTTTGTGAAGCATCTGAAGACTTAATAAGAATGTGCTTCTTGAATGTGGATTTGAACACCTTGAGGGGTGCAGTTTTTAGAATGTTGTCACTTTTGGATATTTTCTGCCACATAGGCCCCCAAAGTCGCTTCAAATGTGAGTTGGTCCCTAAAAAGAATGGTTTTGTTAATTTTGTTGAAAAAATGAGAAATCACTGGTCAACTTTTAACCCTGATATCTTCCTAACAAAAAAAATTATGTTTCAAAAATTGTGCTGATGTAAAGTAGACATGTGAGAAAGGTTACTTATTAACTATTGTGTGTGACATAAATCTTTGTTTTAGGGGCATAAAAACGAAAAGTTTGAAAATTGTGAAATTTTCAAAATTTTTGCCAAACTTACATTTTTTTTCACAAATAAACGCACGTCATATCGAAGAAATATTACCACTATCATAAAGAACAATATGTCCTGAAAAAACATTCTCATTAACATTCAAAGTGGCTTGGTCCTTTAGGGGGTTAAAGTAAATTTACCCTGGAACACAAAAGTGCTTCAGAGAAAAGTATACCTGGCTGGTAAACGTTGCTCAGTCCCGGCAACTTCCTTTAAAAGATCAGTCTCCAATGAAAGACTTTCCAGCTGCTGCAAAACTAGAACTCCCAGTATAGTCATACCATGGTAGTAGTTGTAGTTTTGCAAGAGCTGTATTGTGACAGGTTTGAAACGGCTGAATGTTTAGATGCTTTTAGCAACGGCTAATGTAACTGCAAAGTCACCATCTTGCTAAAGAAAGCAAGTAAATCCTTTTTCCTATAAAATGATTTAGGCACAGCTAATACTTTGCAAGTCAATGAGTTGTATCAGACAGCGATGGTATGTCATACAAGGGATTTGGCTTCCAAACGGTGAGATCTGAGCAGAGCTTTATCCTTGTCTCAAAAAGGGAAGCTATCATCTTAAAATGACCTTTTGTTTGAATTTAGTTCTTGCGTTACATGTATTTTAAAAAAGGCAATGTTATTTATCTTTCTATCACAATCTTTAAAAATAATAGTAATATTGAAAATTTCTCTGATAAGATATACGGAATTGCAAAGTTGCATATTTTCATGTGTACTATTGATGATCACCAAATAAAAATTAAGCAGACAGTAACTCTCTAACTTTATCATTATTAAGTTACTACTGGACAGCAATGAATATTGTAATCTACTGCGCAGGCTCGGAGAAGGCTAACATTGTACTGTTAAGGGTGTATGCAAACACTGCGGATTGTCCTGCGGAATTTTCTTGGCAGATTTGTGTAAATCCGCGGGTAAAACCGCAAGTCAAAAGACCTGCGGTTTATCTGCAGGTTTTCTGCGGTTTAGCCTGCAGGTTTCCCCTGCGGTTTGACACCTGCCATGGAGCAGGTGCCAAACCGCAGCGGATTCCACACAAAGAATTGTCATGCTGCGGTTTTGAAACCGCAGCAAATCCGCGCGGAAAATTTTGCACCGTGTGCACTGCGGATTTCTATTTCCATTGATTATAATGGTACTGTACACAGGACCAAATCCGCTGCGGATCCGCAGCAGAATCCGCAGCGTGTGCACACACCCTTAGTGACTATCATTACATCATTCTCTACTTTTTGATCTTCATGAGATCAAATCGTGTAGATGAGCTTAGAGCTTCAGAATTATTATCTAGTGCTATATGTTCTATGGAGATGTAAATCACCCAGATAATCAGTTAAATAAGCTTTTCAATACAGTAAGATTTTTTTTTTTAGAATTCTTTTAGTTTATTGTTTTTGAGCTTCTATAATCAGTAAAGTAGTTTAAAAGTCATTTGAGGGTTTGTTTTATTAAAAAAAATGATATGTTTCTATAGTCAAGGCATTGTTATTAAATCAGAACATACAAAATAAAATAGTTGCGTACTCTGGCGCATATTGCTGTAAAGTCACCATTATGGTTTTATAGAAAATTCTTATTAATATTTTAGGAACAATACATTGATGGAAAGGCAGAATGAGTTAGAAAATCTCCGGCAGTAAACAGAATGGATTTCCGAAATGTTGAAAAGATGCAAATAAAACAAATTTAAACTATGAATAGGGACAAGAAAAATAATGTACCATACTGAATATAGAATATGATCTTTCAGAGGATGTAAAGGAATGTGAGTCAAAGAGGAGATATAAGAAAAATAAGGACACAAGAGACTAAAAGCGCTTGGTCCAGCATCCTAAATATCATATTATATTACAGGCCTAGGAGCATCTAATCCAGGTCTAGAATCTACTGATACAATAAGGTTAGGTTTACGGGATAATATTTATTATAAAGTCGCTCACAAAACTGTAAGAGAACTAGATTACAAGTGCCACCTAGTGAAGGCAGCTACCATGTAAGCCAATATGTTATCCTTTAATGAGCTTTGCAACATATCTAGAATAATTGCCAAGCCAGAAACTCTTTTACAGACTTTATGTTTCTGTTTTTTTGCCCTTCATCAGTGTAAAGCAGAGTTTAGCTTACTGAATCAGGTGTCCTTCATGCTTTTCATTTCTGGTCATGTTGCAAGGCTCATTAAAGGGTGAAACAGTGACTAATAGGGTAGCTACCTTTACAAAGAGTCATCATACACAAGTACTGTTTTGCATATTTGTTTTCCTATGGAGACTTGTCTATAAGTATGGCATCCAAAAGCTTTTCTTAAAGAGATCATAATTAGAGTTGAGCGATACCATCCGATACTTCAAAGTATCGTATCGGATGGTATCGGCCGATCTTTAAAAAAAGTATCGGTATCGCCGATTCCGATACCGGAAGTCCCATTCAAGTCTATGGGACTTCCGGTATCGGAATAAGAAAAACCCTTTCCTGCCCTTGTACAGCCTCTCTGGGGTCTGTACGGGCCTTTCGGGGGGCTGTGCCGGCCTGCCAGGGGGTCTGTGCAGGCTCCGGTGGTCTGTGCCGGCCTGCCGGTGGTCTGTGCAGGCTCCGGGGGGCTGTGCCGGCCTGCCGGGGGGCTGTGCCGGCCTGCCGGGGGGCTGTGCCGGCCTGCCGGTGGTCTGTGCAGGCTCCGGGGGTCTGTGCAGGCATCGTCCGATGGGACTACAAGTCCCATCTGGCGATGCCTGCTACCATGACAGTGATTGACACATTAGCCAATGATGGGACAGTAGTAGTCCCATCATCCGGCTAATGTGTTAAATGTAAAAAAAAAAAAAAAAAAAAAAAAATTACATGCTACATTCATACTACATACTACATACATGCTACATTCATACTACATGCAACATACATACTACATATATACTACATGCATGCTACATATATACTACATGCATGCTACATACATACTACATGATACATACTACATATATACTACATGCATGCTACATACATACTACATATATACTACATGCATGCTACATACATACTACATGCTACATGCATGCTACATACATACTACATACATGCTACATATATACTACATACATACTACATATATACTACATGCATGCTACATACATACTACATATATACTACATGCATGCTACATACATACTACATGCTACATGCATGCTACATATATACTACATACATGCTACATATATACTACATACATACTACATATATACTACATGCATGCTACATACATACTACATATATACTACATGCATGCTACATACATACTACATGCTACATGCATGCTACATACATACTACATACATGCTACATATATACTACATACATACTACATATATACTACATACATACCACATACATACTACATGCATGCTACATATATACTACATGCATGCTACATACATACTACATATATACTACATGCATGCTACATACATACTACATGCTACATACATACTACATGCTACATACATACCACATATATACTACATACATACAATACATTCATACAATACATACATAGACATACAGTACATATAACATAGAGTAACATACTTACCAATACTTGTCACATTGTTCCCCGAAGCCATTGTCGTCTACGGAATAAATATTAACATAACAAACCACAAAAATACTCACCCACGATCCGAAGCAGTCCACGAGTGTGTCCCACGACGATCTTGGGTAGAGAACTGCAGCATCAGCTGATGCTGCCGTTCTCTACGGGCTGCAGGAATCCAATGACGGAAGGTAGGTATCCTTCCGCACTGTATTCCTCCGCCACTTAAAAAAAAAAAAAGTCCCTAGTCTCACTTTATGCCATTGCTGTGTGGGAATTTCCCACACAGCAATGGCATAAAGTGAGACTAGGGACTTTTTTTTTTTTAAGTGGCGGAGGAATACAGTGCGGAAGGATACCTACCTTCCGTCATTGGATTCCTGCAGCCCGTAGAGAACGGCAGCATCATCTGATGCTGCAGTTCTCTACCCAAGATCGTCGTGGGACACACTCGTGGACTGCTTCGGATCGTGGGTGAGTATTTTTGTGGTTTGTTATGTTAATATTTATTCCGGAAAGACAATGGCTTCGGGGAACAATGTGACAAGTATTGGTAAGTATGTTACTCTATGTTATATGTACTGTATGTCTATGTATGTATTGTATGAATGTATTGTATGTATGTAGTATATATGTGGTATGTATGTAGCATGTAGTATGTATGTAGTATGTATGTAGCATGCATGTAGCATGTAGTATGTATGTAGCATGCATGTAGTATATATGTAGTATGTATGTAGCATGCATGTAGTATATATGTAGCATGTATGTAGTATGTATGTGGTATGTATGTAGCATGTAGTATATATGTAGCATGCATGTAGTATATATGTAGTATGTATGTAGTATGTATGTAGCATGTATGTAGTATATATGTAGTATGTATGTAGTATATATGTAGCATGTATGTAGTATATATGTAGTATGTATGTAGTATATATGTAGCATGCATGTAGTATATATGTAGTATGTATGTAGTATATATGTAGCATGTATGTAGTATGTATGTGGTATGTATGTAGCATGTAGTATATATGTAGCATGCATGTAGTATATATGTAGTATGTATGTAGTATGTATGTAGCATGTATGTAGTATATATGTAGTATGTATGTAGTATATATGTAGCATGTATGTAGTATATATGTAGTATGTATGTAGTATATATGTAGCATGCATGTAGTATATATGTAGTATGTATGTAGTATATATGTAGCATGCATGTAGTATATATGTAGTATGTATGTAGTATATATGTAGCATGTATGTAGTATGTATGTAGCATGCATGTAGCATGTAGTATGTATGTAGCATGCATGTAGTATATATGTAGTATGTATGTAGCATGCATGTAGTATATATGTAGCATGCATGTAGTATGTATGTGGTATGTATGTAGCATGTAGTATATATGTAGCATGCATGTAGTATGTATGTAGTATGTATGTAGCATGCAGTATGTATGTAGTATGTATGTAGTATATATGTAGTATGTATGTAGCATGCATGTAGTATGTATGTAGTATGTATGTAGTATGTATGTAGTATATATGTAGTATGTATGTAGCATGTAGTATGTATGTAGTATTTTTTTTTTTTTTTTTTTTTTTTTTAACATTTAACACATTAGCCGGATGATGGGACTACTACTGTCCCATCATTGGCTAATGTGTCAATCACTGTCATGGTAGCAGGCATCGCCCGATGGGACTTGTAGTCCCATCGGACGATGCTTGCACAGACCCCCGGACATCAGCACAGCCCCCCGGCAGGCCGGCACAGCCCCCCGGCAGGCCGGTACAGACCCCCACAGGGTGCACAGCCCCCCGGCAGGCCGGCACAGCCCCCCGGCAGGCCGGCAGAGACCCCGGGCAGTCCACACAGCCCCCCGGCAGGCCGGCACAGCCCCCCGGCAGGCCGGCAGAGACCCCCGGAAGGCCCGAAATGACGGCGCATCATGATGCGCACACACCGCGCATCATGATGACGTCAGGCCGTCAATCAACTGAACTTCCGATTCCGATGCCGAATTCCGATATTGAAAAAATATCGGAAGTCGGTATCGGAATTCCGATACAGCAAGTATCGGCCGATACCCGATACTTGCGGTATCGGAATGCTCAACACTAATCATAATCAATCCTTCAGAATAGAAAAATTCCTATTGATTTCCAAAGAAGATGGTCAGTCAGTGGGGTGCAATTCTTTTACTGGCTCCAGATCTTTTCAGATAACTTTAGAGCCCTGTTTATACCAGGAATACTGTCTTATGCTGCCAGGGCTTTCATTGAGCAAATTGGTGAGGAACAATCCACTGAGCACAAGACTCCCATCCATAGACCCTGATCTTATATGGAAACAAGGTTAGGAAATAATGGCTTTATTCATTGATAAAAAATAGGGAAAATTATGTTTTTCTTGTTAAATTTGCTATGCTGATGCTAAATAACAATTTTATTATTTTATTAAACCAATCGTATACTTCTGTACTTTAGCAACTGTTTAATGTAGCCAAAAATGATAACAATTGCTGCCACTCATGAGCATGCATCTAATTCAAGATAACTAGAGCACGGTTAGCTATTTAACTGCTGTATCCACATAGTGTAAAAATGGAGCTGTGCAATGGATTTTGTATAGGAAGCATTTTCAATCCATTCTGTTGCCAACGATCATATCAGAAACAATACAAATGTAAATGGGGAACAATGTGTTGAAGCCAGCAACTTTTCTTTTGATATAAATAGGTGTTTTGGACTAGAGCAGCTGTTTAAGTAGATAAGACAGCGTTGCATTGCTGGCAACATTGTATTCATTGTTCACCAAAAGAGGAATAAAATGTTGCATTGGTTAAGATATGTATCTAAATCTACGACTAGACATTTTCAATTTACTGTTATCTAAAATACATATTTATCAAGCTATCAATGGTCTGTGATCTGTTGTTGGAGCGGGCAATGCTATACTCTGAATAACTAAGCATGTTCCGCCATGTTAGGTAGTCAAGGTATAACCCAGCATTGATAAGCATGTGATCTAAGCCGATATGGGCTTGGGGCTTTCTAGTTTCTGTCATCTTTAGTGTAATATTCTTATTCTTACAGAACAATGCATCTGAGATAAGAAGATGCACTACAGTAATTCGCTTTCTGTGTATCCCATCTATACAATAAGATCGGTAATGGAAGGAGAGCGCCGTCAAGAAGAATGATTGGCTTCGCTGTTAGGACAGTGCCTAGATAATAAGTTGATATCTTACTCATAGGAACCCAAGTGATTTTCTATAATCTTGGAAGCTTTAAAGATTTATTTAGACAAAGCGGTAATTGTGATTGAGCATTCATTAGAAAGCTTGTTCACTGATTATCTGCTTGTATAAACATACCGGCGATGACTTTTGTGTCGGTACGATTGGATCGTTCATACCGGTAATAAAAATATTGTTCTCAGCAGTACATTTTCCTGTGTAAATATAATGTGCTGCCAGTAAGGATGATATTCTTTGTGCACAGGAAAACCATATTAATGATTATTTTAAGCCCTTAGCATTCAGATCAACCTGTTTTATTGGCTATTAAATGACGAAGGCTTGACTTGCATGTAGCCAATCAACAGTTGTTTAATGGTTTACTGTTAATAGACCATTTTACCATTTTCACATAGAGCAAGACATGCTCTTTGTAGCCATTCTTCATGCAAGTTAAAGTGTTATTCAAGCTTCCAAAAATTATCACTTGGAATAATTTTTAGTTTCATGTCGGTCCAATAATTGGGATTCCCACTGGTCACCAGAAAAGTATTAACACAAATAACATTTAACAATGGAGATTACATAGCTGTGTGCTTGAATATGTTCTCTTGATTGCACTGGGTATATTTAATACATCTGAACTTAATAGTAAGCAGTAGTGCCATACTTGGGACTATATTGTACAATAAGTGCAGCATGCAGACTCATTCACTATCTGCCACTGCATAGAGTAGCATTTTTCTGCGGGATCGCCCTTAAGTGCTCCTAGGAGATCATGGGTGTGAACTTAAAAATTTGAAGCTAATTAAGAAATTATGTAGAACTGTCTGCTTGTCCTGAGATACTGTATATACTCATGGTGTATTTTTTAATTCTATGCTGGCACCAACTGAGTTTCAGTATGTTAGCAAAACCAGTCATCTAGTGGTGGCGGGCCTGAAGATAATAGATTGGCAGAAGGCTAGAATATATTAAAGTATTACACTGATGAATATAATTCTGGACAGTCACTGAAAATATCACAAAATAATTATATTTGCATAGTGTTTGTATATTTTAAAGATAAAAATATGACAAATATTAATTGGAAAAAAAATAAATGTTCATGACATTGTCCTAAAAATGGTTAACAGCAATTGTAAACTTATTTGAATAAATAAATTAAAATGGAATAGGCTAGCGTCAGATCGAAAGATGCTTTCTTTAGAATATATAAAATATAATGTCAGTGGTATTTTTATTTCAGCACTGGAGTGGTACCACTAGTCTAAGTTCTCTGACCCTAGTGTTATATTTACCAGACACCGTCTTCAGCTGTTTCCAGTGCCACTTTGGTCCCGAGCAGCACAAGCTCTCAGTGGAAGTCTCTAAGAACCTCTTTATGGCTTTCATAGATTTACATTGAGTTGTGACTTCCTGATTGCCCAGCAAACACTGGAGCGATGCAGCAGGTCACAATGTGCAGAAGAACGACCAGAGCAATGAGGATAACATATGAAGACAGCAGCTGGTAGGTATATTAATTGGGGCAGGGAACTTAGATTGAGGAAACCACTCCATCAGTAATATAAAAAAAATACCCTCAAGTGCTTTATGTGGAATTCCCATGTATACAGCATAGTGTAGACTTAAATAGTCCTTCATTTTTATCTTTTTATGGATTAAATATGTTCACATACTTTTCACATCAGCAAAACTGCAGAAGGATGCAGGGATAGTAGTTCCAACAGCTCATTTGCTATATGATAGAACAACACTATTATACAGTGGAGAAAATAAGTATTTGATATACTGCTAATTTTTCCAGCTTTCCTTTCAACAAAGAATGGAGAAGTCTGTAATTTTTATCGTAGGTACACTTCAACTGTGAGAGACAGAATATTGCAAAAAAATCCAGAAAATCACATTGTATTATTTTTACATAATAATTAATTTGCATTTTATTGCATGAAATAAGTATTTGATACAATGGATAAATAGAACTTAATATTTGGTACAGAAACCTTTGTTTGCAATTAAAGGTCCTGTAGTTCTTGACCAAGTTTGCACACACTGCAGCAGCGAGATCAGGTGAGGCTGATGAGAGTTTTCATCAGCTGATGAGAGGTTTCATCAGCTGGTGCCTGTGCAATAAATAAATAAATGAATAAATTTAAAAAACTGCATGGGTTCCCCTTTATTTTTGATATCCAGTGCAGATAAAGCTGATAGCTTGTTAGGAGTCAGGTTCCTGCGTCTGCTCTCTAGGAATCCAGACCCTTACATTCTGCAGTCTCTTGCTCTTTATCTACCGCAGAGAAGATTGCCTTGCAGCAAATCTCTCCAGGGGCGAAGTCCCTCTGTCCTCCTACTGAGCATGCTCATGAGACGGTTTCCCATTGGAGATCAGGAGTCATGTGCTCAGGTCCTGCTCCAGATCTCATTGGTCCATCTGGGAGATCTGGAAGCTTTCGGAAGGTCCCGGCTGCTATAAAAAGCGCACATGTCCGTTCCGCCATGCGCTAGTATAGACTATACTGCTATGTGTGAATGGTGACGGATGTATAATTCTGGTGACTGACTTATTATGAAACCCCTTCCCTCTGATATTACGCATGTGGTTAGGGAATTAGTTCAGTAGTCTGCACCAGTCTGTGGCAAGCCTTAGGCCACTGTGCACACCGCACCTCTGCGCTAGCGTCCGACATAGTGCCTGCTTTGTAGCTGTGTCTTCCAGCGGCAGTGTCCTGCACTGCGCTGCAGTTGCAGCCCTTCTTGGCGTTCGCAGTAGTGACACCGCACACACGGTAGGTTAGACGGACGCAGCCCCTCTGTCTTAGTTCCTGCTCCTGTGTGCATTTACCTGAGGCCTGTGACTCTAACAGGCTCTGCCCTTTGTATGTTTTTGTTGCGGCGCCTCAGTGTGAGAACAGAGCCCGCTCTGCGCACTTCGGGTGAAGTTGAACCCATGCGCATTATATTGCCATATTGCTCATCTGCCATTACTCAGTAGTGGTTGTCACACCTACTGCATGGTGGACCCCGAGCGGCGAACGCACTTTATTATTATTTTTATTTAGTGCGTTCCGCCGTTCCTAACACAGCTGCAGGTTGCAGCCCCCAGCTGTCAGCTTTATTTTGTCTGGTTATCAAAAACAGAGGGGTTCCCACACCATATTTTTTAAATATTTAAATAAATAATTTTTAAAAATGATATGGGGTTTCCCCCCATTTTTTTCTAAAAAGCCAAGCTAAAGCAGACAGCTGGGGGCTGGTATTCTCAGGCTAGGAAGGGACTATAGATATTGGCTCTAACCAGCCTAAAAATAGCAGCCCACTGCTGCTCCAGATATGGTGCATCTAACACATGTGCAAATCCTGGTGTTTTGTCCAGCTCTTCCTTCTTGCCCTTGTGCAGTGGCAAATGGGGTAATATCTATATTGTTGATGTCAGCTTTGTAATGTCAGCTGAAATCAAGCTCAGTGGTTAGTAATGGAAAGGCATCATCAGACACCCCATTACTAACTCTATAGTCATATTGTAATAAAGACAGAGCCAGAATAAACTCCTTTATTTGAAATATGCACACAGACTCCTTTATTTGAAATAAAAACTCCCTATCTTCTTTTACCCATTTATTACTGTAAAACTAAAAATAAAAAAACCTTATTTTTCACCAGTCTGCCGATAATCCGCTAATGGACATGTCCCACGATGGTCCAGATGAATTGCAGAGCGGTTACATCAGTGATGCAGCTGCTCTCCACTAGAGATGAGTAAACTTGTTCAGAAAAGGTTCGCCAATCCCAAATTCGGCACGAACCTTGCATTTTCAGATTCATGTTTGGAATCGGAAAAATTCGGCCAAAGTTCAGCAAGTGATTGAGTTTCCACTAGTGCTTTTGGCTAGTCTAGTGGTGCTGTATAATGAGCCAGGGAGGATGTGTTTGATGAGGGGAGGGAGTGGGGAGAGGTCAGAGGAGCGACGGATTGTTATTCTTTCCTTTTTTTAATTATATTTGTCTATGGAGATTCGAGCAGCCAATCGGGGCACAGAAACCACCCACAACATCCAGACACAAGAATTTGTGTCATTGGCTGCCAGTCACATGTCCCTATCCATATAAAAAGCGGACATTTTATTTTGGTGCTATTTTGTAACAACATAGTGAGTTTGATGTCTTAAGTAGTCAAATAGTTAACTAGGCAAGTTATTCTCACCTAGTTCAGATAGATAGAATTCTGTGTCAAATTGACCTTCCAGCATAGAAATCTGGAGTGCTAATTCTGTGGTGCAGCCACAAGTCACAGATTCAGCTTTTCAATGCATAGTGCTGCTTATTCTATGGTATATCAACCAGTTGCCACTTCAGCAAATAAATCCTTTGTGCTAATTCTGTGGTCCAGCCACCAGTCCACATTTCAGCTTATAAATGCTTTGGGCTAATTATGTGGTCCAGCCACCAGTCCACATTTCAGCATATAAATCATTTGTGCTAATTGTGTGGTCCAGTCACTAGTCCACATTTGAGCATCTACAGTGGGGAAAAAAAGTATTTAGTCAGTCAGCAATAGTGCAAGTTCCACCACTTAAAAAGATGAGAGGCGTCTGTAATTTACATCATAGGTAGACCTCAACTATGGGAGACAAACTGAGAAAAAAAAATCCAGAAAATCACATTGTCTGTTTTTTTTTTCATTTTATTTGCATATTATGGTGGAAAATAAGTATTTGGTCAGAAACAAAATTTCATCTCAATACTTTGTGATATATCCTTTGTTGGCAATGACAGAGGTCAAACGTTTTCTGTAAGTCTTCACAAGGTTGCCACACACTGTTGTTGGTATGTTGGCCCATTCCTCCATGCAGATCTCCTCTAGAGCAGTGATGTTTTTGGTTTTTCGCTTGGCAACACGGACTTTCAACTCCCTCCAAAGGTTTTCTATAGGGTTGAGATCTGGAGCCAGGCCACTCCAGGACCTTGAAATGCTTCTTACGAAGCCACTCCTTCGTTGCCCTGGCGGTGTGCTTTGGATCATTGTCATGTTGAAAGACCCAGCCACGTTTCATCTTCAATGCCCTTGCTGATGGAAGGAGGTTTGCACTCAAAATCTCACGATACATGGCCCCATTCATTCTTTCATGTACCTGGATCAGTCGTCCTGGCCCCTTTGCAGAGAAACAGCCCCAAAGCATGATGTTTCCACCACCATGCTTTACAGTAGGTATGGTGTTTGATGGATGCAACTCAGTATTCTTTTTCCTCCAAACACGACAAGTTGTGTTTCTACCAAACAGTTCCAGTTTGGTTTCATCAGACCATAGGACATTCTCCCAAAACTCCTCTGGATCATCCAAATGCTCTCTAGCAAACTTCAGATGGGCCCGGACATGTACAGGCTTAAGCAGTGGGACACGTCTGGCACTGCAGGATCTGAGTCCATGGTGGCGTAGTGTGTTACTTATGGTAGGCCTTGTTACATTGGTCCCAGCTCTCTGCAGTTCATTCACTAGGTCCCCCCGCGTGGTTCTGGGATTTTTGCTCACCGTTCTTGTGATCATTCTGACCCCACGGGGTGGGATTTTGCGTGGAGCACCAGATCGAGGGAGATTATCAGTGGTCTTGTATATCTTCCATTTTCTAATTATTGCTCCCACAGTTGATTTCTTCACTCCAAGCTGGTTGGCTATTGCAGATTCAGTCTTCCCAGCCTGGTGCAGGGCTACAATTTTGTTTCTGGTGTCCTTTGACAGCTCTTTGGTCTTCACCATAGTGGAGTTTGGAGTCAGACTGTTTGAGGGTGTGCACAGGTGTCTTTTTATACTGATAACAAGTTTAAACAGGTGCCAGTACTACAGGTAATGAGTGGAGGAAAGAGGAGACTCTTAAAGAAGAAGTTACAGGTCTGTGAGAGCCAGAAATCTTGATTGCTTGTTTCTGACCAAATACTTATTTTCCACCATAATATGCAAATAAAATGAAAAAAAACAAACAATGTGATTTTC
The DNA here is from genome assembly GCF_039654945.1 of Dendrobates tinctorius. Classification (NCBI taxonomy): domain Eukaryota; kingdom Metazoa; phylum Chordata; class Amphibia; order Anura; family Dendrobatidae; genus Dendrobates; species Dendrobates tinctorius. The sequence goes on along the minus strand of NW_027361671.1, from coordinate 9,320,063 downwards.
TGGATTTTTTTTTTTCTCAGTTTGTCTCCCATAGTTGAGGTCTACCTATGATGTAAATTACAGACGCCTCTCATCTTTTTAAGTGGTGGAACTTGCACTATTGCTGACTGACTAAATACTTTTTTCCCCACTGTAAATACTTTGTGCTAATTGTGTGGTCTACCACACTATCTCACCAAATAAATACTTATTGTAATTTAGTGACAGGTCTAGCCCAGAATTGTGAAACAGCTGGTTTAAAGAGGGGAAGGGTACATCCAACATGAAGGGGAAAAAGCAAGGTCATGGTGGAAGAGGGAATAGGCTTGGTGTTCGAGGTGTATGAGGGGTAGGTCGTAATGTTACTTAAAGCTCTGCTGAACAAACACTGGCTTGAGCTATCCAAAGACAACTGACAGCTTCTGTTACTGGACAGGCTACTTGACTCCTATCTTTGGCAGCCGCAAAATGGTATGCCTTGTAGATGATAGCCAGTAATAGCATGTGCTCCAGTGGATGGCAAGTGCTGCATCAACTGGCCACCCCTCATCTTACACCAGCTTAACATCACACACAGTACAGTACTCAGAGGTGGCACCGCAATTCCCCTTGTTTACTGCACAACTCTCCAACCGCCCAACTAACTGTGGGGAATTATAGGTGGACGAGTCTGCAGAGCTGTTTACACATTCAATTCCATGGACATCAGAGCTCTGCTAGAAAGATTCACAGACTCAAGAGGAGGAAAGCATCTGCACTGATACATAATTTTTTTTCAGTTGGATCTAGGGCCGTATGAAGTAGGGTCTGAGCAGAATCCAGACCCTTGTCACCAGATGTTAACCCCCGGGGGTTGAGGCGATCCTGATGAGACTCAGATACATGAGGTTCATGCATACTGTACTATGCTATCAGGGCAGAAAGAGGAGGAAGGTGACTCTAAAGGTGAGGAGTAGGAAAAAAGAGAGGATGGCGATGAAATTGTACATCCAACTTTGTGTGAACCCAAAGGCATGCAGTATGCAGCTTAGTAGCTAAGCAAAAGAAGGAGGCCAGCAGTGGTCACAGGTATGTAGTTCACAGGGGAGGCAAGGCTTGCCTAGCCTGAGCCTTTTTTTGAGACTGCAAATGATGACTCAACACAAGTTTTCTGCCAACTTTGCAAAAAAAGACTTAATAGAAGCAAAAATTCCAATAATTTGACTGCTACATTCATTAATTGGCACATGTGTGAGCAACATGCTGTAGTCTGGGAATCTCACTGCTCTAAAATGTGGCCTAGCCGGCCTTGCCATCCACCGGCTTCCCCATGAACCACATCTGCTGCTTCTTCCTCCTCCATCACTGTGGTAAATGTTCTCACCCAGGTCTCTGGCCGCAGAACCTTTACTTGTTTACCCACTACAGTCAAGGTGAGCAAGAGCCTGTCAGCTGTTAGAAAAGTGGACATGCCTGCTGTTTTTGATTGATCTCATTTTGAGTGTCACAATTTAATCAAACCAAAAAAAATGAAAAACAGTATTTGCCCCTTCCCCTTTTCCACATACACCACCTTGTCCACCTCCAACCCCTCCTTCAGTTGTACCTCTGCATCATTTTTATTTATTTCATTTTTTGTCTGTGATAATAAAAGTGATTTCACTAAAAAAAATAAATTGTGGAATGGATGAAAGGAAGGATGGATGCATGGATGAGGAAGGGATGGATGGATGAAGACAGCTGGGGGCTGTAGAAAGAAGACAGCTGGGGGCTGTAGCTCTCAGTTGTCTGCTTTCCCTTAGCTGGTTATTAAAAATAGGGGGGAACCCATGACATTTTTTTCATTTATTTATTACATATATAACTAAATAAAAAAAAATACCATGGGCCCCACTATTTTTAATAGTTAGCTGAGAGAAAGCTGATGGCTGGGGGCTAATGTTGTTATTCTGGGAATGGGCCAATATCCATAAAAGCTCCCAGGCTATTAATATCAGCTCACAGCTGTTTGCTTAGCCTTTGCTGGTTATTATAGGGGAGACGGCGCAAAAAATTATGTGAGGTTCTCCCTATATTCAATAATGAGCAAAGGCAAAACAGACAGCTGGGGTCCGATGTTAATAGAAAGAGACCATGGATATTAACCCCCTCTAAGACTGAAAACATCAGCTCTCAGCTGCGCCATAAATGTTACACCCATAAGATTCATTAATTCTGGTGCTTAGTCTTGCTCTTCTCAATTGCCCTGGTGCGGTGGCAAGTGTGATTATAGTTGTGGGGTTGATGTCAGCTTTGTAATGTCAGCTGATATCAAGCCCACAGGTTTATAGTAATAAAGACACAGCCAGAATAAAGTTATTTCTTTGAGATAAAAAACCCCACCCTCTTTTAACCATTTATTTTCAAAAATTAAACATAAAAAACACCATATTTCTTACCTGTTTGAAGAGAAGATCATCCATAACTGTCCCAAGATGCACTCAAACTCTGCTACATCTGGATTTCATGGCTAAGCAGTGGCATAATGTGACTGCTCAGCCATGAATCCAGGAGAACACTGAACTGAGCCTCATAACTTACCGCCGAGAGATGACGCCAATAAGGTGAGTGGAGTTCATAGCTGATGAACTCAGGTTACCTCAATGATGTCAGCGCTGGCAGCTGATTTGGATCTCATCATTAGAGAGATATGTATTATCTTCTCGTCGGACAAGTGAGGGATATGGTGTTTTTTTTTAACTTTTCAAAAAAATGGGCAAAAGTAGGTGGGGAGTTTTATTTAAAATAAAGGAATCTGTGTATCTGTGTATTTAGTTCAAGTAAAGGACTTTATTCTGGCCTTGTCTTCTTTATTACAATCTGAATATGGGGTTAGTAATGGGGGCATTTTATACACGCCTCTTCATTACTAACCTGTGGGCTTGATGTCAGCTGACATTACAAAGCTGACATTAGCCCCACAAATATTGCCCTACTTGCCACCGCAACAGAGCAAGCAGGAAGAGGCTGGAATAGCACCAGAATTAGCAAATCTAATAGATGCACCTTTTTTGGGGAGGCTGCAGGCTGCTAATTTTACCAGCGAGAGCAGTACTACTCTCAGCAGGCACCTGTGATCAGTGGTAACCTTTTTACTGCCAATCACAGCTACTGGCTTACACACTATTATCTGTATGACAGTGTGGGAACACTACTGATCATATACTGATCACAGTCATTATATCCCACGCTGTCACTCAGAAGACAGCGTGGGAATCATTGGATTTTTGGGTCCCCCATTTATTTGAATGAGGTCCAGGGTCGGAGTTGGATTTGGATACCGTTTTTTAAAATTCCCATGATTTGGCTTGGCCATGGTGTAGAGGTTGGAGTGTGATTGAGTGTGTGGTCAGGTGTCTTTTGTACAGGTAACAAGTTCAAATAGGTGTTATCAATACAGGTTATAAGTGCAGAGTAGGAAGGCTTCTTACAGAAAAGCTAACAGGTCTTTGAGAGCCAGAATTCTTGCTGCTTGGTAAGTGATCAAATTCTTATTTCATGTAATAAAATGCAATGACATTATTTAAAAGTCCTACAATGTGAAATTCTGCTTTTTTTTTTTAGATTCTGTCTCTCACAGTTGAAGTGTACCTACAATAAAAATTAAAGACCTTTCCATTCTTTGTAGGTGGGAAAACTTGCAAAATCGGCATCAAATACTTATTTTCCCCACTGTGGATGGAATTTCAGAATTGACTAATACAAGATAGCTGGGTTGTGTTGATCTCCAGCTTCCAAATCTTTGTCTTGCTCGATACTTAGCTTTGAAGTAAGAGTTGTAGGGTCGCCATATTCATTGAAAGATAAACACATCGATTGTGTAAATTACCATCCTAGGCTGAAGAGCCATTTTAGAAACCTAGTTAGAATATCAATTTTCTTCCAATACATGACAAACATTTACAATTTTTCTGGTTATGGCCTAGAGGTGCTCATTATCTTATTTTGATTATGACCATCCTGGCATCACATATGATAATTTATCTATTTCATTAAATTCCTAAGGCTGAAGCTCTTCTTAAATAGAGCATTAATCATATTAAAGGCAGTTTAGAGGCATTAGCGAATGCTGATAATATATGAGATGAATATTTATCTGTATTGTAAATATTGAGCTGAACTTTCCAACTACAAGTGTGAAGCAATTAATTCTCATCAGCAGTATTGAAATGGGTTAGAACCTGCAGAAATATTACCCTCCATAATGTATTGTCACATGTGACACTGATTAACAGCTGCGAGGAGCCGTTTTCATATTTGTTTTGCGAGTTATTGGACTTTTAATTAAAAGGGTGAAAGACAAAGAACAGCAAGTTTAATTATGATAAGTGTTACAGTGTTGATTTTGTGTTTGAAGGCACTTGAAACGCTGCAAATCGCTTGGCCAAGGTGGTTCATCGAGTGGTGTAAAAATGATTGTTTCATTATTTAAAAGCGGTAAAGATGAACATAGCTCAGACACATAATCAGTATGGAAATGTAATAAAAGCAACCTAAGCAGGCTCCCCAAGGTTAGTTGGCACAATAAGAAGAAATCTTTTGAAGCTGGTACAGAGCCTAGAAATGTATTCTTAAGCAATATCTGAACCACCTCTGTGTCTGGATTAGAAATCACACATCACTCAATTGCTTTCAGTTAACCACTAAGTCGTAAGCAATCATAATTTCCTTTTCCTAGCTTAGAATTTCCGAATTTGCTTTCTAAGACTTCTCGCGCTGGAGGGGTTTTCCTTTTTTATTTTTTTCTCCTTTTCTACGGCATTGCCCTCAGGTCTGTTCTGACCTTTCTTATCCCTTGCTAATCTGGTTATATTGTTCAAAACCGAGACTCTCTTTCCTTGATGTATTTATGTCAGTAAACTGTTTCGCTGTGGAGCAAAGAGACAACTTGTTATTCATCTGTCAGTACTATTCATAAGTCTAGACTGCATTAAACAGCTGGAAGAAGGTGGAAAATCCCACATGAGCAGGCGATTTGCCTTTCATACTAAGATTTGGATTTTATAATGCAGGCTGTACAAGACAACTTGCATTTCATCTATTCATCTCACATCCCTAATAAAATTAAGTCCCACACACTGCTTAATGTGAGCTCAAACTATATATCATTAAAAAGGATTCCAGGCTGCGCATATAGAATATTTCTAAAAGATTTATTGCCCTATTTTGCCAAGTCCTCTCCTATAAAGAACCACAGTTGTCCTCCTCCGAGTAATTTGTCACACGCATTGATCATTCTCTTCATATCCAAGATTCAACCCACAACTGCTTCTTCATTTCCAAGGTTCCTTCCATTTCTTTCTTTAAGGAAGTGGAAATGCAAGATTTCTAATCATCATCCAATTACCAGGGCAAATCTTTCCAATGACTGGTGGTTGTCGCCCTTGAGCACTGAACTTGAAGGACGTTGTTGCATGTGACAAGTGCTTTTATTTTGCCTTTGTTTGCCATGCTAAGGCCATATAAATGATTGATGGTATTCATTCTCTTCAAGACAGAGCATGCCTAACTTATAACTTTTATCTCATAAAAATTCAGTGTAGTGACTAAAGTAATTAATTCTTTAGTTTACGTTGAGATACTTTACGGTACATGTAGCAGGAATTGGGTCAGTTGTTGATACAGTATACATTTCTTTGCAAGCTACGAGTAGGAAAAATAAAGAAAAACAAAATGAGATATGGGAGAAAAATATAATTGTTGGATCAAGTGGCATCCACATACAAATAATAAATGTTGAATGAGAATTCAATGGTGCATTTGAAGGACTCATTGTCAGTAGCACTGAAATAGCAAATAGTATTTTAGCATCAGTGAATGGCATTACTCAAAGAATTTGTGTATTAGTGATGATTTTCATTTTCTAAAGCAAGCAATAGAAAAATGACAAAGCCACCAGTAATTTTCTGTCTATAGAATGATAGTTTTAAGCTCTATAAGCATTAGACTAGCTTGGATAGGGGCTTAAAGATGCCCTTCCATAAAAACTTTTATCCTCTTAAAATATCAGTGATTATATTATACAGCACTGTGTAGTTACAATTGCTCATTTTCTTTTCTACCTAGCTAATTATTCTCTTTCCCATTGGGTCTATGACATTACATGATTAAAAACTGACTAGCAGCATTCTTCTAAGCTCTATGTAGAACATAAAGTCTCTTTTCACTGTATGAGTCACAAGTCACTGCAAACTTCCCTGGCAGGGAAGAAGAGAGCAGCTAGGTGAGAAGAGGGAATGATAAATGCATGCAAATTAGACTTTCTGTTTCTACAAAGAGCAGCAAAAAGAGAAGAATTAGCTGGGCAGAAAGGCAAAATGAGCAATTGTAAGTACACAGCGACATATAATATATAAAGAGATAAAAAAATTTGATATGAGTGCCCAGCTGATGGCCATGCCCGCAGCTTTCCAAGGCAATTGGGAATCCCATAAGGGGGCTCTCCTGCTCTCTTTTTTGTGTCCTACAGATATTAAGATGAGCTGGACTTTCAAAAAGGATTATGCAGAGATTCTGACATAGTTTTGCAAAGTAAGCAAGCAGTCTTATCAAGTCAAAGAGTATGCAATTTATATTGTGAAAATTAGATGACATACACTTAAATACAAAGTTATTATAATCAGAGTTATAGCTGAGGAGGCAGAAGTTTTCTTTATTTGCAGATTGTAGATTTTTGAATATTTAAGGACATTTATTTTGGAGATTAAATGAGTTATCTAATATTGTTAAATGGATAAAATTGTAAAGTGCATGTAAAAAGCAAATAACTCTGCAATTTACTTATTAAAACTGTCACCATTCTAAATTCTAAAACATACACATATTTGATATCACTGTATTTGTACAGGTCTGTTCTATCAAAAAATTAAATAAAATAATGAGCTTGGTAAACAGCATAACAAGGAAAAAACCTTCAGAATTATTGTTTTTTATGTCCGTCGCCACAGCACTAAAAAATTTAAAAAGATGTAATGAAAACATAGTAGCTACCCCAAAATGATATCAATAAAAAACATTTACTCAGGGTGCAAAAAATAAGCCCTCACACAGCTCCCAATCCTGAAAATTGAAAACATTACATTACTGTGAAAATGGTGTCACAAGCGTAGTTTTTTTTCACAAATTTTTAAATTTCTTTTCACAACTTACAGTAAGTAAAGCAAAAACTATTGCAGAATTGTACAACTCTTTGGTATTTCACCACACTTGGAATTATTTTTTTGCTTTCCAGTACATCACATGATAAAATAGATGGTGTCATTCAAAACTACAACTTGTCGCACAAAAAACAAGCCTTCAAATGGCTATGTCCACAGAAAAGTGAAAAAGTAATGGAATGGGGGTAGGAAAAAAACAAAAGTGCAGAAACAAAAAAAAAATTTCCTGGCCCTCAAGGGGATAAAGCTTGCAAAGCACTGCTCTGAAGCAGTCTGGATGGTTTAAAATTGCTTGCAGCATAGGAATGTGCTCATTTCAGGACTTGAGGCACAACTATTCCACTGGTCCAAACTGCCAATCTTCATGAGCGCACTGCCACTGACAAGCAGAATGTGGAGAGGCAGAGGAGCAGTGAGCTCCTGAACAAACAATATGATACAGACCCTTTAGTTATGACGTCTTCATAATTGTAGAATTGTCCCTTGTGTAGTTACTTCTCATTTGGGGCCATTGACCAGGTACTACAATTCTTGGGTTTAATGGGGTACCAAAAGCAGTTGAATTCTCACTGCTCAGACTTTATGGTATAGCTAGTCAATACGTCATAAACATCAATGGTGCGACTGTGCTAACCAAAAACTTACATCAGACCAAAGAAAGTTTATGACCAGACTTGAGCTTGAGAAGTAGGATTTTCTAAGCCACATAATCTTAACAACCCTGCTCAGTAATAGTGAAACTCCAATATAAAGATAAACATTCAGACCAGTCTACCATTTTTCTAAAAAACTAGAAGCAAAGAAAGCAAGACTGAAGAATCCAGTGGCCCCATCTTTAAAAAAAAAATGTGATTTTTTTTTTCTGACTCCTTGGAAATCTTATTAGAAGTGAATATAAATTTTTGAGTGAAGACTAAGAGCTTCCTAGCTCTGCATTATAAAGTTGTATTATCTCGCTTTAAGTAAGTTTATACGTAGATGTGACTCATATTTATTTTTCTGTAACAGATAAATCTGCAGAGGAAAATGAGAGTGACCGGAGTTATTACCCAAGGAGCGAAAAGAATAGGAAGCCCAGAATATATAAAATCATATAAGATTGCATACAGTGATGATGGAAAATCATGGTCAACATATAAAATTAGAAGAACCAATGAAGACATGGTAAGTTTCATTTTGTATATTATTTGCACTACATTTTTTGCATATTGATCTATGTAGTGGTTATTTTGAGGTTTTATAAATAGCTATATAAAGCTTTGTGTAATTTATACTGTATAAAGTAGATCATATCTGGTTTGTCCTTATTTGCTTTATCAATGACACATTCAAAAATCTCTATTTTTAGAGGCAAAGTTTTACATTTTTCTGTCAATGGAGGTGTTTGACAAGCTTTAATTTCCATTGATGCTATTTTGTGATAATATTATTTTTATTACTTTTTTACGATATTTTTTTGAAGGTGTAATGAAAAATAAATTAAAAACAGCAATTATGGATTTTTTTAAACATCATTTACCATAACATAATGGAGAAGGTAACTTAAGATTATGATGGTATATGGTTATACTTCTTAGGTCACCGTACTCTAAGACCTTTAACATTTTTATTTTTTTGGAGATGATTGATTTTTATTCATTTTTTGTCTTCTAGTGTTCAATTTGTCTGTGGGTCAATTTGAGTATGAGGATACTCAATATATAAAATTTTTAAAACACGTTTCTCATCACATAAAAAAATCTTTTTTTTGGTCAGCATCTGCTAAGAACCAAAATTTTTTTTTTTTATTTTTCCGTTGTTGAACTATTTGTCACTTTTTTTTGCTATAGTTTTTATTGCTTATATTTTTATATACATCAGACTTTTTGATAACATTATCTTTAATTTTTGATAAGGGGGCTTGAACAAAACAGCAATTCAAGCATTGTTTGTCTTTTCTGATGACGCTCTCTATGTGAGATAAATATTTTAAATAGTTTTAAAGTACCGGTTGTAATAGACATGGTGACACTCAATGTCTGTCTTGGTTTAGGAGAATTTTTCAAAGTTAAAGAGAATCTGTCACCCCTTTTTTGAGATATCATATAATGATATCATTCAATTGTGTGTCACATAAGGATTCTCTTAGTACTTTTGCTTCCCCCTGACCCCGCACCTTTCATGCATAAATACCTTTTTTATATCGGTTCAGATGTATGTAAACTGCCATGGCCCAGTCCGATTGGCGGGGCTTATTCAACTGCTCCCCCCTCCCTGTCTTGCTTTACACAAGAAGAAATGCATAGAGCAAGACAGGGAGGGGGGAGCAGGTGAATAAGCCCCCCCCATCGGATCGGACCGTAGCAGTTTACATACATCTGAACCGATATAAAAAAGGTATTTATGTATGAAAGGTGCGGGGTCAGGGGGAAGCAAAAGTACTAAGAGAATCCTTATGTGACACACAATTGAATGATATCATTATATGATGTCTCAAAAAAGGGGTGACAGATTCCCTTTAATCCATTTTTAATGGGAAAACAGGAAATTTTGTTTCTTTTTTTTTTAAATACCTAAAACATTTTTTTAACAATATTTATTAGTCCAATGAGGGGACTTAAAGATGTGATATTTGTATTGCTTTGTTAATAATTGCACTTCTTATGTAGTATCCTAGCCTGTCAATGTAATATCAGAGCCAGGATCTAATAGGTATGAGTAAATGGCAGACGCCAAGGCATCTGTTAGGACTCTTGTTGCCATCGGCATCCAAAAATCGCACTTCGGTGGAGGGTGGGTTGATGAACTAACAGAAGAAGATCTCTTTCCCAGTCAAACCCTCTATTGATAGAGGCATCTGATGAGTAAAACTGTGGGAATTGGTGTTTTTTTTATTGTTCCTTGCAGCTTCAGCAGCAGCATGACTTTGTATAACAGCTGGATCTTTAGAAAAAGTTATGTTCTTGTTTCCGTGTTATCTAAATCATACCATATATCAATATCCACTTGTAGACATAAAAAACTAATATGTATACTGAAAAGTTTTTAACATTTTTTAAATTTATTGCTGTTCAGTTTATGAATTTATCTAATAAGCCAATAAATCTCTTGTAAACAAATCTGTTCTCACTATACGTATGGCAAATTTCTCCCCCATCTTGTTTTTTTTTCCATTATATAAACCAAATGAAATTAACTGGAATATAAGTGACGTGCAAAACCTAGGATAAAAACAAAATGAGCAAATACCCTGCAGTAAATAAATAGCAATAGTGAATGAAAATAATATAGGTTACTTGGTTAACATAATTTTGATCAAAAAACCTTCAATATATTTATTTATATATTTACTGCAAGGTATTTGCTCATTTTGTTTGTATCTTAAACTTTGGATTTTACATTATAGTAAACTTTTAAGGTGATGAGAAACGTCAGTGGTTTTAATAAATACCTTGAAATATTCTAATGAAAAATGCAAAGCATAAAATAACCAGCTCTTGTAATTTCACAAGCCTTAAAACTAAGTAATCAGTTTTGTCTTGGTTAAAGTAAATTGACAGTAGAAAAATGAGTTAATGATTTTCTGTAACTCAAGCTGGTGCGCACATTGGGAGTGGAGAACCAGTAGGGTATCCAGAGCTAGGAAATATACTCTCTGTTTCTATATCGAGAAGATGCCACCATAAAATGAATGCTAAAAATATTACCATATAAAATATTAAGACCACACAAAACAAGTAACAATTTATTTCATACGTTAATTGCATTATACAAGACCATGTCTTGACTCTACGTTCAACTCTTGCAATGTAACTTAAAGAGGACCTGTGACCAAGTCAAAAGTGATCAGTTTTTGCTCTTATTTTATTCCTGGTGTACCACTGGATAATCTGGGTTTTTTTCTTTTTTAATCCACCTTATGGTTACCTTTCCTTGGTGAAAACTATAAAAATTATCAAAAAAGGGCTAAAATGTATAGAACCATATGGAGGATATAAAAAAAAGAAATGTTTTTATGTGTTACTCAATGTATGATTACAGTACTTCAGTAAAGTTTCTTCCACTGGTTGTGGCAATGTTGCTTTTTTTTCAAAACCACAGGTGCAACGTGTGAACGCAGCCTTAAGTACATTAAAAAATAATTTCTCTTCATATAATTCGTAGGGATGAGCAAGCTAGCTCAGTGATACTCAGTTATCACTGGAGTATGATGGTGCTCTGATCTGCTAGTTACTTTGTGAGCAAAGGGCGGTGCTCGATGTAAAACTCAAATTCTCGAATTGGAGGGAGAGAGTGCTTGCCTAGGCCTGTGTGCACGGTCTAACGAATCAGAGGCCTGTAGTGTTGATACTGGTGCTAAAGCTAAGCCATCATATTAACAGCTCTTCTATGGGCTAATCATTTGTATCATATATAACCTGCATTTAGACTAGGAAGAGAGAAAGAGTCACAGGAGCAGGGAGAGTGCCAGGATTAAGTCTTTAGACAAATAATAAGCCTATGCAGTCCGTTGGCAAATATATAGCTGGAGTTTTTTGTGAGGGCTAAAAAATTCAATATATTTTGATCCTTCAGGTATTATGTGCTTTGAGGTCCTTATTTGTGATATATAGCACACCCAAAATCTTTGAAACATTTTCCTGGGCTACATTTCTCAGCCATACACAATTCTGTAGTGTTAAGTACACTTCTTTGATCTCTAAAACTGAGAAAAAGCTTTTAGAAATGTTGTAGGCTTCTGTATCTCAGCCATACAATGTTACGCAGTTTGTGAACATTTCTCCTATCTCTAAAACTGAACAAAAACATTTACAAAATTTTGTAGGCTTCCATTTCTCAGCCATACAATGTTATGCCATCTGTGAACATTTCTGTTATTTCTAAAACTGAATAAAAGTTTTTATAAACTTTGTAAGCTTTCATTTCTCAGACATTTGGTGTTATGTAGTCTGTAGTGTTGCGCGATACCATCCAATATTGAGAAATATCGGATCGGATTGGATAGGACCGATACCCAAAAAGTATCGGGTATCGCCGATTCCGATACCGGAAACCCCATTCAAGTCAATAGGACAGAAATATCGGAATTAAAAAAACCCCTTTCTTTACTTGTACATCCAGTTCGGGAGGGGGGAAGAGTGTGGGCGGTGCGTGGGCGGACACTGTGCGTGTCTGTGTGTGCGGGCGGGGTCTGTACGGGCCTCTCAGGGGTCTGTGCGGGCCTGCCGGGGGTCTGTGCGCCGGGGGTCTGTGCAGGCTGTCAGGGGTCTGTGCGGGCCTGCCGGGGGTCTGTGCATGCTGCCGGGGGTCTGTGCGGGCCTGCCGGGGGTTGTGTGTGAGTGCAGACATCGTCCGATGGGACTACAAGTCCCATCGGGCTATGCCTGCTACAATGACAGTGATTGACACATTAGCCAATGATGGGACAGTAGTAGTCCCATCATCCAGCTAATGTGTTGAATGTAAAAAAAGAAACATGCATACTACATACATACTACATATATACTACATTCATACAACATACATACATACTACATACATACTACATATATACTACATTCATACAACATACATGCATACTACATACTTCATATATACTACATTCATACAACATACATACATACTACATACATACTTCATATATACTACATTCATACAACATACATACATACTACATTCATACTTCATATATACTACATTCATACTACATACATACATACTACATACTGTATATACTACATTCATACAACATACATACATACTACATACATACTTCATATATACTACATTCATACAACATACATACATACTACATACATACTACATATATACTACATTCATACAACATACATACATAGTACATACTACATACATACTACATACATACAACATGCATAAAACATGCTACAGACATACAACATACATACTACATACATGCTACATACATACATTCATACATTCATACATTCATACAATACCTACATATAGACATACAGTACATACAACATAGAGTACATACTCACCATCACTTGTCACTTTGATCCCCGAAGCCAGTGTCATCTTTAAAAAATATTAAAATAACAAACAACCGATATACTCCCTGATCCGCAGAAATCCACGAGTGTCCCACGACGATCTCCCGTGGAGAACAGCAGCATCATCTGATGCCACCGCTCTCTAGGGGCCCCAGGAATACAATGACAGGAGGTAGGTATCCTTCCGCACTATATTCCTCCGCCACTGTAAAAAAATAGTCCCTAGTCTCACTTTTGGCATTGCTGTGTGAGAAAGTTCCCACGCAGCTTTTGCCATAAAGTGAGACCAGTGAACTACAGTAACCTCTCAGTGATGCACTGAAGGAGATTGTCGTGGGACACTCGTGGATTTCTGCAGATCAGGGAGTATATCGCTTGTTTGTTATTTTAATATTTTTTAAAGATGACACTGGCTTCGGGGATCAAAGTGACAAGTGATGGTGAGTATGTACTCTATGTTATATGTACTGTATGTCTATATGTATGTATTGTATAAATGTATGAATGTATTGTATGTATTGTATGAATGTATTGTATGTAGTATGTATGTATGTATGTATGTTGTATGAATGTAGCATATATGTAGTATGTATGTAGTATGTATGTATGTATGTTGTATATATGTAGTATGTATGTAGTATGTATGCTTTTTTTTCTTTTTTACATTCAACACATTAGCCGGATGATGGGACTACTACTGTCCCATCATTGGCTAATGTGTCAATCACTGTCATTGTAGCAGGCATAGCCCGATGGGACTTGTTGTCCCATCGGACGATGCCTGTACACACACACAACCCCCGGCAGGCCCACACAGACCCCCGGCAGCCCGCATATACCCCCGGCAGACCCGTACAGACCCCCGGCAGCCCGCACAGACCCCCGGCAGGCCCGCACAGACCCCCGGCAGGCCCGCACAGACCCCCGGCAGGCCTGTACAGACCCCCGGCAGGCCTGTACAGACCCCCGGCAGGCCCGTACAGACCCCCAGCAGGCCCGCACAGACCCCTGGCAGCCTGCACAGACCCCCAGCAGGCCCGCACAGACCCCCGGCAGGCCCGCACAGACCGCGCATCATAACGCGCACAGACCGCGCATCATGATATCAATTCAGCAGCCAATCACAACCACAACATTGGCTCATTGCATTATGGGAACTTCCGATTCCGGTATCTGATATTGTAAAAATATCGGTACTCAGTATCGGAATTCTGATACAGCGAATATCGACCGATACCCGATATTTGCAGTATCGGAATGCTCAACTTTAGTAGTCTGTGAACAATTCTGTGGTCTCTAAAACTGATAGAATGCTTTTTAAAAAAATGTAGGCTTCTGTGTCTCAGCCACACAGTGTTATGTGGTCTGTGAACATTTCTGTGATCTCTAAAACTGAGAAAAAGCATTGAATCGTTTTTCTGGAGTGGAAGTGGAAGTTCTGATGATGGTGCACGCAGATTCAGAGGATGTGGGGCAGGTGTGACAACAAGAAACACACCTATCTACGACACATATGTTCCTGTTCCACTTTGTAGGGAGACATGCTACACCATTTCTGAAGAAAGAGCAGTGCGGACAGGTGGTTGGTTAGAAAGCAGATAATGCTTCCAGCAGTCTTGGCAGCACCACACAGTCTTCCACACAGTCCAGTCCCACCAGCCTAAAGTCTGGATCACTTATTCCTCACCCTGATCCCTCTTCCTCTCACCATGTTGAGTCCCAGGAGATTAGTGATCCCACACTAGGATAATCAGAGGAGCTAATTACAACATAATTTCTTGATTATGGCCTCTCAACCTGCATGCTCCAAGAGGGACAGGAAGACATGCTGCTTAGGGATGAACAAACCTTAGCCACAAGAACATGACAGTGAAGAATGGCAAATTTAGGATAAGGAGGAAGATGATAATGAGACACAGTTGCCACTAAGTCTTGATGCTGTTAAGTCAAGAAATCAGGAGGACCAGGGTCCAATGGTGGAAGACGAGGTGGTGGATGATGAAGTCATTGACCCAACCTGGGAAGCTGACATGGAGAGCGATACCAACAGTGCTGAGGGGGAGATTTTGGCTGCAGAGCACCAACACTCCTGAATTTCTCTTTCAAAGAGTTAAGTGTTCCCCAGTCTGGAACTTTTTTAAAGAGAGTTCTGAGACAAACAAAATGGCCATTTGCAACCTATACCATGCCAAGATCAGGGTCCTGACCACTAAGAATCTAACCACCACCATCATAATCAGGCACATATCATCTAAGCACCCAACTCGTAGGGCCGAACGCCTGGCTACACGATTGCTGCCATCAGTTGACATCACTACCTCTTCCCCTGTGATAGGTGCTTGCCACTCTGCTGTCCAAAACACTGGAGCAGATGCAATTTGCCCTGCACCTCTCCTTGCAAATTCTAACCCCACATCATGAGAGACTTCCAAATCCTTGCCTCAGCATAGAGTTTGGCTGTCGCAACCCCAGGCCTTGGAACAAAAAAGAAAGTTCCCAGCCACACACCCACAGGCCCAAATGCTAAAGGGAACATTTCCAGGCTTCTTGCCATGGAAATTTTGACATTTAGGCTGGGAGACAAAGATGATATCTTCCGACTCATGGTGGCAGCTGTCCCTCAGTACTTGGTCCCCAGATGCCATTTTTTCTCCCAGCGTGGCATCCACGCCTTGTACCACCACATCTCCAGGAAGATTCTAAGTGCCCTTACCAACACACTTACTGACATTGTCCACTTAACGAATGACACGTGAACAAGTGCTTGTGGCCAGGGACTTTACATTTCCCTGACATCACACTGGATGAACATTGTGGAGGCTGACATCAAGTCACACACTGGCATGGTGCATATGCTCCTAAAATTGCAGGCCCTATTTCTATCAGAGTTTCCTTCACCTCCCACAGCAGTTCCTGTGCCCTATCCTGCCCCTTCTCATCCTCCATCTCTGATGTGGTATCTCAGAGCACGTCGTCTACATCAGCCGGAAGCTGGAAGCTCTGCAGCACTGCCTCAGGCAACAAGCTCTGCTAAAGCTGATTTGTCTAGGAGACAAACCGCTCACTGCAGCAGAGTTACTTGAAGGAATAACAGACCACAGATCTGTGGTTTTTGCTGCTAAACCTCCAAACAGGCATTGCCATTTGATAATGGGTGTAACCTGGTGGTGGCTGTGAAGCTTGGCAAGCTCACACACATAAAATTCTTGGCACATGTGCTCAACTTGGTAGTTCAGCAGTTTCTGAAAACATACCCAGATTTGCCAGAGCTTCTGATCAAGGTACACTGCGCCATCGACTACTTCCACAAGCAAGTGCCAGCTCATCGACTGGTGTGCAACGTCACCACATGCTGGGATTTGCAAGTGCACATGCTGGCAAGCCTTTGTGAGCAGATGAGGCCAGTGGTTGAGGACCAGTTCCAACATGCCAGTTAGTACTCTGGTCAGCCTCCGCACATAGCAAATAAGGAGTGTGCATTAATGTCTGATATTTGTTTGGTTCTCCAAGACTTTGAGAACGCCACAAAGGCAATGAGCGGCAATGATGTCATAGTCAGCTCAACTATCCCACTTCTGTGCCTACTTAAACAGTTGCTGCCCACAATTAAACACGAAGATTTGCATGTGGAGCAGGTGGGGATGGAGAAAAACCTAACACAGAGAGATAGTAGCCAGCCCATCCTCATATAATCTGCTCAGCACAGATTTGGTAACAATTAGGAGGTGGACACCGAGGATGAAGAAAAGGAAGAACAGGAGGCTAGTAGCCACACAACCTTCATCCCTTCTTTCCTATGTAGATGGTCTGAGATTGGGAGTGAGTAGAAAAAGAGGGAGGAGGAGATAGAGAATCCTCATCATGGTGGAGACAGGGAATTGTTGGCTGTATGGAGCTTGGCTGCCTTTCCTGTGACTCTCACATTACATTGATCTTGGAAAAAAAAGTGCTAGTTATTCACCCTGCTAGACCCACTCTACAATGAGAACTTTGCGTCTCATCTTCCTGAGGTGAAGAGGTCTTCTAAAATGGTACTCTACCTGAAGGCCAATGTGGAAAATAAGTTGAAAAAATTCCTATCAGATAATGCTAGCAACAGGGGGCAAGCTTCCTTCCTCCCATCCAAGGAAGAAAGGCCAGGAAGACACACAGAAGAGGTAGGGGTACACCGTCAAAGGCATGCGCCAACTTCATAAAACCAGCCCGGTGCCTAGTGTGTTATTTTGACAAGGAGGGAAAAGTTTTTAAAGAAGGTCAATCAATACTTGGACGACCAAATCAGCATGCTCCCTTATCTCTCTGCAACTTTCAACTATTCGATCTCAAAGCTGGACACCTGGCATGAGCTTTCCCTCTATGCCTTGGTGGTGTTTTGCTGCCCTGCTGCTAGCATCTTATCTGAGTGTGATTTTAGTGCTGCAGTGGTAGTCATAACAGTCAGGTGCTTTTGCCTGTTAACAGAGAATGCAAACAGGCTCACTCTCATAAAAATGAACAAATCTTGGATTAGCCCACACTTTTCCACACCACTAGATGACAGCTGCACATACAGTGTTTGCAATATTTAATATTTTAATGAGGCCCCCCAATTGTTGCTTTTCATGGGTCTATTAATTTTTGTCTCGCTTTGCACTTTCTGCAAAGCCTTTATGGCTGTATAAGTACATGAACTACACTTTCAAAATATTTTTGTTCAAAATTTTCTAATGGATTCAATGACTCATCAATGCAATTTAGCATGGTTATTGTTGCATTACGGTAGTGTGTAAAATTTACAAAAAGCTTTGAAAAATATTTTAGAATTAGATTCCTCATCCATACAGTAATATTTGCTTTCTGTCACATTTTGGTAGTATATAACAGTAGAAAAAAGCATTTGAAAATTTTGAATATTTCTTAACATTTCTTACCCATACACTATTCCATGTTCTGGGATACATTTTTCTGATATACAACACAAAGAAAAGTTTAACAAATTTGCTGGGTTACATTTCTCAGTCATACACTATTACTTGTTCTAGGGTACATTTCAATGGGATATAGTGTAACTGTGGAGACACAGTGAGGTCAGCGGGTGTCTTTGTCTGTTAGCTGAAACCTCAAGGACCAGGGATTATCCCACCAAACTCCTTCTCTCCTTTTAAAGTGATTATGGTAAAACAGTGTGGAAAACTTTATTGAACCACAAATAGGCAAATAACACATAGAATAGTCCCAGCCAAATACTCAAGATGGTGCACAATTTCAGAGTCTCACCCTTCTGCTGTCTCATCGAGATAAGAGCAGCTGTTACTTCAGGGGTTTCAGAGCCAACTACCCTACCTGTAGCATGCACAGAGAGGAGGTAACGACAATCTTAGGAAGATGACAGTCCATTAAGGTACAAGGTCAGTTGACCAGAGTGTCACAAACTGGCTTCTCCGAACTTGTCCATGGAGTAAGGTCACTGGTGGGTCCCATTCCTGGCACCCACAGGCGGTTGGTCCAAATCCTGACTACCCCAAATGTATCCATAGATTTGCAATGGTAAATGAAGCAGACCTGTATTCTTCCAGCCGGGGCTTTTGTCTCCTATGCAGGCATCCTGCAGAATGACAAATCTTGGCTGCTGTCCTGGAGAGAGTCTCTTGTTCTTTGGATTTCTTGATCTCTTGGCTGTGTGGAGGTATACACTCACTGGCCACTTTATTAGGTACACCATGCTAGTAAGGGGTTGGACCCCCTTTTGCCTTCAGAACTGCCTCAATTCTTCGTGGCAGAGATTCAACAAGGTGCTGGAAGCATTCCTCAGAGATTTTGGACCATATTGACATGATGGCATCACACAGTTGGCGCAGATTTGTCGGCTGCACATCCCTGATGCGAATCTCCCGTTCCACCACATCCCAAAGATGCTCTATTGGATTGAGATCTGGTGACTGAGGAGGCCATTTGAGTACAGTAAACTCATTGTCATGTTCAAGAAACCAATCTGAGATGATTCGAGCTTTATGACATGGCGCATTATCCTGCTGAAAGTAGCCATCAGATGTTGGGTACATTGTGGTCATAAAGGGATGGACATGGTCAGCAACAATACTCAGGTAGGCTGTGGCGTTGCAACGATGCTCAATTGGTACCAAGGGGCCCAAAGAGTGCCCAGAAAAAATTCCCCACACCATGACACCACCACCACCAGCCTGAACCGTTGATACAAGGCAGGATGGATCCATGCTTTCATGTTGTTTACGCCAAATTCTGACCCTACCATCCGAATGTCGCAGCAGAAATCGAGACTCATCAGACCAGGCAACGTTTTTCCAATCTTCTACTGTCCAATTTCGATGAGCTTGTGCAAATTGTAGCCTCAGTTTCCTGTTCTTAGCTGAGAGGAGTGGTACCCAGTGTGGTCTTCTGCTGCTGTAGCCCATCTGCCTCAAAGTTCGACGCACTGTGCGTTCAGAGATGCTCTTCTGCCTACCTTGGTTGTAACGGGTGGCAATTTGAGTCACTGTTGCCTTTCTATCAGCTCGAACCAGTCTGCCCATTCTCCTCTGACCTCTGGCATCAACATGGCATTTCCGGCCACAGAACTGCCGCTCACTGGATTTTTTTTCTTTTTCGGACCATTCTCTGTAAACCCTAGAGATGGTTGTGCGTGAAAATCCCAGTAGATCAGCAGTTTCTGAAATTCTCAGACCAGCCCTTCTGGCACCAACAATCATGCCACGTTCAAAGGCACTCAAATCACCTTTCTTCCCCATACTGATGCTCGGTTTGAACTGCAGGAGATTGTCTTGACCATGTCTACATGCCTAAATGCACTGAGTTGCCGCCATGTGATTGGCTGATTAGAAATTAAGTTTTAACACACAGTTGGACAGGTGTACCTAACAAAGTCACCAGTGAGTGTATATGTGTGATGTTACATAGGCATATAACCTTTTTCTAGTTAACAACTGTCCTACATCCAGCAATCTCAGGTAAAGGGGAAGAATGGTGATAAGACTACTTGCAGTGTTTGATTATGTAATATATTTGCATAGTGTTTCCTCCACTGTTTTTCAAGTCAACAATCTAGCTGGCATGGACACTATGTAATCAGCATATCAACAAACATCATTGTTCAATGACCCTGCATGAAAGAAGAGTCAACATTTCAGACTCTTGACCAACTATTAAAAAAGCATAAATTCAAAAGTGAACTTACAGATAACAGTCTGTTCCTCCTGGCTTGCTCCCTGATCTTATTAGCAAGATATGATAGGATTTCAGTCAACCTTCTCCACTTATCAGGGACAGTCCACGGCATGTCTTTAAGCACAGACAGGAATGTAAGAAGTCTCACCTTCATGAGAATAAAACTTTGTATCATCAAGTTTCCTCAGAGAATATTTCAAGTCTTCCTTGTTAAAATAAAACTCCACACATAATTGAGGAGAAAAGACTTGTATCCATTGTGTCCACAAATGGCATCTTCCGCATTCCGAAGTTCCTGGATTAAATCCCATTCAGTTATCATTTCTTGTTGAGGTTATACATCCACTCTGGTCCTCTTCCCAAGGCAGAGTTGGTGATTTGGACATAGTGGCATATGAAACCTGCTGTGCATGCCCCATCAATCGTCTACTGGGTCTGTCTGTGTACCTCCCTGGTTGTGGAGCCTTGGACTGTGTCTGAGAACACCAGTCCCCTACACACGCATGGAGAGCCTGTGTGTTGTGACCGTCACACAGCCGTGACACATGCAGCTGTGGTGCCAAACAGCTGTTTATCGGGAGCACTCCAGGTATCCGGGTTCCCGATGCAGCTTCCTCTGTAAGTGCTATAGCTTGCCGAATAGTAATAACATGTTCGCTCATCTCTAGTTGCTATATAAGCTTCCAAAAACTTGTTCTAAGTGTATCGGTATTAACCCCTTAACCCCAGAGGTATTTTCATTTTTGTGTTTTAGCTTTTCGCTCCCCTTTTTCCCAGAGCCATAACTTTTCTATTCTTAAGTCATTATGGCCATGTGAGGGCTTGTTTTTCGTGGGACGAGTTGTACTTTTTGAACAAATTTGAATAACAAAAAGTTGCAAGTGCAGTGAAATTGCAAAAAAGTGCAATTCCACACTTGTTTTTGGTCTGTATTTTTTTACTGGGTTCACTAAATGCTAAAAATGACCTGTCATTATGGTTCTTTTTTATCTAAGTGGTGAAAAAAATGCCAAACTTTGTAAAAAAAATTGTGCCATTTTCTGATACCCATTTTTCATGATTTCGGGTTGGGTGAGGGCTTATATTTGTGCACCAAGCTAATGTTTTAGTGATACCATTTTGGTGCAGATACAATCTTTTGATCGCCCATTATTGCATTTTAATACAATGTCACGGCAACCAAAAAAACTTAATTTTGGCGTTCTGACTTTTCATCTCGCTACACTGTTTAGCGATCAGGCTAATCCTTTTTTTAAATCGATAAATCGAGCAATTCTGGACACGGCAATACCAAATATGTATTTTTTTATTGTTTTATTTTGAATGGAGCCAAAGTTAGGTGATTTGACATTTTATTTTTTTAATTTTTTTTTTACATTTTTAAAAAGACTAGAAGCTGCCATAACTCAATCGGCTCAGCTACATACAGGCGATGATCAGTTCGCCTCTATGTAGATTAATTAATCCCTTGCTATGAGCGCCGACCACGGGGGGGCGCTCACATGAAGCCGACAGTGACAACCGTAGCAGTCTCCAGGATACCTCTGGTTGTCATGCCATCCCACCGGTGACCCACGATCACATGACTGGGGTCATCAGTGAGCGGATTTCTGACACGATTGCCGGAAGTGCATACAGCGTTTGACAG
Source organism: Dendrobates tinctorius (assembly GCF_039654945.1). Classification (NCBI taxonomy): domain Eukaryota; kingdom Metazoa; phylum Chordata; class Amphibia; order Anura; family Dendrobatidae; genus Dendrobates; species Dendrobates tinctorius. Next base: position 9,298,068 of record NW_027361671.1, on the reverse strand, counting down.
CGGCATTTAATGGGTTAAAAGCTGTGGGTGGATCGCTATTCCACCCGCAGGTGTTTCGGGCACATATCAGCTGCTCAAAACAGATGCCATGTGACGGGAAAGATGTGGGCTCAACGCTGGAGCCCACATCAAAGAGATGGAGTTCGACATCGGCGTACAATTGTACTCGATGTCAGAAAAGAGTTAAATTGCTCATCCATAAACTATTACATCTTCTTTTGTATATTTTGCTAGTATATTACCCTCTAGAAACTCATTAAAAAATGTAGGCTTTGTGCACACGTTGCAGATTTGGTGTGTTTTTGTCATGTTTTTTCAGAGAACGGGGGCACCACCGAAATATCTAAAGGGATCCAACCCTGGCCTATATAGCAATGTAACAATATAAAAGAAGAAACCCCTGGTTACCAATTTCAGCTATGTGCTATTAGGCTTTGAACTATTTCTTGCAGGTATATTTGTTTATGGGTCATTTTTATATTCTCTACACAAGTCATGCATTGACTATTTAAATTGTCCACACCTTTCACATTTTGATATGCTGTTTATATGGTTGTAGGGCTATCACACACATTGGTACTTTGTGGAGTATTTTTGCTGCAGGTGGTTGGCTCTATTATGAGTCTAGTGTGATTTGTTTGTATGTCACATGTGTGACTATTTTTAATGTTTTGAAATTTTTTTTGCTTGTTTTTTCTATGTCAAATAAAGTTTGTATAATTTTATGCTAATTCCTGCCTTGGGTAATCCCCTGTCTGTGGCCTATTTCTTTTTTCTTCTTTCATATTGTTGTCATGTTTTTCTGCGTGGATTTGTGACAAAACCTGATGTCAACAAAGTGAATGATAAAAAAACACATTAAAAAATGCATGAAAAATGCATTCTTAACATTTTTTTCTGTAAAATGCAATTTCTCCTCAGTTTGGAATGTTTTATTGTCACTGTTTAACCCTTTTACCGCTGAGGGTGGTTTGCACGTTAATAACCGGGCCAATTTCTGGAAAAAAATGAACATTTTACTTTTTTCCACAAAAATTTACTTCAGATCCACTTTTTTTATTTTTACAAGGGTAACAGGCAAAAATGGACCCCAAAATTTGGTGTGTAATTTCTCCTGAGCATGCTGATATCCCATATGAGGGAGAAAACCACTGTTTGGCGGCATGGAAGAGCTCAGAAAGGAAGGAGCGCCATTTGACTTTTTAAATGCAAAATTTGCTGGAACAATGCAATGTCGCATTTGGAGAGCCCCCTGAAGTACCTAAACAGTAAAAATCCCCAACAAGTGACACCATTTTGGGAACTAGTCCCCTCAGGGAACTCATCTATATGTGTGGTGAGCACATTGATCCCTCAGGTGCTCCACAGAAGTTTATAACGTTGAACCGTAAAAATAAAGAAAAATCAAATTTTTCCCACAAATATGTTTTCAGCACAAATTATTGTATTTTCATAAGGGTAACAGAAAAAAATGCACAATACAATTTGTTGTGCAATTTCTCCTGAGTACACCGATGCCACATATGAGGGATAAAACCACTGTTTGGGAGAACGGCAGAGCTTGGAAAGGAAGGAGCACCATTTGACTTTTTGGATGCAATATTTGCTGGAACAATTGGCGGACACCATGTCGAGTTTGGAGAGCCCCTGATGTGCCTAAACAGTAAAAATCCCCAACAAGGTTCACCATTTTGGAAACTAGACCATTCAGGGAATTGATCTAGATGTGTGGTGAGCACATTGAACCCTTAGGTGCTTCACAGAAGTTTATAACGTTGAGCAATAAAAATTAAAAAAAAACAATTTTCCCTACAAATATGTTTTTAGCACAAAAATGTTTGCATTTTCATAAGGGTATCAAGAGAAATTGCACCATACAACTTATTGTGCAATTTCTTCTGAGTATGCTGATACACCATATGTGGGGGATACTACTATTGAGGAACAGTGCAAAACTCAGAAGGGAAGAGGCACCATATTGGAGTTCAGATTTTGCTGGAATGGTTTGAGGATGCCATGTCACATTGGCAGAGCCCCCTATATGTGAACTCATTTTACAAACTACAGTCCGCAATGAATTCATTTAGTGGTGCAGTGATCGTATTGACACCACAGGTGCATCACAGAATTTTATACCACTGAGCTGTGAAGAAAGAATAAATTACATTTTTACTACTAAAATGCTGTTTTAGCCTCAAGTTTTTAATTTTTCTAAGGGCTAATATTAATTTTTTTTACAACAAACTTAGCTCCATTTTTTCCTGAGTGCGCCAATACCCTACATGTGTTCGGAAAGTATTTTTCAGGCGCATTGCAAAGCTCAGAAGGAAAGGAGTGCCAGATTTTACTGTTAGGCCGGGGTCACACTAACCGACGCAAAATACAGTCCGTAGTTTACATGCGTAATACGGATAAATGACCCCTAAATAGTGCTCCGTATGTCATCCGTAAGCAAGGTGTGGTTACGCATGTCAGCATCCGTATGTGATCCGTATGTAATCCGTATGGCATCCGTATGGCGAGATTTTCTCACTGGCTTGCAAAATGGACATTTAACGGTTTTGAGGCCTGCTAACTATTTAAATCATTAGGCTGCACCCTGTTTATTGCCTCAGGAACAGGTGGCTGCCTCCATTTTGTCCATTTGTGACCTTGCCTTCACTAGGTGTGTTGCTGTTGTATGTGCAACATAGCAGACAGTCTGACTTTCAACACAACTGAGCAGGTTCTCTTCAATTGGCTTTTGTCACGCCGCTTTGGTCAACCATACCCAGTGATAGTGGATCTGCGGAAGATGAGACGCATGTGGGTACATCCACTTTTGAGGCAACGACTCACAAGAGGTCATTTTCACCGCCTCTATTCTTCTCTGCGGGAGCATCCGGCTAAATTCTACCAATACTGTCGCATGAGCCTTGCAACATTTGATCGACTCTTGGAGACAGTGCGCCCTGGGATAACCTTTCAGGACACAAGGATGCGCAAAGCTATATCTGCAGAGGAGCGACTTCTACTCACATTGCGGTATGTACTACACAACCACATTCTCTATGTTGATGATGTGTTGCCCAAAGTATGTATTTTTTGCTTCATGGACTAATTTTAATGCCCTCATCTTATTCCAGATATGTTGAAACTTACAGACCAGAATGTTATGTGTAAGATGTACTGAATATCACTTAGTCATTGTGCAACAAAATATGTGTGTTATTAGATGTGAATTCATAACAAGTTTTGTATGTATGTACCTTTTTTTTGTTTAATTTGTGCATTCTAAAAGCTTCCTTTTCTGTTGTTCTTCAGCTTCCTGTCCACTGGCCTGTCTTATGCCGCCCTCCACCATGAGTTTCTGATTGGAAGATCTACCATTTCTGGCATAGTCAGGTCGACATGTAGTCAAGTATGGTCAAGACTACATCAACTCGTCATGCCCGAGCCCAGGATGGAAGACTGGTTGAGGATATCAAGGGACTTTGGGGAGGAGTGCCAGTTTCCTAATTGTATTGGTGCCCTTGATGGCAAACATATCTGGGTGCATAACCCGCCAAATTCTGGCTCCAAATTCTTCAATTATAAACAATACTTTTCTGTTGTATTGTTGGCTCTGGCCAACCCTCAATACAAGTTTATAATTGTTGACATTGGGGCCTATAGAAGGACGGGAGACTCTCGAGTCTTCGATAGTTCCATTATGGCTCGGCGGCTACGCACCAACCAGTTGGATCTACCACCACCACGCCAGCTACCAGGCTCCACTCAAGAATCTGCCCCTTATGTCCTTGTGGCAGATGAGGCTTTTCAGTTTACGCGCAATGTCATGAGGCCATATCCCCGGCGCAACCTTGACCACAGGCACAGAATTTTTAACTTGTGCCTATCACGTGCTCGGCGACTGGTGGAGTGTTCCTTTGGCATTCTTTGTGCCAAATGGTGGGTACTCCAGTCTGCCATTCAGCTGAGTGAACAAAATGTTAATGAAGTAGTTAAAGCCTGTGTGGTTCTTCATAACTTCACCAGGATACATGATTGTTCCTCCTCTGGTGGTGTTGTGCGTGGGTTGGCCAATGTGTGTAGGGCGAGACCACCTATCAACCCTCAACGCAGAGCGCTCTCTGGCCTCAAAGTGCGTGATATTTTCACAAATTACTTTATGTCACTTGAGGGGGAAACGTCTTGGCAAGAGCATGCTGTATCTATGTTATAATTTTGTGGTTTATGTGTGTCTAAATATATATATTTCTACCCCTTCTGATTCTATGACTGTTTAATTGCATTGGTAAGCGTATGTTAGTTTGCTGACACTGTTTTTTAGAATTGAGACAGAGACGTAAAATGTAGTAGCCAAATGTTTACTTGACCCTTTTTTTTTGTTGCTTTTTTAAATCAAAACATATTATTGCCATATAAGAACTGTGGCGATGAGGCAAATTGGCCTTTTTGCAGATGTGAACATTTTTTCACAAACAATATTTCACACATACAAAAACAAAAATACAACATAATGCAATACCAAAATGGCTACATTATAAATTTTGGTAATTTGGGGAAGGAGAAGGCGGAAGACCAGCCTGTGGTTGCTGCTGGCTTCTTTGCCTAACATCGCCCTGTGTGGGAGCATACTGTTGCCCATGATGTGGGTATTGTACTGCCTCCTGGAATTGGGCTTGGTTCTGGCCAGAGTGATACTGAACAGGGGCATCTTGTTGGCTCGGGTAGGCCCGTGTCTGATACCCACCAATATAGCCATGTCGTCCCCAACCAGGTTGGGACCAGCCTCCAACACTGGGTGGGAAAAAGTGGCCATATTGGTGGGGTTGGCTAGAGGCAGACATATGTTGCTGGTGTTGTAAAGGTTGGATAGAGGGAGGAAAGGGGTGAGGTGTAGGCCCACGTATTTGAGGATCCTCAGAGCCTGCTTGAGCAAGCATCTGTGTGGGTGGTCTAAGGTGCATTAGATTTCTGGGTGAAAGCTGCCACCTCTCCAGATATTCAAGCAACTCATATGGGGTATTGGGGGGTGTGCTTGCATCATGCAGGATCTGAAAACATCCCCAAATACGGAGCCTCACCTCACGGGAAAGGGCACGAAGATAAAGGGCCAGGCTACGTGAGTATGCCTCCTCGCCATCATCTGTATTCACTCTAGCCAGATAGTTGAGGACCCTTGTGTCCACATTGGTCCGGGTATCTTGGGCAGGGATCTGGCACCTTCTTTGTCCTCGCAGGGATGGTCCACCAGGCTGTGGGGAGCCATGGATCTGGGCAGTTGGGTTGCTGCTCATGTTGCCCTGCTCCTCCAGTATGGCTGATGGTGCAGCAGCAGACGGTCCTGGTGGTGGGGTTTGTGTCGCAGGCACTGGGTTCTCCTGAGAGGATTCTTCACCCATGCTTCTTGTAGGGGGAGAAGATGGGCCAGTCACCTCATCCCCTATAGGATCAATGATGGGCTCTGTATCTGAGCCCGTTCCTCTATCCATAAGGTTGGACTGAGTTCTGTTATGAAACAGAACAGAGCCAAAAATAAATCAATATTTTTGGCCCTGTAAAGTATCTGTGTAATGTGGTGTGAGGTATCTACTTACAGTCTCAGATCCACAATAGGGGCGAAGAAGGAGAGGCGGTCATAATAGATGTATTTCCTCTTTATGTAGCCCGCATCACCACTCCTGGACCGCTGCTGACGTTCCCACCTGTATTGGTCGCAGATGCTGCGCCACCGTCTCATCACATCTTCCACTGCAATATGACAGGAAATATTATCAATTTCACATATTTGATATGTCAAATTTGCTACCAGTAGCCTAGGCATGTGGCCTTCTGGGGTGTGCTTTCTACCCAGGGAGGCATATCTAATTGGCTCATCCAGCCCAGATACACAGGGTCACAATAGTTCATGTATCAAGTAACTACACTTAATAACGGTTGGCTAGGAGGATGAGGAGCTTGTGGCCTGTGCCAAATGATGGCAGTGTAAAACCATGGGTCACATCAAAATCTACCCGCCTTATGAGGAAAAAAGTACAAGCACAGGAAGGCGGGGTGGCCGATTCTATATGCATCTTTTGATGTGAGGTATTTTGAAACAGTTTTTGGGTTGTACTTACTCAGTTTCTGCTGCTCCTCACGTGGCTGATCACCAAAATCATGGAACATCTGGCGACATATGCACCTCCATGACGCCTCCTTTCTTGCCCGGATGGCATAATGGGCATCACGTTGGTCTCAGAGTTCTGGCCGCTCCTGCAATAATACAATAAGCATCTCCACATTGAGGAAATATGGTGCCATGACGCTGCTGTACTCCGTGGAGGCGTACTTCCTGGATGTCTGGAGCGCTTTTTGAGCTCATTTGCATGTCTAGGCTTCCTGATGATGGATTGGCCCATTTCCTGTCACCAGCCAAAAGACCTACGTATTTCTCGCAAGTCACACGTGTGGTCCGTGTGTAATCCGTATTTTTTGCGCATCCATAGACTTGCATTGGCGTACTCCGGGCGTAGTACGCTGACAATCGCAGCATGCTGCGATTGGCATGGACCATAGAATACGGACGAGAAATATACGGCTGTTGGGAGCAAACCCATAGAGAATCATTGGTCCGTGTGTAATGCGTGATTTTAACGCCTCTCACTCGTCCATATTCCTCTCTAGTGTGACCCCGGCCTTATGGTTTGCAGCTGCCATGACCCACTGGGAGAGCCCATGTGGTGCCAAAACAGCAGAGCTCCCCATAAGTGACCCCATTTTACAAACTACATCTCTCAATGAATTCATCTATGGGTGCAGTAATCAAAATGACACCACGGTTGTGACACAGAATTTTATACAATTGAGCAGTAAAGAAAAATAACTACATTTTTACCGCCAAAATTTAATTTAAGCCCCAGCTTTTAAATTTTCACACAAGAAGTGGGTAAAAATGGCACCAAAATTTGTCCCATAATTTCTGCTGACCGTGGTAATATCCCATATGTGGATGCACAGTACTACTTAGCCATACGGAAAGACTCTGGAGGAACAGAGCGCTGCTTTCCTCCTGGAGTGCAGGTTTTCCTAGAACAGTTTGCAGACTCCATATACAGAGACACTAATTGCTACAAGAGCAGAGTCCCTCCTCAAGCAACACTATTTGGAAACTATACCCCTTGGGGAATTTATCTACAGATGAAGTGATGATTTTGACTCCCTGGGTATTTTCCAGAACAATCAGCAATGAATGTTGCTGAATAAAAATTCCAAATTGCGGTTGTAGTGGCCAGTACGCTGTACTCACCAGTATGTTGTAGTCCCCAGTACATTATGCTCAGCCTGCGCTTCTGGAGGCATGCACCCGTAAGTTAGGTGGGCTCTCATCGCTTCAGAAATGCCAAACGTGGATGCTACATGTGGTTTAGATACACTGTATTGCTCAGAAGAGATGGGGGCATTTGGATTTGGGAGCGTAGAATTTGCTGAATTTCTTTTGGCGGGTGAGGTGCCATTTCACTTTTCCAGAAACTTTGTGCTACCAGTAATGTTGAAGCCCCCTATATTTCCATTAACAGATGACAGAACTGAGTGGGGAATTGCTTTTTTGTGGATTGGGTTGAAGCTTTTATTGAGAACATTTTACATAACATTTGGGATCACAGTTTTCCGGCGCTCTACACTGACCTCTTACATTGAGGTTTCCATCTAAATCTCTGAGTGACTTGATTCAGATGAAACCCCCAAGGGATCCATTCTCTATATTGAGGCAGCAGAGTTACACTGGACTCCATCTGGCCTCTGTTCAGTGGTGTCCTTATCAGAAGTGCACAAAACTGTGGCCGAGGGCACTTTTATGCAATCCTAAAAAGACGGACAAAGATAGATCACAGGTCAGACAGCATCCACAGTCCCTTTATTTGCCTCATTATAGGGAAACTTCCCCCAGAAGTCCTGTCTGAATCATGTATTTCAGAGATTTACACAGAATTCCTTATGCAAGGGCTCAGCACAGAGCGCAGGATAAATGTGCGCTGGGCCTTACTGCGATCTTTGGGAGGCAGAATGAAAAAATAAACAGCATGTGAAGAATTGGTTTTATTTATTTTTTATGCCGTTCCTCGTGCGGTATGTGATAAGGCGACTTTATTCGTCGAGGCGGTGGGGCCGAGGGTGGAGCTTCATGGAGGAAACCCACAGCCATCCGCAGCTCCTCCATATGCTAGTGTTAAACTAGCCTAAGTTTTACACTTTTTCCCACTATGGGACACTCATTTTTTTGCAGGCTGATTGCTTCTATAGCATGCAGATGAAGCAGCATCTGCATGCTGCAGAAGCTGTCAGTGAAACAATCAGTGCACACTGACTTGAGAGACTTCCTGAAATGCACTGCACATGACAGGAAATTTCTCAGCTCTGGTAACCTGGAAGTCATCATGACGACATTGGGTTACCATGGCAGCGATCGGGACCCCACGTCACGCTGTGGGGTCTCCGATCCATAGCCAGAGCGGCTGTCAGCCCTCTGACTGCTCCCAGAGTGCTGGGATCATGTTTGATCGCAGTATTCCAGGGGCTGAAGTGCCGCGAGCAGTCTGTGACCACTCCTGGCACTTAGTGCTGGGTGTAAGCTGTGAGAATCAGCTTACACCGGGACACAATCGGCCGCACACCACCCGTGTGCGTTGTCAGTCACTGAAATGTACTATCCCATCCACGGTCAAATAGGCCCAGGGCACATGGATGGTATAGTATGTCTCATGGCAGAAAAGGGTTCAAATTGATAAGACAGTTTTACTTTTTGGTCATTACAATTACAGCGGTACCGCATTTATATCTTTTTTTAAGTTTTGGCGCTATTATACAATAAAAACTATTTTACAGAAAATATAATTATTTTTGCATGAGTTTATTCTGAGAGCTATAACTTTGTAATTTTTCTGCTGACAGAGCTGTATGGCAGCTTATTTTTTGCGGACCAAAATTAAGTTTTCAGCAATAGCAGGTCTATTGATATCCATCTTTTTGATCATGTTTTATTCCACTTTTTGTTCGGCAGTATGATGATAAAGCATTGTTTTTTGCCTTGTTTGTTAATTTAATTTTTTTATGGTGTGGGACAGTTTTATAGGTAGTTGCAGATGCAGTGATACCAAATATGTGCACTTTTATTGTTTTTTTTTGTTTGTTTTTTTCATTCAAATATTTATTTTGATACAATATCTTTTGATTTTTTTATTATTATTTTTGACTTTTTTAAAAATATTTTTGGAATTATTTAAAAAAAATGTTTTTACTTTTTTCTAACTATTTTACAGAAAATGTCAGCTCTGCGCTGAAAGAGAAACTTGCTGATCATACACTGCGCATAATCTGCAAGTTTCCTAGATGTGGTGACCCAGATGTCGTCATGATGATATCCGCTCACCATGGCAACGATTGGGACCCCATGTCATGCCACGGGGTCTCCTATCCAAAGGCACAGGGGCTGTCAGCCCTCTGGCTGCACTTGGAATGCTGCGATCTTGTTCAGTCGCAGCATTTTGAGGGTTAAAGTGCCAGGAGTGGCCTGTGACAGCTGTCAAAATCAGCTGACAACCGAAGACAATCACCCGCACACCCCTTGAATGCGTGGGCGATCTCTTAGCCGTAATGATCCGTCCCTGATAAAATAGGCCCAGGGCACATGGATGGATCATTACATCCATTGTCGGAAAGGGGTTAAAGTGGAGTAAAAGTGTGACATAATTGTTCTCTACATCAAGCTGGGTGTCAGAGATGCTTTGAGGGGTCTTCCCCATGCCGTTCTCCTTCCATTCAGTACTTTTCCCATGTATTTGAACATTTTCACTGCTCCCCAGACCTCTTTGTAGGGTCTGTGGGAAAAAAGCTTGGCTTTCCCATTCACTCTCTTTATACTCATTACTTGGAACGAGCATGAGAATATTAAGAATTCCTCGGTTCATTTTAGTGCTCGCTAATCCCTAATAATATGTTAATAATTGGCATATATAGAAATTCATTAAAATATGAAAGAATAAAATATTCATATAATGTTATTATCGAAAATGATCTCATTTGCAGTACAAAAGCAGACGCAACCCATTGGATGAATTTAAGTTCACATGAAGAACACTACTTGGATCCTGATTTGACTATATAGGGCACCTGCATTTTTTTTTAAAGGAAAAGTTGAATTTTGGAAATCACAGGAGCTGTAGACATGTAAACTACTTCTGGACTGCTCATAGATTTTTGATGTCTGGGAAGTCCACACTACTCTTCAGTGATGTTCTAAAACATCACTGCACAGCATAGCAGTTTCACAAGTTAATGCAGCTGGTGGAGTGGGGAGACAAACGCCACATAGAGAAGGCAGAGATAGTTTATTATCATCTCTGCTATACACAGCAAAAAAAAAAAAGGTGTTGTGTATACCGTACAGGAAGCACTGATAATGTGCCCTTTCTCTGGACCCATTGATCAAGGAGTCTTGGCAAACCCAGTTAGCTTTGCTATCCACATAGCAGGATGAATTTCCCTTTAACTGGGGCTAATATCCAAGCCAAAGTTATAGGGGAATCAGTTAAAAAATAGTATTTTTTTTTTACTTTTCAGAGGGCACAATGTGAGAAATTATTTAAAAATAAATGATTATATTACAGCAAAAGAATTTTAAAAAAGGTCCCTATGTGGTTAGAGAAAAATGTGAAAAAAAGACATGTACTTCCTTCATTTTCCCACCCATATTGACTAAGCTAGGGAAAAAAGTAAAAGAGGAGAAAATAAAATTATTTTAAACCTAGGCCCCACGAATGAAAAAAGTGCAAAAAGTATTTGACTATCTAAGCAAGAAAAACATTTAAGGCACGTGCACATGTTCAGTACTTGGTAAATTTTTTACATCAGTATTTGTAAGTCAAAACAAGGAGTGGAACAATCAGCGGAAAAGTATCATAGCAATGTGTCAACACTTTTGTATTTTTTACCCACTTCTGGTTTTGGCTTACAAATACCGAGTTAAAAAACTCAACAAATACTCAATGTGTGCACCTGGCTCTTAAATGCTCTTAAAATTGCATGTGCATTATCAGCGTATTTTGATTTGTATTCCCAAGCACATTTAGCATTGCAGGACATTCGTCAGACAACTGATAACATCAATGATAGCAGCCAAGGCGTGTAAGTGTGGGTATTTCTATGTGTGGCACTCATACTCAATATTTTGAAAAATTTCTTTCCATTTTTTAATTATTTGCATATCACTAACATGTCTGTCCACCCTGTGATATTCTTAACTTCATGACTTTTCTCGCTTAGTACTGCAATTTAAATATTGAAGATAGTATAACTACTGTAAAGCAGAAGCACTAGATTAGCAATTACTGAATCTGCCAATTACAAATGAAGAAACCATATAATGTGTATTAGGTGTTCTTTCATTTCACATAAAGATATTGGAAAAATAAAAACAATATCCATATTGGATTTCTACTTGCCCAATTATTTTTTCTCAAGGAAGATAACTTACCACCAGTGGAGTTTTGCAACAGCTTATTATCCTTTACTCATTGAGAACTGAACATCACTGTGCATAGGAGCAATAGATGTAGGTCAAATGAAGTCTTAGTCAAACATTATTAAAGATGCATGACAGTAAAATAAATTTTGAACACGTCCCCAATTTTCTAAGTAAATATGTTTCTAAAGGTGCTATTGACATAAAATTCTCACCAGATACCGGTGACAACCTATCCAATCCACACAGACAAAGAAATCAAACCATAGATGTTCATAAGTTAAGTTATGTGTAATAATGAGAAATGACACACGGAAATAGTATTGAACGAACACATGAAGAAAGAGAGGTGCAAAAAGCCATGGAAACTCATGACACCAGCTGAAATCCAACAGTAATTAGAATTAGAGTTGAGCGAAACGGGTCGAACAATTTCAAAAGTCGCCGACTTTTGGCAAAGTCGGGTTTCATGAAACGAAACCCGACCCTAGGATGAGGTCGGCCACGAGGTCGGCGACTTACGCGCCAAAGTCGCGTTTCAAAAGTTTGTTTTGCGCTCTTTTTCAGCCAATCAGGATCCACGGACACTGTGGGCAACGTGATGACATAGGCACGGGTCACCACCATCTTTCAGAAGGGCATGCAAGTGATTGGCTTGCTTTGGTGGGCGTCACAGGGGGTATAAAAGGGCGTGCACACCGACCGCCATCTTACTTCTGCCGATCTTAGTATAGGGAGAGGTTGCTGCTGATTCTGTAGGGAGAGCGTTAGGCAGGGAAGAAGACAAAAAAACTGCTTCTGCTTCTAGCGATTTGGCCTGCACAACACACCAATCACTGTGTGTGCAGTGCAAGGGGAGGCTATATAGTGGTGTATCAGTGGTGTTGGTTGTTGGGCTGCCTTCTAAGGCTTCCTAACATTCCTGCATTGCTGTTTACCCACTGCTCCGCAAACTGCTTTTTTAAAAGCAATCCCAATTTTTTTTTTGTCCTGCTGAGAAGACAAAAAAACTGCTTCTGCTGCTAGCAATTTGGCCTGCACAACACACCAGTCACTGTGTGTGCAGTGCAAGGGGAGGCTATATAGTGGTGTATCAGTGGTGTTGGTTGTTGGGCTGCCTTCTAAGGCTTCCTTACATTCCTGCATTGCTGTTTACCTACTGCTCCGCAAACTGCTTTTTTAAAAGCAATCCAATCTCCCTTATCCTCTAGTCACTTTTGTCACAGCTGTGCCATCGAGCCTGTCACATAGCGCTCAGATATTCATTGGGCCTCACACAATCCAAAAGTGTCCAGTGTCCAAAAGTGTGTGCAGAGATTCAAAATCTCCCTTATCCTCTAGTCACTTTGGTCACAGCTGTGCCATCGAGCCTGTCACATAGCGCTCAGATATCAGTGGGCCTCACACAATCCAAAAGTGTCCATCCAGTGTCCAAAAGTGTGTGCAGAGATTCAAAATCTCCCTTATCCTCTAGTCACTTTGGTCACAGCTGTGCCATCGAGCCTGTCACATAGCGCTCAGATATCAGTGGGCCTCACACAATCCAAAAGTGTCCATCCAGTGTCCAAAAGTGTGTGCAGAGATACAAAATCTCCCTTATCCTCTAGTCACTTTTGTCACAGCTGTGCCATCAAGCCTGTCACATAGCGCTCAGATATTCATTGGGCCTCACACAATCCAAAAGTGTCCAGTGTCCAAAAGTGTGTGCAGAGATTCAAAATCTCCCTTATCCTCTAGTCACTTTGGTCACAGCTGTGCCATCGAGCCTGTCACATAGCGCTCAGATATCAGTGGGCCTCACACAATCCAAAAGTGTCCAGTGTCCAAAAGTGTTTGCAGAGATTCAAAATCTCCCTTATCCTCTAGTCACTTTGGTCACAGCTGTGCCATCGAGCCTGTCACATAGCGCTCAGATATCAGTGGGCCTCACACAATCCAAAAGTGTCCATCCAGTGTCCAAAAGTGTGTGCAGAGATTCAAAATCTCCCTTATCCTCTAGTCACTTTGGTCACAGCTGTGCCATCGAGCCTGTCACATAGCGCTCAGATATCAGTGGGCCTCACACAATCCAAAAGTGTCCAGTGTCCACAAGTGTCTGCAGAGATTCAAAATCTCCCCTGTCCTATAGACACCTTGTACCTTGTTTTACATTACTATATAGTTTGTTGGATTTTGTCTACATTTCTACCAAAAATGAGGAAGGCTGGTGGAAGAGGCCGTGGAATTGGGCGGGGGTTGGCAGCTGGTAATGATGGTGTTGGTGGTGGATCTGATGGTAGTGGCAAGAGCAAAATAGGACCGAATGCAGGAGGTGCTGACCCTGCGTCATTGTCTGGCTACATAAGGCCTCGAACGCTTAGTTTTCTAGGAGTTGGCAAACCGCTTTTAAAGCCAGAGCATCAGGAAAAAGTTTTGTCTTACATTGCTGACTCAGCCTCCAGCTCTATCGCCTCCTCTTCTTCAGTTGTAAAAGCACTGAGTCGTCATTGGAGGCTCATGTTCATGAACCACACCTTTCCTTGTGTCCTTCACCCCAACCAAGATTGAAGGATGACGCAGGCCATACTACTGATTACTCCATGGAGCTGTTTTCACATACCATGCCTGGATTATCAAGTGAAATGGTGAATTACCCAGGCCAAGATGAATCTGACATGGAGTGCACTGATGCACAGCCGCTGATGGATGATTCTGCTGGTACATTCACTCAGAGCACTACATTGTCCTCGCAGTGTACAGAGCCAGATTCTGACCCTGATGAGACTCAGGTGCCCCTTCCCGCACACTATACCACCATACACGGTGACACAGAGGAAGGTGCACATGACATAGAAGAGGAGGTGATGGATGACCCAGTTGTTGACCCAGATTGGCATCCATTGGGGGAAGAGGGTGCTGCTTCCAATAGCTCAGATGAGGAGCATCCACAGCAGACATCGACATCGCAACAGCTGTTATCTGGCAGGCCCAGAGCACTCCAAAGACAGGTTCCAAACATCAAAAGAGTTGCTGGACAGCTTGTCCAGAGGGTCAAAAGATCACAGTGTGCTAGGCCACAAAATGTCTGCCAAAGTAGGAAGAGTGCAGTGTGGCACTTTTTTGAACAAAATCCTCATGATCAGGCCAAGGTTATCTGTAAGAAGTGCGCAAAGACCTTTAGCCGAGGGAAAAATCTGAAAAATTTGAATACCAGTTGCATGCTTAGACATTTAACCAGCATGCACTTGCAAGCGTGGACACAACACCAAACCTCAAGTGCCACATGTGCAACTGATCACAACGAAGGTAGTCAGCAACGCTACATTGTTTCCCCCACTGTAAGCCCACCGGTTAGAACAGCAGCAAATGTTGAGGTGTCGTTGCAAGACCACAGCAGTCAGGGAATCCCACTGTTATATCAACGAAAGACTGATTCTAGGCCATCAAGAAGAACACCAACTCCATCACCATCATCAACCCTCTCTCAGTCCGCCCTGTCCACCGCTACTTCCACCATATGCAGCTCTCAAGTCCAGCTCACCCTCCCAGACACTATGAGTAGGTCAAGAAAGTACTCAGTCTCTCATCCGCGTACACTGGGTTTGAACGCCCACATTGCCAAACTAATCTCGTTTGAGATGATGCCCTTTCGGTTGGTGGAAAGCACAGCTTTCCGCGAACTCATGGCCTATGCAGTACCACGCTATGACCTACCCAGTCACCACTTCTTCTCTCGCAAAGCCATCCCAGCCCTCCACCATCATGTGAAAGACCGCATTGTCCATGCACTCAAGCAGTCAGTGAGCGGAAAGGTGCACCTCACAACTGATGCATGGTCCAGTCGGCATGGCCAGGGCCGTTACGTGTCCATCACTGCGCACTGGGTTAATGTGGTGGATGCAGGGTCCACAGGGGACAGCGGTGGTGGGACAGTGCTGCCTAGCCCACGTATAGGAAACAGTTGGCTGTAGGCGTTCGACCCTCCTCCTCCTCCTCCTCCTCCAGAAGCGAAAGCTCGTCCACAGAGCACAGTCGTACGAGCACTCCATCTGCAGCTGCCACTGTTGCACACGATGTGTCCCCCTATCGAGCAGCTAGTGGAAAGCGTCAGCAGGCTGTGTTGCAGATGATGTGTTTGGGCGACAGACACACCGCCGAGGTGCTGGCCGAGTACTTGAAGCGACAAACTGAGTCATGGCTGGGCAGTGTACATCTTGAGGCAGGCAAGGTAGTTAGTGATAACGGCCGTAATTTTGTGGCAGCCATAGCCCTTTCAAAACTCAGCCACATACCTTGCTTGGCTCACACCTTGAACCTGGTGGTGCAGTGCTTCCTCAAAAATTATCCGGAGTTAACAGCCCTGCTCCAGAAGGTGCGAAGACTGTGCGCGCACATCCGCCAGTCGCCTGTACACTACGTTCGTATACAGAAGCTGCAGCGATTGCTCCACCTTCCCAACCACCGCCTCATTATCGACATTGCAACAAGGTGGAACTCCACCCTGCACATGGTGGAGCGGCTGTGCGAGCAGAGGCAGGCCATAATGCATTTGTGGGAGGATACACGGCCAGGCACTTTGAGAGCAGACATGGAGTTGACAGGTGTGCAGTGGTCAAAGCTGAAAGACCTTTGTAAAGTCCTTCAGTGTTTTGAGGAATGCACACGGCTGGTAAGCGCAGACGACGCCATCCTAAGCATGAGCATCCCACTTATGCGTCTGCTCATGCAAACTTTGACGCACCTTAAGGAGCAGGCGTCTGCAGCCAATGTTGATGAGGAGGAAGAGGAGGAGGGAATCCTTGATGACATTCAGCCATTGTCTGCTCAGGGACCTCTCCTGGACGAGGTGGAGGAAGAAGAGGAGGAGGAGGATGATGATGGGGATGATTACTTAGGGGAGGAGGATGCATCTCGTGGGGCAAGTGAAAATGTTGGCGTGGCAAGGTCTGGTACAGGGTTTGTGCGTGACTGGAGGGATGTGGATTTGCCAGAAAGTGCTCCTCCACCCAGCACTCGCAGTGCATCATTGACACCGGGAACATTGGCCCACATGTCAGATTATGCCTTGCGGATCCTAAAAAGGGACCCCCGCATTGCCAAAATGATGAACGATGACGACTACTGGTTGGCCAGCATCCTGGATCCACGCTATAAAGGCAAATTACAAAACATCATGCCACAGGAGAACCTTGACCTAATATTGGCTAATAAACAAGCCACTCTGGTAAATCGGTTGCTTGAGGCATTCCCAGCACACAGCAGCGGTGATGGTTCTCACACGAGCCGTACGGGCCGGGGGCAGCTTGGCAGAGGTGTTCGTGGTGCACACAGCAGAAGTGGCGTTGGAGACAGGGGTTTCATGACAATGTTGTGGACTGATTTTTCAAATACCGCTCACACAACTGGTAATACTGCATCGATGGAAAGTGACAGGAGACAGCAGTTGTCAACTATGGTTACAAACTACTTTTCCTCCCATATCGATGTTCTCCCACACAGGTCATTCCCCTTTGACTATTGGGCCGCTAAACTGGACACCTGGCCTGAATTGGCCCAATATGCCTTACAGGAGCTCGCTTGCCCAGCTGCAAGTGTGCTATCGGAAAGAGTCTTCAGTGCAGCTGGATCAATCCTGACAGAAAAAAGGACCCGTCTGTCAACCCAAAATGTGGATGATCTAACCTTCATTAAAATGAACCACGCATGGGTTTCCAAGGATTTTGTCCCACCTTCCCCTGATGACACATAGGGTGACAGAAAAATGGCTTGCTTTGGTCCACCTCTTCCTGGTACTTCACCTATTTCGCCTTTTGCATCAGCTGAATGTCCAACATCAACATATCCCACGTTCTAAAACTCCCTAACTGTGCTGCCTACCCCCCCATGGCCGGGGTCACCACCTAGCGCATGACACCGTGCGAGTGCCGTTGCCCTGGACAGGTGGGTAGGCCGACTCTTGGGCGTGGGCACTGGCACAGGGTCCCTCATAGTGCAATCAAGTGTCTCTGACGGTGGTGGTGCACACCCGCCGTCAGACACACCGCTGTACTATGATGGGCCCAGTGCCAGTACCGACGCCCACGAGTGGGCCCCCCTTGCTTGGGCAGGGCCCCAGCATTTGCAATCTTTACCTCTCCCTGCTCCTCCGCTGTGTAATCTGGGCCGTCAAATCCATACTGTGCCTGACACCGTCTGAGCCTGCCTCCTGATGTATAGACATATATTTTGAATGTGTACGCTATCCATACATGTTATCCGGGGATACGGTACCCTTTCTAACCTTTGTGCAATCACGTGCAATCCATACTGGGCCTAACACCGTCTGAGCCTGCCTCCTGAGACATATATTTTGAATGTGTACGCTATCCATACATGTTATCCGCGGATACGGTACCCTTTCTAACCTTTGTGCAATCACGTGCAATCCATACTGGGCCTAACACCGTCTGAGCCTGCCTCCTGAGACATATATTTTGAATGTGTACGCTATCCATACATGTTATCTGGGGATACGGTACCCTTTCTAACCTTTGTGCAATCACGTGCAATCCATACTGGGCCTAACACCGTCTGAGAATGATAGATGGGGCCCACCATACACTGGAACATTCCAAAGGTGGACATCAGACACTGGAGCAGCATTTACAGGGCCCATTATACACTAGAGCATTAGAAATAGGGCCCATTATGTTTGGAGCATTATTTGGGCCCATAAGACAGTAGAGCTTCATCCATGGGGACCAACATATACTGTAGCATTATGTGGAGCTCATCATATACTGTTTCAAACATTATATGGGACCAATGATTCTGTATGGAGAAATAGATGGGCCTCGTCATGAGATGTAAAAAGTGAGGTATTTTTCATTGTACTATACTGCTATTTCTCTGCCGTATCGGAGCATAATGAGTTGTGGTATGTGTTAAAGGGGCGCTCTTTCGCCCAGGGCACATGAAAACCTGGAGCCATCCCTCCCCCCCCACAATCTGTAGCCAAATAACCCCCATTTTTCAGTGCGTAACTTGTATTATGAAGTTAATTAAGGTTGACAAGCTTAAGTAAGAAGAATTGATGCTTTTGGCATTCAAATGGGCACTGTTGGTGTGTTTCCTGTCCTCCTCTCACTGCCGACTTTTATTCCCCATTGACTTACATTGGGTTTCGTGTTTCGGGACGACCCCGACTTTTCCCTATAATCGGACGATCTTGCTCGACCCGACTTTTGGAAAAGTCGGGTTTCACGAAACGAAACGCGACCCTAAAAAACCAAAAGTCGCTCAACTCTAATTAGAATCATAGAATCGCAGAGTTGGAAGGGACCTCCTGGGCCATCTGGTCCAACACCCTGCTCAAAGCAGGATTCGCTAAATCATCCCAGACAGATGTCTGTCCAGCCTCTGTTTGAAGACTTCTATTGAAGGAGAACTCACCACCTCTCATGGCAGCCTGTTCCACTCATTAATCACTCTAACTGTCAAAAAGTTTTCTCTAATATCTAATCTGTGTCTCCTCCCATTCAGTTTCATCCCGTTGCTTCTCGTCTTTCCTTGTGCAAATGAGAATAAAGTTGATCCTTCTACAATGTGACAGCCCTTTAGAAATTTGTAGACAGCTATTAAGTCTCCTCTCAGTCTTTTCTTCTGCAAGCTAAACATTCCAAAATCCTGCAACCTTTCCTCATAAGACAGGGTTTGCAGACCGGTCACCATTCTGGTTGCTCTTTTCTTAACTTGCTCCAGTTTGCTGATGTCTTTTTTAAAATGTGGCTCCCAATTCCAGATGAGGTCTGACCAAAGAGGAGTAGAGGGCAATAATGACTTCACGTGATCTAGACTGTATGCTTCTGTTAATACATCCTAGAATTGCATTTGCTATTTTTTGCTGCTGCATCACACTGTTGACTCATATTCAATCTGTGATCTATTAGTATACCCAAGTCTTTTTCACATGTGCTGTCACTTAGCCCTATTCCTCCCATTCTGTACACGCTTTTTTCATTTTTATTGCCCAGATGTAGTACTTTGCATTTTTCCCGGTTAAAAACCATTCTGTTAGTTGCTGCCCACTGCTCCAGTTTATTTATATCTTTTTGAATCCTCTCTCTCTCTTCTCTAGTATTAGCTATCCCCCCTAGCTTTGTGTCATCAGCAAATTTAATCAGTTTACCCTCAACTCCTTCATCTAAATCGTTGAAAAAGATGTTGAACAATACAGAGCATAGAACAGAGCCCTGTGGTACCCCACTTGATACATTCTTCCACCTGAAAATCACCCATGAGCAATGCATGTTACAAGTTTCTCCATACAGGTGACATCTTGAAACTATCATCACCAACAAAGGCTTGTGTATGAAATATTAATTACATTTCAGTAAGCATGTTCAATACTTTTTTTTCCTGTTATTTCTCATTATTTTACATAAATCAATTTATGGATATTTATAGTTTTATTTCTTTGCCCATGTGGATATAACGGGTTGTTAAAAACATCTGGTGAGAATTTCATGTCAATAGCACCTTTTGAAATATATTTACTTAGACAAACTGTTTGATTGAATATGGGCAGTGTTTTCAGGGGTTTCAAAAGCCTCTGGTACCTGAACTAACCACACTTTTCTTGCACAGTAGCTTCAGACTGCATGTCAGTTATTATTTTAGATCCAGAGTGAGAAATGATCTTAAAAAAGCGCGCCCATCAAAATTGTTATCCTATTAATATATTGCAATCATCATATTATATAGCACTGTGTACTTAAAAATATGTGACTTTTCAGATTTTGTGTTATTTTATGCCTGATGAAGAGACCTGAGTAGTCTTAAAGCTTGCAATGTGTTACCATCTTTTCAGTTAGCCATTAAAAGGTATCAACCAATGAGGACACTCAAATTTTCATAGTTTTCAACTTACAATTGGTCATTTTGCCTTTCCACCTCTCTAATTCTTCTGTTTTCCATTACGTCTATGACATCACGTGATAAAAACACTGACTAGGTGAATCCTTCTAAGCTCTATGTAGAAACAGGAGGTCAATTTTCAATATATGACTCATAAGTCACTGCAAAATTCAATGGCAGGGGTAAAGATGGAGTCAGGAGTTCAAAAAGGGAATGATTGCTGCAGCGCTTTTAGGACATGAGCAGTCATTATCTGTATGAGACAGTCCCTTTAAAGGGAAATCTATTTTGCAGATTTTGTGTGATCATGGTTTGAATTTTTCTTATAAACATAGCTTTTTGCATCAGGATGAGAATGTGGAGCAGGACTGTGAGTAGAGTCTTCGGCTCTGCCATAGCCCTTCCGCTGCTGTTTTCTTTACTGTTCCCCTGGTGTAAACTTTTTGCCAGCACCATCCTAACCGTGGGTGGCTCTTGCATAAATTGATCTCCTGGCCGTCTTCAGGAAAATGGCGCCTGTGGCATTGCATGCACAAGTTGATCTCTCAAAGGTCATCAGTAAAATGCCACTGGTGGCGGAGCATGCTCAGACTATGCACTGGGTCTTCTTCTCCCTACTGTAGCTGTGATTCCGTTGACCACTGTCTGTGGTCTTTGAATGACCTGCCTCCTCTGTATGAAATCTCACTAGTAACCTGTCATTCAAAGATCTGAGGCAGACGGAGGCCCCGAGGAATCACAGACAGGGAGGTGAAGACCCAGTGCACAGTTCAGCCTCTGTGCACCAAAATCTGAAAAAAAAGTTCCAACAGTGTTTAAAGAAGAACCACATAGAAGATATCTCCACCAAATGTATTAATGTAATCAGTGTTACTTTGCAATTACAGCCATTGCTTTACTTTACATTAGAAATGCGTTCCTAGAGGTTCTCTTTAAAGGGTTATTCAGGCTTTTAAAATGTATGCTCTCTCCTTAGGATAGATCAGCAATGTTAAATCAGTAGGATACCACTTGACACCATCCCAATCAGCTGTTTATGGGGCTGCAATGCTCTGGTGACAGGTTCACCCTTCTTATTGACTATTACTGCACAATGCCATCATTTTTGTAGCTGTCTGTTCGCTATTTCAGCTCTGACCAATTTCACTTTACTACCAATACCACAATGAAAAGTGCAGCGTTGTGCAAGTTAATGAAAGCAATTAAGTGGTGTCTTCATTAAGTGGGCGCCAAGGGTTAAACCGCTCCTGATCTAATATTTATGGTTTCTCCGGAGGATAGCCCATCAATTTTAAAAGGCTGCTTTAACTCTTTAAGCATGCCCCTGATAATTTCTGCAATTTTCCTTGTTAGTGGGAAGAGTCTTTAATACTTTAAAAGGTCATAAAGGGTTATTGACAGGTAGCAAGAAGGAGGAAAATAACTGAACAGTAAAACCAATGTACATATGATAAATGGAAGTATAGATCTTAAAAAAGGGCAAATTCTGGGTCTAAACTGTTCTCTGTGTCCTTTATATTGTAATATAGGTATTTCGAGGAAATGTCGACAACAACACACCCTTTGCCAATTCTTTCACGCCACCAATTGAAGCCCAATATGTTCGACTGTATCCTCAAGTGTGCAGACGCCATTGTACTCTAAGGATGGAACTTCTCGGATGTGAACTATCAGGTTGGTCTAAATGGCTTGTGATTGAAAGCATCGCTCATCCTTTGTATCCCACACTCTGAAGCAATTCCTATTTTTATGCATTCTTCACAGTAGAATGAGAAAATAGGCAAGCAGATGTCTGGTGGGCTGCAGGTGTGACAGAGTGAAACACTGTGCAGAGATGCTGGAGCTTGGAGAATACATATGAGAAGTAGAATATTTGCAGCCAAAGGTTAAAAAATGTCTGAAGCTGACAGATCGTCCATATTTATTCTCGGCGACGATAAGATGCCTGAAGCTGCTAGATTGCCCCTGTTCATTTTTACGATTTATCTTTCTTTCTTGCAGCATTGTGTTGTCAGGATTTTTATAAGAAAATGCTAACGAATGAGATGATATATGATGGGAATATTTATTTTCTATTATTTTTTATTTCCTTTTATCCCCCATTTCCTTCCTTGCAGAATCATTCACAAAGACTGAATATTAACCATCAGCCGAGTAATGTGTTTTATGGTTTAAATGCTAAACTGTTACCCTTCCGAGTGCTGCAGCTCCACCAGATACATGACCCAGCTCATTGACCCACCTCCAAAGTTTTGCGAACAAAACCTAAAGCTTGACCCCTTTGTCACATATTATCTTAGACATATTGCCTCTAACGGAGTAAAGCAATTTCATTTTGCACATTTTTTTTTTTACTCTCCTAGAGCAGGCGGTAAATCCATTTACAGGTAACGTTTTAGATGGCTACTCTTATTGTATAAGTGGCAGTCTCCGAGTTCAAGTGTGATACAGCCAAACAATTTGCGTTAAACGATTTCTGGCCTTCTAGAGCTTCACAAAAATGACACAGAATTGAAAATCTGCTGCATTAATCTTCCCGTTTCAAGTGTATCAGGATTTGGTGAGGTGAACAGAAGGCTTAATAGAGGTACTTCAGCAAATTAGCTTTTTTGTTGTCTCTCATTCCCGACACCAAATTTCAAAGCTGCCCAAGTTATCAGCCATAGACCTTGCTAAGTTAATTGGTTTACTGCTTTCTTTTCATTATTAAGGTCATGACATTTCACCTCAAAGGCAGCACTTGTGTCTAATACTAAGGCACCAGTTCCTGCAACTTCTTCTATATTTTGGAGGAGACTACAAAATGTCATGTATTATGGAAGTGGATTGTCATTGAAAATAAAGCAAAGATCTTATGGAAAATTAAATCAGAGCAAGGCCTTGGAATTTCACAGAGTTTTTACAGCTTTTTCTATGACCAGATGTTCATGAGTTATTGAAAATTATTGAAAAGCCTACGTATACTGTATAAGTTTTCTTTTAAATTGTGGCATGCTCTGAGTGATAGGATTGGTATAATGCACCAAACAAGAAATTATAATAAGGTGCGTTCACATCACGGGGTCCACCGTGCGGTGATGGAGATACCGCAGCTAGCACAATGGCGGAGGAAGACTGCAAGAAAACACTGAAAGCACACTGAGTTAAATGTCAATCAGTGTGCACAAAGCACAAAGTACCAAGCTCTGTTACACCTCAGAGCGGTACTATGAAGCAAAGCAAAAAGGACTCTACCTTGTTAGATTGCATAGGCATATAGAAAAATACAAAAATACTAATTGGGGTCCCTATAACTTAACCCCCCAGGGAAGACTAAGCAGGTGGTTGACCTTGCTCTAACACATGGTGTGCTTTACCACGCGCGCCTGAGGATGCCCGGTGCAGATGCTAAGTTCAAGCAGGGCATCCCACCCTACACTGCCTGTCTAGACCAACACTCGCAGTGTTATTAGCAGCACACATGCACACGGGGTGGTAAAGTAGCCACCAACACACCAAACACACATAATATTAGTGCACAGGCGTGCACTCCAGAGGACCTTTTATACATACAGCTCAAATCCAGACAGACAGGACCTTGCCTGTGGACCAATCAGAAGCTGCCACATAACTAGAGCAGGTGATGTCCGAGCACCAATGAGAAGACGCCACATCCCGAACATGCTCATTAGGATGAAATCTGGACTTAGGCTCCTGAGCACAACGCTGCATGTGTAAACCAGTAGTCACCATAGGCTTAGCTGGAGAGCAAACAACAACTACATGTGCATGATGCGCCCGGGCAAGGCGCTGGGACCGAAGTCTGTGCTGAGCAGTCATCCCAGCAGCCGAGCCTTAATGGGAGTCCACAGCATCAGACAATGCTTGGGATCTATCCCGTGCACCGGAAAAATCCCAGCACCTAACACTGACTATTTCACTATTTCTCATACGTGTTTCTCTAAAAGACATGAAAAACATACCTAAAATTCTACAAAATTGCAAAAATAACACCATAAAGGCTTGTAAAAAAAATGAACTTGAAACCAGTCGTTGCGGTTTATACAAGCCTTTTAATTATGCTGAAAAAGAATTTCTGTTCCCAGAGAACCCCTTCAAAGGTGTGTAGCAAATTTATTTAAATAATGCTTAAAAGGAATCTGTCAGCAGAATTTTACACCCCAATCTATTAATATGTGCATGTAGCTTTTTCAATGACAAGCCCAGCAATATCTTTTCATGGCCAGTCTGTTCCTCTGTTACTGAGAAATCAGCGTTCATATTGATATGAAATGAAGCTGTAGAGCTGAGCCTCGGTCACTCCAGCTCTATTTCCCATTGAACACTACTTCCTCCTGCTTGACTGACTTGTTTGCTGAGACCCTGAAACAACAATATGTTACTTATTTTATTGAGTTCAAAGGTTCTGACACAATCATATGTAGAATGCAGTGGAGCTGAGAAGGCTACCTCCACCCACACCAGAATATGCATTTACAATGTCTATAGACAGTCAGCTGCTTATTACAGGAGGAGGAGAAGTTGCAATCCAAACAATGATAATCACCAGGTGATATAACCTTCAATGTAAGTAAACAACAGCATATGGCCTGATGTGACACATCATTGAAATCTGTGTTTTAACCCCTACCTCATGCTGTCCTCAAATTACAAAACAAAAAAACTGCTGACAGATTCTCTTTAATATTTCTGTAATCTTCCTAAATTAATGAAGATATATGTGATGCTAGAGGTAGTCACAAAAACATTGTTGCAGGTAATAATGACAAAAAATGACTATTTGATGGCAAGCAGAAAAATCTTTGACTTTGCCAGTTGATGCAATTATTCCCAGCTTTTGGCTAGACATTCTTTTTCTCAAATCATTTTCATTTTGACTTCTGCCAAAGGTTGCAGTAGCTCTTAAAAAATTGTCTATGAGTTACTCAGGGATATAGTTTAAGGGAAAAAAATATAGTGCGTACAATAAAGCAATTTTCACATAGATGTATTAGGGGAAATTGTACTGAAAAAATATACTTTTCTTGGCTTGGTATACAATGATTGCAAGCTTTCAAGGCTCCGTAAATCGCTCAATCAATCATGGAGGGATAGGCCTAAGAAGTCTAGAAAGGAGGCAATTACTGAATGCTTAACTGGCCAATAATAAAAGTTACATCTAAAATCATTATGTCGTATCTGTCGCTAAGATAAAAAGTCTATTTTCACTCTGAGTTTCTCAAATATTCTTGTGAAAAAAGAGGTCAGACCTTCACCTTCAAAACAGCTCACTTCATTAACTGTCATGATATAAATCCAACTACTCTATCCAGAAGAAAGTCTCATTTTTTGGAATGGCACTTTGCTAATGTGATTTTTTTTATGTCTATGAGTTTTTCTTTAAGACAAGACATAGAGTGCCTTAGGATTTGGCATTTGTTTACGTCAGAAATGTTTTACAAAATATGTCTTCACTCTTGGCAAGCCTTGACAAGCTGCAATACAAATCACAGCCATTAGGTGGTAACAAGTTCACATAAGAAGTATAGACATCTCATGACAGAGTATTTCTAAATCTTATTTTGCTTTTATAAAGTTTGTACATCCTTCCCCCTCAAATATATTAGTCGGACAAGCAGATCTCCTGTGGCTTCTCCCCATGTGATACGTCGCTCCCTATATGGACATATAGAGAAAGACTTGTCCATTTAGGATAGTGGGTGAGGAAAAGTAGCTGGGGACCCACATATCCAACTAGGATTGTAACCCCTTACCAACATCCGCCGTCAATACGTCAATAGTCGGAAGCGGATATGTAGAGCGGGCTCATAGAGTGCACTCACCCAATACACAGCAGGCAATGGCTGTGTGTTGCAGCCAGGACATGCCTCTAATAATTGTGGGTGATGCAAATCGCCGGCCATGAATGTTACCTTGTTAAATGCTGCCATCTAACTTTTACAGCAACATTAACAACATGCTGTCAGGGGTGTGTAATTCAATGCCACCATTCGCCCGCCCATGACATGATCGTATCACCAATGGGCTGCTATAACAGCAGTGTGTCAGATAAAGATCTTCATGCTTGTCATTATGGTGCTCTCTTGAAACCCATCCTGTGGTCAGGCTTCAAAGGAGATCGTGATTTTTGCCATTTAGAGCAATGCTGTTTCATTGTTGTATAGATCACAAGTGATTAGACGATTTGCAGTACCTATATCGCATTGTATGATCTAACTAACCTGTGCCTGCAGGGCTGACAGGTTATAAGATAAAGCATTGCTTCTGCATTGTTTCAACCTTATAACTGTGATCAGACTGGAGAAAATTAAAGTCTTATAGTGTGAATAAGTAAAAAAAAATTAAAAAAAAAGTTGTAAATATATTTTAAAAAATACAAAATAATAAATAAAAAATATATTGTACCCAAAAATAAATACTAATATGAAAAAGCAATAAAATTACACATATTTATTAGTCCCTTTAGTGAACACCATAGAAAAAATTAAATAAAAACGAGGCAAAAAACAATGCTCTATCATCATACCACTGAGCAAAAAATGGAATAAAATGTGATCAAAAAGACAAATGTAAATAAAAATGATATCAATGAAACAGTCATCTTGTTCTGCAAAAACTAAGCTGCCACACAGCTTCATCAAAGAGAGAGAGATACAGCATTAAGTGTATTAAATACCCACAAATTCTCACGATACAAAGTAGCGAATCAGCAATAGAGAAAAATCATAAAACATAACCTTTAATGGATATAATAAAAGCTATCAAAGATTATAGTGCAAGTAAAAACACACTAAATCAAGTACCACAGACCATAATGGAAGGTATCTGTATAAATCTCTGCAACAGATCACCCCCAATATATACATGTGGCTATTCCAAGTCCAAAAATTTGAAAAGATTGGACCAAAAAATACTTGGTCTAAATCATTCAGAAGAAGACCAAGTGAAGAAAATGAACAGTTTCCTTATCAGAGGAACATATATAAGAAAAGACCTCTACCCTGTACAGGTTATCAAGGAATATGCCTGTTCATGTATATAGTGAAGACATCAAAATAATAAATCCATAAACATAATGTGCAAAGGAAAGATCTCACCACATGAAAATGGAGGATGTCCACAGTCAGATGTCCCATCAGAGTCATGTCAGGTCAGGAAGAAAGGCATTCACCCTATTCAAGCCCTAAAAGAGCTACCATTTCTAACACCCATGACTCCCGCCCTAACAAGGGCAGTCCACATCTGACCCTTACAAAAATGGCCCTACAAAGTCCCTGTGCATCCCGACGCGTTTCGTCACTTGTTGACTCTTCAGGGGACCTACTAGCACATATTGGGCATCATAACAGAATATACAAGCTGCCTCCTAAGATGACAATGGAGGACACTCCATTGTCATCTTAGGAGGCAGCCTGTATACTCTGTTATGATGCCCAATATGTGCTAGTAGGTCCCCTGAAGAGTCAACAAGTGACGAAACGCGTCGGGATGCACAGGGACTTTGTAGGGCCATTTTTGTAAGGGTCAGATGTGGACTGCCCTTGTTAGGGCGGGAGTCATGGGTGTTAGAAATGGTAGCTCTTTTAGGGCTTGAATAGGGTGAATGCCTTTCTTCCTGACCTGACATGACTCTGATGGGACATCTGACTGTGGACAGCCTCCATTTTCATGTGGTGAGATCTTTCCTTTTCACATTATGTTTATGGATTTATTATTTTGATGTCTTCACTATATACATGAACAGGCATATTCCTTGATAACCTGTACAGGGTAGAGGTCTTTTCTTATATATGTTCCTCTGATAAGGAAACTGTTCATTTTCTTCACTTGGTCTTCTTCTGAATGATTTAGACCAAGTATTTTTTGGTCCAATCTTTTCAAATTTTTGGACTTGGAATAGCCACATGTATATATTGGGGGTGATCTGTTGCAGAGATTTATACAGATACCATCCATTATGGTCTGTGGTACTTGATTTAGTGTGTTTTTACTTGCACTATAATCTTTGGTAGCTTTTATTATATCCATTAAAGGTTATGTTTTATGATTTTTCTCTATTGCTGATTCGCCACACAGCTTCATCAGCCAAAAAATAAAAAAGTTATAGCTCTCTGAATGAAGCAATGCAAAAATTATTTTTTCTGTAAAATAGTTGTTATTGTGTAAAAGCGCCAAAACATAAAAAAATAAATGGGGTATCACTCTAATCATACTGAAGCGAAGAATAAAGTTGCTTTATCAATTTTACCACATGTGAAATGGCATTAAAATGCCCAAAAAGCAATTCCTGCATTTTTGGGTTTTATTTCAGCAAATTTTGCAATCAAAAAGTCAAATATTGCTCCTTCCCTTCCAAGCCCTGCTGTGCATCCAAGCAGTAGCTTCCCCCCACATATTGGGTATCAGCATACTCAGGAGAAATTGCACAACAAATTTGGGGCTAAAAACTTTTTTGTTTGAAAAATGTGATTTTTTTTATTTTCACGGCGCAGTATTATAAAATTCTATGAAGCATCTGGGGATTCAATGTGCTACCCACACATCTAGATATGTTATCTAACGGATCTAGTTTACAAAATGGTGTCACTTGTGGGGGGTTTCTACTGTTTAGGCGCATCAGGGGCTCTCCAAATGCGACATGGCATCCGCTAATTATTCCAGCAATTTTTGCCTTCAAAATATCAAATGATCTGCCTTCCATTCCAAGCACTGCTGTGCGGCCAAACAGTAGTTTTCCCCCACATATTGGGTATCATGCTGCTCAGGAAATTTTGCACAACAAATTGTATGGTGCACGTTTTCCTGTTACCCTTGTGAAAATGCAAAATTTGGAGGGGAAAAACGTTTTTTGTGGTGAAAAAGTGATTCCCTTATTTTCAGTGCTAAATGTTATAAACTTCTGTGAAGCACTTGGGTGTTAAAGGTGCTCACCACACATCTAGATAAATTCCATGAGGGGTCAAGTTTCCAAAACAGTGTCACTTGTGAGTGGTTTATACTGTTCAGGCACATCAGAGGCTCTCCAAGCGCAACATGGCATCCACTAATTAATCCAGCAAATTTTACTTTCATAAAGTCAAACTGCACTCCTTCTCTTCCGAGCCCTATCAGGTGCCCAATCGGTGGTTTCCCCCAAATATGGGGTATCGACATGCTCAGCAGAAATTGCACACCAAACTTTGGGTTCCAGTTTTCCCATTTACCCCTGCGAAAATAAAAAGTTTTGGGTCTAAATTAAAATTTTTGTGACAAAGTTAAATGTCCATTTTTTCATTCCACATTCTAAAAATTCCTGTGAGCACCTGAAGGGTTAACAAACTTCTTGAATGTGGCTTTCAGCAGCTTGAGGGGTAGTTTTTATAGTGGTGTCATTTTTGAGTATTTTCTGTCACATAGGCCTCTTAAAGTCACATTTGATGTTGTCCCTAAAAACAATATTTTTTTACATTTTGTTGGAAAAAGGAGAAATCGCTGTTCAGCTTTTAACCCTCTGTCAGGAACAATATCTTTACTAACGAGTTAGGGAATAATGTGCCTGTCAGGCGCAGGCTAGAAAAATAATATCTAATTTTTGCAATTTCAGTGCTCTAAAAGTGATCAGTGACCTTCATAGGGATGTAATAAAAGAGACTACACATAATCAGGTGCAAAAAAAGACCATTTACTTAACATAAAAGTAATAACTCTGAAATGCAAACATCTCAAAACTCCCACCAAATAGCCCCCAGTTTGACGCTGACAAATAACTCTATAAAGAAAATTTAGGGAAACAAACTTAATTTTAAGGTACCTAAAGTAATATTACACACATATTCATTCAGAATTCGATTCTGAAGTTTCCCCAGAAAAAAACACATTTGCAGAGCAAAGAGCAAGAATTACACATCATTTTTGCATGTGTAAGGCAGATTGCATTATGACATTTGTGATATTCATAATTAGAAAGCCTTCAGTTTCCGCTTTCCGTGGTGCAGGTGGTGCATCTCCTTCTTTTGGGAGGTGGTGCAGGTGGTGGATTTTCACTATCATCTTCTGGGTGGAATCCTTTGAGCTGAACTTGAAGGCAAGAGGTGATACCGATAGTTTCATACTTCTCCTGCGTAGCTCTCCAAGCACTAGTTCATGGGCCAATTTATTCAGATAGACTCATCTACAGAGTCGTTCAAGCTGGTTTTCAAGGTAAATGACTTGTGAATTTATACCACCCAAATTCAACATAGTGAAAAATATGACCATTGGCCAGCGCTTGGTGTTTCTGCTGACGCTGAAAGTTGAGCACATCTGATCAGCTGTATCAACACCCCCTTTGGTTGCATTATAAAATGTAATTATCTCCGTTTTCTTTGTGCCTCAGACCCAGGATCGATGGCACCATCATTATGAAGTGTTGAGAGAAGTACTTTTTTTTTTTCGCGTGGTACATAGGAAACCAAAACCTTTCCATTATGGAATGCAAACATACTGCTGTACTGTTTTCTTCCTTTCACATTTACAAACTGTGTAGGCAATTCTTTTTTATTTTTTCTTACAGTTCCGACATATGAAAGCTTCTGCATTTTCAGATAATCAATCAGATCATAATTTGAAAACCAATTGCCAGCTGTTATAGTGCAACCTGATCCAAATAAGGGCTCAACCATTCCTTTTACAAAATCACTGGGTTTGTTGCTGACACAGTAAGGACCTTCTGGTTGTTTTCCTGCATGAATTTCAAGGTTGTATGTGTAGGTCTTACTAGCATCAACAAGGGCATAAATTTTTATTCCGTACTTACTAGGCTTTGATGGAATGTATTGACGAAATGCACATCTACCACGAAAACCAGGGAGCATTTCGTCAATAGTGAGATTTGCCCCAGGGCAATAGTTTATCTTACAGTTTTCCACAAATTTTTGGAATAAATCGCGAATTGGAGCTAGTCGGTCATATGTTTTACGTTCGGTTCGGGTAGTTCTGTCGTCAAACCGAAGGCAACGAATTAGAAGCTTGAATCTTTTTAGAGACATAACAAGGCCACATTTTTCAATTCCATCACCATCTTTACTCCAAAGTTCCTCCAAACTTTGTCGATTTGCCCTATAAGCTCCTGCAAGGTATAACAATCCAAAAAATGCACGCAGTTCTATTTCATCTGTGGCCTTGATGATTCTGTTGCAGATGAACTTGTCCTTTATAATGTCTATATATTGGTTTGTGTATGTGACAATAGAGTCCAGAATGTCATATGTGAAAAAACTATTCCAGCATTCAGCTCTGCAGTTTTTACATTACTTGCTGTTCCTATAACTGCAGGAAGGTGAGTGATAATGTTTTGAGGTTCCCTATGTTTTTTCATGGGTGGCTTCTTGTTCCATTTGTCTTTTTTTATCTTTTCCCATATAATATGATTCTACATCTTCTTCATCCTCATCACTGTCACCATCTTGCTCTGATTCAGAATCAATTTCACGTACTTCCACCTCATCCTGAGACTCAATCTCACTTTCTTCTCCTAAATCCTCATTCAGTGTGGGATCTGCATCATCATCATCATCATCATCATCTAGCAGCATGTTTCTCACTTCCTCAACATGAAGGGGTTCTGATAAATTATACATTTTCCTCTCCATTTCAGTAGATAATCTGAAGCAAGAGAAAGAATATGTGTTAGGGAACAATGTGCCTGAGAAGCACACTTTCATTTGTAATCTGCCTTATTTCTATGAAATATCCACACACTTTGCACTATCCATTCATAAAACAAGCTAAATAAACAATTGTGATGACTAAAAACATAAAATACCAACCTGATAAAGTGTGACGTGTTCGGGAACAATGAGCCTTTGAAGCCAGCACAGTTATACCTGCCCTCCTGAAGTTCTGCAATCCAACTGTGGTATCAGGATTCACACAGCAGCTAGAGCCAGGATCTCAAGTCATAACGAAGAAATTTTACCACTATCAGGAATTAAAATATGTTATGAAAAAGCTATCTCAGAATCAGTGGGATCAGTTAAAGCATAACAGAGTTATTACCACATAAAATGACACTAGTCAGAATTGTAACATTTGGCCCGTTCATGAAGATGAGTTAAAGTCCCCTAAGGGGACTAATAATTACAGTTAAAAGTAAAACATAGTTTTAAAAAGTCAGAAAAAAAATGTTCAAATCACCTCTTTTTCCACCATTAAAAATAAAGATAATAATAAATGATAATAATTAAAAAAAATACACATATGTTGTATTGCCGCTTTCAGAAAGGCTTGATCTATCAAAATACAAAAACAATTAACCCAATCAGTAAATTTGTTAAATGGAAAAAATTCAAGAACTTCAAAATTGCATTTTTTTTGGGTGGCTGCAAACCACAAAAATTGCTGTAACAAGCAATCAAAACATCACATCTCTCCCAAAACAGTATTAATAAAAGTGTTATATGACCCTGCAAAATAATGAACTGTCATACAGCTCCATGGATTGAAAAATTAAAACATTAAAGTGTC
Organism: Dendrobates tinctorius; assembly: GCF_039654945.1. Taxonomy (NCBI): domain Eukaryota; kingdom Metazoa; phylum Chordata; class Amphibia; order Anura; family Dendrobatidae; genus Dendrobates; species Dendrobates tinctorius. Next base: position 9,265,226 of record NW_027361671.1, on the reverse strand, counting down.
TCAGAAAAAGGCAACACAACGCTATAATTGTACTGAAGAGCAAATTCATATTATGAGTAGAGATGAGCGAATTTGTTCAGCTCCCTCCATTTTAGGCAAGCTATAGCGCTTACCGAATAAGCTGCAGAGGGAACCTGACTTCCTGGATCGCTCCTGCTGATCAGCTGTCCGGCTCCGCAGCTGCATGTGTCACGGCTGTTTCACTGTCACAACACATGCATGGAGAGCCTGTTTGTTGTGACATAGAAACAGCAGCGACACTTGCAGACTATAACGCCGGACAGCTGATCAGCAGGAGCGATCCAGGAAGTCGGGTTCCCTCTGCAGCTTATTCGGTAAGTGCTATAGCTTGCCAAGTAAGGAGGGAGCCGAACAAATCTGCCCATCTCTATTTGCGAGGTAATTTTTGCCACAAATTGTATGCCATAAAAACAGTTTTCAAAATACACTTTCAGAAATGTTTTTATTTCACTATATCACTGCACTTGGACTTTTTTCTCATTTCTCAGTACATTGTGTATTATAATGAATGGCATAATTCAAAAGTATAAATCATCTCTCAAAAAACAAGCCCTCATGCATCTTTGTGGACAGAAAAAATACAAATTTTCTGGCTCTTGTAAGAAGAGGAGGGAAAAATCAAAAAATGCAAGCGTTTCAGAGTCATCATACTTGGCTGAGATCATCCATGAATCGGGCAGCATGTACCAACTGTCAGGTTCTTTTTTTAAAAAAAATGTGATTTGAAGATATTTTATCTGATTTTCACGGCACACCAGAAAAGCTAAACAGTACTGTTAATTCTGGCAAACTAAAATCTTCATTTGTGATTCCACAAATTCGGCATTTTTCGGCTTTACTTAATGATGGTGCTGTTAGTTTTCAATTATCTTAGCATATTATGTTGTTCGTGAACAGATTGTCCATGTTTTTATTTGCGGCAATTCTGAGATTTAAAGTAGATTATGTGATTATGTATTTAGAGTTCTGTTTCTCAGAGATATAATTGCTGAACATCAAGGTCAAAAATTTTGGATACAAAACCTGCTGAAAAGGATCAACATATCTTCATGCATTATTACAGGCTGCTTTTAGATAAAACCACGTAATTAGAAACATCTGCAGCCGCCATTCAGAGGTTTCCTTCCACTTATTGAACGAAAGATTTCCATAAGTGAAGATGCTTAAGAAACTAAGAGAAATATTTAAATCAAATGATCGCCTTTGTCACAAGACTTAAATTAACCCCTTTCTGTCATGTGATGTACTATCGGGATAGTACGTCACAGTGATCAGCGGCCCCCACATGGTGAGCGCCGCTGATCGCGGCTGGGTGTCAGCTGATTATCACAGCTGACACCTGACACAATGTGTCAGGGGCGGTCACAGACCACCCCCGACACGTTAACCCCTTGCACACCACAATCAAACACGATCGTGGTGTACCGAGGGTTAAAGGGAAGCATCGGCAGGGAGGGGGCTCCCTCCGTGCTTCCCTGAGCCCCCCACAGCAGCGCAATGTGCAGCGCTGCTGCGGGGGGCTCCATCCCTGCAGGTCCCTGAATCAAAGATGGTAACGGGGACCTTCGGGGGCCTGCACGGAGCTGGCTTCCTCATGCCTGCAAAGTGCAGGCAAGGAGGAAGCCTTGTGCAGTGCCTGTGACTGATCGCTGATCTGTCACAGTGATCTGTGATGTGACACACCAGCGATCTGTCACATGACAGCTATGTCCCCCTGGGACAATGTAATAAAGTAAAAAAAAGTGTAAAAATAATTTAAAAAAAAAAATAAATAAAAAAAAATATATATTCCGTAATAAATTCATTTTTTGGAAATAAAAAAACAATAAAAGTACACATATTTGGCATTGCCGTGTCCGTAACGACCCGCCCTATAAAACTGTACCATTAGTTAACCCCTTTAGCGAACCCCTTAAAGAATAAAAATAAAAAACTAAGCAAAAAATAATGATTTATTATCATACCGCCGAACAAAAAGTGCAATAATGCGCAATCAAAAAAATGCATACAAATATCCATGGTACCGCTGAAAACGTCATCTTGTTCCGCAAAAAACGAGCTGCCACACAGCATCATCAGCAAAAAAATAAAAAAGTTATAGCTCGCAGAATAAAGCGATGCAAAAATAATTATTTTTTATATAAAATTGTTTTCATTGCATAAAAGCGCCAAAACATAAAAAAAACGTAAAAGAGGTACCGCTGTAACCGTACTGACCCGAAGAATAAAACCGCTTTATCAATTTTACCGCACGCGGAATGGTGTAAACGCACCCCCCAAAAGAAATTCATGAAACGCTGGGTTTTTTTCATTCTGCATCCCAAAAATCGGAATAAAAAGCGATCAAAAAATGTCACGTGCCCGAAAATGATACCAGTAAAAATGTCAAATCGTCCCACAAAAAATAAGACCTCACATGACTCTGTGGGTCAAAATATGGAAAAATTATAGCTCAATATATGGTGATGCAAAAACTATTTTTACAATAAAAAGCGTCTTTTAGCGTGACAGCTGCCAAACATAAAAACCCGCCATAAATAGTAAATCAAACCCCCCATTATCACCCACTTATTTAGGGAAAAATAACAAAATTAAAAGAAAATGTATTTATTTCCATTTTACCGTTAGGGTTGGGGCTAGGGTTAGGGCTAGGGTTAGGGGTGTGTTGGGGTTAGGGTTGGAGTTATAATTGGGGGGATTCCACTGTTTGGGTACATCAGGTGCTCTCCAAATGCAACATGGCATCTGATCTCAATTCCAGCCAATTCTGCATTGGAAAAAGTCAAATGGTGCTCCTTCCCTTCCAAGCTCTGCCATGCGTCCAAACAGTGTTTTACCCCCACATATAGGGTATCAGCCTACTCAGGACAAATTGCAAAACAACTTTTGGGGTCCAATTTCTCCTGTTACCCTTAGGAAAATAAAAAAAATTGGGGGTAAAAATATCATTTTTGTGGAAAAAATGATTTTTTTATTTTCACGCCCTGGCGTTATAAACTTCTGTGATGCACTTGGGGGTTCAAAGTGCTCACCACACATCTAGATAAGTTCCGTGGGGGGTCTAGTTTCCAAAATGGAGTCACTTGTGGGGAGTTTCAATAGTTTAGGTACATCAGGGGCTCTCCAAACGCACATGACACCCGCAGACCATTCCATCAAAGTCTGCATTCCAAAACGTCGCTACTTCCCTTCTGAGCCCCGACGTGTGCCCATACAGTAGTTTTCTCCCACATATGGGGTATCAGCGTACTCAGGACAAATTGGACAGCAAGTTTTGGCATCTAATTTCTCCTGTTACCCTTGGGAAAATAAAAAAAAATGGGGACTAAAAGATCATGTTTGTTGAAAAAATAAGATTTCTTTATTTTCACGCCCGGTCGTTGTAAACTTCTGTGAAGCACTGGGGGGTTCAAAGTGCTCACCACACATCTAGATAAGTTCCTTAGGGGGTCTAGTTTCCAAAATGGGGTCACTTGTGGGGGTTTCAACTGTTTAGGTACATCAGGGGCATTCCAAACGCACATGACACCCGCAGACCATTCCATCAAAGTCTGCATTCCAAAACGTCGCTACTTCCCTTCCGAGCCCAGACGTGTGCCCATACAGTAGTTTTCTCCCACATAGGAGGTATCAGCGTACTCAGGAGAAATTGGACAACAGCTTCTGGGGTCCAATTTCTCCTGTTGCCTTTGGGAAAATAAAAAAAATAGGGGACTAAATGATCATGTTTGTGGAAAAAATTTTTATTTTCATGCCCGGGCATTTTAACCTTCTGTGAAGCCCTTTGGGGTTCAAAATGCTCACCACACATCTAGGTAAGTTCCTTAGGGGGTCTAGTTTCCAAAATGGGGTCACTTGTGGGGAGTTTCCACTGTTTGGGTACATCAGGGGCTCTCCAAAACAACATGACACCCGCAGACCATTCCATTAAAGTCTGCATTCCAAAACATCACTCCTTCCCTTCCGAGCCCCGACGTGTGCCCATACAGTAGTTTTATCCCACATATAGGGTATCATCATACTCAGGACAAATTGGACAACAACTTTTGGGGTCCAATTTCTCCTGCTACACTTGGGAAAATAAAAAAATTGGTGACTAAAAGATCATGTTTGTGGAAAAAATACGATTTTTTTTGTTTTCACGCCCGAGCGTTATAAACTTCTGTGAATCACTGGGGGGTTCAAAGTGCTCACCACACATCTAGATAAGATCCTTGGGGGGTCTAGTTTCCAAAATGGTGTAATTTGTGGGGGGTTTTCACTGTTTGGGTACATCAGGGTCTTTCCAAACGTGACATGGTGTCCGATCTCAATTCCAGCCAAAAACGTCAAATGGTGCTGCTTCCCTTCTGAGCTCTGCCATGCGCCCAAATAGTGGTTTACCCCCACATGTGGGGTATCAGCATACTCAGGACAAATTGCGCAATAACTTTTAGGGTCCTGTTAATCTTGGAAAAATAAGAATTGAGGGTGAAAAGACCATTTTTGTGGAAAAAATATGATTTTTTAATTGTACAGCTGTACGTTATAAACTTCTGTGAAGCCCTTGGGGGTTCAAAGTTCTCACCACACATCTAGATAAGTTCCTTGGGGGGTCTAGTTTCCAAAATGGTGTCATTTGTGGGGGGTTTCCACTGTTTAGGTACATCGGGGGTTCTCCAAACGTGACATGGTGTCCGATCTGAATTCCAGCCAATTTTGCATTGAAAAAGTCAAACGGTGCTCCTTCCCTTCTGAGCTCTGCCATGCGCTTAAACAGTGGTTCCCCCCCACATATCAGGTATCAGCATACTCAGGACAAACTGCACAATAACTTTTGCTGTCCAATTTCTCCTGTTACCCTTGGTAAAATAAAAAAATTGAACCTGAAGTATTTTTTTGTGAAAAAAAGTTAAATGTTCATTTTTTTAAAATATTCAAAAAATTCCTGTGAAGCACCTGAAGGGTTAATAAACTTCTTGAATGTGGTTTTGAGCACCTTAAAGGGTGCAGTTTTCAGAATGGTGTCACTTTTGGGTATTTTCTATCATATAGACCCCTCAAAGTGGCTTCAAATGTGATGTGGTCAGTAAAAATAAAATGGTGTTGCAAAAATGAGAAATCGCAGGTCAATTTTTAACCCTTATAACTTCCTAACAAAAAAAAATTTTGGTTCCAAAATTGTGCTGATGTAAAGTAAACATGTGGGAAATGTTACTTATTAAGTTTTTTGTGTGCCGCATCTCTGTGATTTAAGGGCATAAAAATTCAAATTTGAAAAATTGCAAAATTTTCAAAATGTTTGCCAAATTTCCATTTTTTTCACAAAGAAATGCAAGCTATATGAATGAAATTTTACCACTAGCATAAAGTACAATATGTCTCAAGAAAACATTGTCAGAATCACTGGGATCCACGGAAGCGTTTCAGAGTTATTACCTCATAAATGGACAGTGGTCAGAATTGTAAAAATTGGCCCGGTCATGAACGTGCAAACCACCCTTGTTGCTTAAGGGGTTAATTTCTTTTTATTTTGGTAAAAATAAGAAAGCTAAAATGGACAAACTTTTTACCAGAACGTTCCTTCATCATTGTTTTATTTATTTTTAGGAGAAAATGTTTTATAGGCAGTAAAAAAGGACGGGTCTACACAGAAAATTAAACCTGCAAACACAGTGCAATTTCTAACTAAAACTTTTAGGCATCCTTATGACTTATTGAAAATGTTCCAACTTTGCAACATGCTTGCAATAGTCACAAGGTCTAGAGAAGAATTTAGGTCATTTTTCAACCATATCTTAAAGTAACCTTTTGTTTCCACTTCATTAAAACTGTCAAAAAATGACATATTAAATTACCCCTAAGGTTAGGGGTCTAGAAATCCAAAACCACTTGATTTTTCATGACTTGTATTATTCAGTTTTGGTAGCTTGCTGGGAGCAACACAACATTCATTTGCGTTATGGTGCCATGTACATCAGCATGCTGCTACCTTGAGCCGTGTGCCATTTATCATGGTGAAAGTAGCCATTTAGCCAAAGCCAAATGGCCCACAACCCATCAATGTAATTTATACCTGTAAAGTCTTGTGTATAGATTTCAACAAATATTGCAGTGTGCACAGTTCCTTAATCTTCTGAATCCTATTATAATGATAATTATTTTTCTTATTTTTTTGTGAGTTCTTGACATTGATAAATCACTTAGGCTATGCTCTTATATTTCAACAGGAACCATACTGGCAGATTAATTCTTGTAGCAAATATTAGAATCATATAAAACTGGAATTTTATTTATTCATATATATCATTTTTGTGTTTTTGATAAAGCATTGAATTATTATGTCTCCTTTTTCACTAAAGGTATAATAACAAGAAGAATATAAGCTTAGATTGGAAAAACTAAAAAAAAAAGTATAAACCTTTATCTCTATAAATGAACAAAAGGTTATTCCTTATTAATAGGCTAGCAAGCTTACACGAAGGCTTTACTTACTGAAACTGATAGTAGGTTCAAAATATCTCAGGACCTTTAACAACAAAAAGATAATGGTACTTTTATATGTATAGTACAATGAGTATACAGTAAATAATAATTCACTTTTGCAGCACAACTTGGAAGTTATTTGCAAATTGGTCAAAAGTAGCAAGAATGTATCTAAAAGTGTATGTGGGTTTCTGAGATTAACAAAAAATGATCTCTATCCTTATGAAAGGTCACCTCATCTCATTATTCAGACTTAGACAAGCTGCTTGTCTTTAAGCTGTCCAGCTCTGTTTGATTTCTGAGAAATGCTTAATTTGAAAAAAGCAGGCAAATTTGCTCTATCTAAAAAGGAAGGAAAACTGTCTCACTAGTGCTACCTACCTATTGGAGGCAGTGAACATGAAAGTCATTGTTTAATCTTTACAATAAGCTGTAATAAATGGAAGTGGAGGCACAAATGGTGAAGTTCACATTTGTTTTTTATTTTTAGAGTGGAACCTCGAGACCACGGTCCAGGGGGCTCCAAAGGGGGAGTGACTAGTGAGCTCCAGGTATCTGTAGTAAAGTCCCTCGAACAGGACCAGAATGGAATACCTGGGGACATAGGTGCTACCTCCAGTTAGATCCCAGACACGTGGCAGCTGTCCCAGCAGGACAAATGGGTAACAGATGTAACAGATCTGATGGTGCTGACCAGTAGACACTGGGTATCCATGGGGAAGCTGGCACTGGTGAGGAAGGTCAGGTTCGGGGTAGATGATAGGCAGCGGCTCCAGTAACCTTGACGTAGTCCTCGGGTTCAGATGGCAATTGGCGGAATGGGATGGCACTTGAATAGATGAATACTGATGTTGCCTGAGATAGTTGAACACTGGTCACTTATACTCTGTGGAGACAAACAGTATGAGCAAGTGCAAACGGATTGATAATACAGAGCAGACAGAACAGAGACTGACCCGGATGTAGCAAGAGAAGATACTCGTTGCTCTGGCACTCTCCCTATGGAGGAGAGGCCAGAAATAGTAATCAGCGTGCTGCCATTGGATAATTGCTATTTTCAAAAAATGCACGCTGTCCCTTTAAGAGACCAGATGGAAGTACGTCCGCATCCTAAGCACTCTCCCTGAAGGCCTGCTGGCGGCATACCAGGAAGTGGGGGAGGGAGAAGCAACAACAGGATGCTGAGAGGCAGAGCACGAAGATTCAGGCAGAGACCTCGCTGAGGTACAGGGGAAGCGTGGAAAGCAGGAGCAGGTGAGGGACCAGAACTGGGGGCAGTGCCAAAACTGGGTACAGGGCCAGAACCAGGACCGGGTGTAACATAAGCTTTGCAATATTATAACAGGATATTGGCCAAGACAATTGTCTAATGTGTATGGGGGGCCTCTCAACTCTTCCTTGACCGGTGATCTTGGAGGAGAAAATGATCAAACTTGGCAGATTTTTGAAGGCCAATATTTTTATTCTCAAGAAGACAAGATGCCACTAGAGAAGTCTGTCAGTGGCTCTGTCATGGAAAACACAGGACCAGCAGGCCAAGACAAGCTGTTCATGTGTTTGGGGGACTCAGGAGGTACAACTGTCTGCCAAATGATTATTGACATTTATATATTGTATATGGAAGGCATTTAGTGCAGTTTCATAAGTACAGACTAAGGTTTGGCTGAATTAGTTTCTATTGACCACAGTTTTATATGGAGTCTTTTGCCTTCAAAGATTCATCAAGAGCTTTTCATTCAGCCAAGCTCTGCACTTTAGCCCAAAACAGATGTCTGGAAGTGGATGTCTCTCTTGGCTAATATCCCTAGTCTTGTTGCAAGGGTTGATGGACATTAGGTGACACTAATGAGTTTACTCCAAAAAGGGACACTAAATTTTTATTCTATACATTCAGATATTTTCAAAGACAAGAGGGGGGCAACATTTCACTGGGTTACCTAATATTTTTTCTGCAAACAGCGAGTGGTATATCATGAAGAGGAGACCAGTAAGAATGCCAGTCAGTTAGCTAGGAGGGTAAAGCTAACTTTAGCTAGAACTCAATTCTAGCTGTTGTTTATATGTTGTGGAAGTCACCAGTAAGAAATGTTTGGATACCTAACATATAAAACCTTAACCCAAATGTTAGACAGTAAACATTTTGTTCCATTTTTCCTCTTGTACTCTTGTGTGAGATTGAGTAACATCTTTGTAATTAAATGTGATCCTAAGGTTCTTGCTGCTTTTGTGATGAACTTGCACATTACAGTAGCTAAGGTTATCTATAGTAAATATATCCCTCGCTGCTATAAATGTTCATGACATCTTACCTTATTCTGCCGCACACATATCCTGAAGTCAAGCTCAAACAAGAAAGAGTCATGGCTGCAATTTTTCGTGAAATGAATTACAAGCTCTACGGTGTTCGACCTTTTGCCCTCAGTAACTCCCCATTCTGTGCAGTATATTGACATGGTGACTTGGGAGAGTTGAACTCTCAGGTCTTGGCATTTATAAAACATGGGAAAGAAATTTCAGAAACATGGTGCAAAGTCTAGAAAAATTGTGATTAGAAATTTTAGAATACATTCTGCTGTACTGTAAAAAGTTATGCAGGTTTATTTTAAAGATTTAATTAAAAACTAATTGTATTTTATATTAAAATAAATTAATTTTTCTGCAAAAATAATGTGCAGCCCTGTAGGCAATAGTTACACAATATCAATTTAGCAATAAGGCCCTAGCAATACCGTAACAGCATTTAACATATGGTTTTGTTAATGGAGTATTTTCCTCGAGGCTCAAATAAACAATGCCATATCAATTTCTGAATGCCAATGTTCTACCTTGTTATGTCTGTATAAAATGCTTACAGTCATTGTTTTTTTTTGTGCTTTACTATTGGTGCTATGAATGACTGCCCAAAATATCAACATGTTTTATAGTGTCACAAGTACAGATGTACAAGTCAAAAAAAAATTGCTTACCAACAAATTGCTCTTGAAGACTTTTCATTTCTGCTTTTGTTAAAAAATCTTCTAAGTTTATTGCTGATATAGAAATATTATAGTAATTGATGCAAGCATCTTCTAAAAAATGAGAAATAATAATAATAAATCTTTTTATAGCGCCAACATATTCCGCAGCGCTTTACAGTTTCACAGTTTCAAAACACAAGTCATAAGTAACAACTAAAGTTGAGCGACTTTTGGTTTTTTAGGGTCGCGTTTCGTTTCGTGAAACCCGACTTTTCCAAAAGTCGGGTCGAGCAAGATCGTCCGATTATAGGGAAAAGTCGGGGTCGTCCCGAAACACGAAACCCAATGTAAGTCAATGGGGAATAAAAGTCGGCAGTGAGAGGAGGACAGGAAACACACCTACAGTGCCCATTTGAATGCCAAAAGCATCAATTCTTCTTACTTAAGCTTGTCAACCTTAATGAACTTCATAATACAAGTTACGCACTGAAAAATGGGGGTTATTTGGCTAAAGTTGTGGGGGGGAGCGCTGGCTGCAGGTTTTCATGTGCCCTGGGCGAAAGAGTGCCCCTTTAACACATACCACAACTCATCATGCTCCGATACGGCAGATAAATAGTGGTATAGTACAATGAAAAATACCTCACTTTTTACATCTCATGACGAGGCCCATCTATTTCTCCATACAGAATCATTGGTCCCATATAATGTTTGAAACAGTATATAATGAGCTCCACATAATGCTACAGTATATGTTGGTCCCCATGGATGAAGCTCCACTGTCTTATGGGCCCAAATAATGCTCCAAACATAATGGGCCCCATTTCTAATGCTCTAGTGTATAATGGGCCCTGTAAATGCTGCTCCAGTGTCTGATGTCCACCTTTGGAATGTTCCAGTGTATGGTGGGCCCCATCTATCATTCTCCAGAGTATAGTGCTCCCCAAAAATTGCTGTCCCAACATTGAAAACAATCAAATAAGTCTCCTCGCTAGGGAATCCCTGTACTTGTCTGGACAGGTGCTATAGCTTGCTTAACAGCTCGCCAGCCGTTCTCACGCCCAGTATGGATTGCACGTGATTGCACAAAGGTTAGAAAGGGTACCGTATCCCTGGATAACATGTATGGATAGCGTACACATTCAAAATATATGTCTCAGGAGGCAGGCTCAGACGGTGTTAGGCCCAGTATGGATTGCACGTGATTGCACAAAGGTTAGAAAGGGTACAGTATCCCTGGATAACATGTATGGATAGCGTACACATTCAAAATATATGTCTATACAGCATGAGGCAGGCTCAGACGGTGTTAGGCCCAGTATGGATTGCACGTGATTGCACAAAGGTTAGAAAGGGTACCATATCCCTGGATAACATGTATGGATAGCGTACACATTCAAAATATATGTCTCAGGAGGCAGGCTCAGACGGTGTTAGGCCCAGTATGGATTGCACGTGATTGCACAAAGGTTAGAAAGGGTACCGTATTCCTGGATAACATGTATGGATAGCGTACACATTCAAAATATATGTCTATACAGCATGAGGCAGGCTCAGACGGTGTTAGGCCCAGTATGGATTGCACGTGATTGCACAAAGGTTAGAAAGGGTACCGTATCCCTGGATAACATGTATGGATAGCGTACACATTCAAAATATATGTCTATACAGCATGAGGCAGGCTCAGACGGTGTTAGGCCCAGTATGGATTGCACGTGATTGCACAAAGGTTAGAAAAGGTACCGTATCCCTGGATAACATGTATGGATAGCGTACACATTCAAAATATATGTCTCAGGAGGCAGGCTCAGACGGTGTTAGGCCCAGTATGGATTTGACGGCTCAGATTACACAGCGGAGGAGCAGGGAGAGGTAAAGATTGCAAATGCTGGGGCCTGCCCAAGCAAGGGGGGCCCACTCGTGGGCGTCGGTACTGGCACTGGGCCCCTCATAGTAAAGCGGTGTGTCTGACGGCGGGTGTGCACCACCACCGTCAGAGACACATGATTGCACTATGAGGGACCCTGTGCCAGTGCCGACGCCCACGAGTCGGCCTACCCACCTGTCCAGGGCAACGGCACTCGCACGGTGTCGTGCGCTAGGTGTTGACCCCGGCCATGGGGGGGAGGCAGCACAGTTAGGGAGTTTTAGAAAGTGGCATATGTTGATGTTGGACATTCAGCTGATGCAAAAGGCGAAATAAGTGAAGTACCAGGAAGAGGTGGACCAAAGCAAGCCATTTTTCTGTCACCCTATGTGTCATCAGGGGAAGGTGGGACAAAATCCTTGGAAACCCATGCGTGGTTCATTTTAATGAAGGTTAGATCATCCACATTTTGGGTTGACAGACGGGTCCTTTTTTCTGGCAGGATTGATCCAGCTGCACTGAAGACTCTTTCCGATAGCACACTTGCAGCTGGGCAAGCGAGCTCCTGTAAGGCATATTGGGCCAATTCAGGCCAGGTGTCCAGTTTAGCGGCCCAATAGTCAAAGGGGAATAACCTGTGTGGGAGAACATCGATATGGGAGGAAAAGTAGTTTGTAACCATAGTTGACAACTGCTGTCTCCTGTCACTTTCCATCGATGCAGTATTACCAGTTGTGTGAGCGGTATTTGAAAAATCAGTCCACAACATTGTCATGAAACCCCTGTCTCCAACGCCACTTCTGCTGTGTGCACCACGAACACCTCTGCCAAGCTGCCCCCGGCCCGTACGGCTCGTGTGAGAACCATCACCGCTGCTGTGTGCTGGGAATGCCTCAAGCAACCGATTTACCAGAGTTGCTTGTTTATTAGCCAATATTAGGTCAAGGTTCTCCTGTGGCATGATGTTTTGTAATTTGCCTTTATAGCGTGGATCCAGGATGCTGGCCAACCAGTAGTCGTCATCGTTCATCATTTTGGCAATGCGGGGGTCCCTTTTTAGGATCCGCAAGGCATAATCTGACATGTGGGCCAATGTTCCCTGTGTCAATGATGCACTGCGAGTGCTGGGTGGAGGAGCACTTTCTGGCAAATCCACATCCCTCCAGTCACGCACAAACCCTGTACCAGACCTTGCCACGCCAACATTTTCACTTGCCCCACGAGATGCATCCTCCTCCCCTAAGTAATCATCCCCATCATCCTCCTCCTCCTCCTCCTCTTCTTCCTCCACCTCGTCCAGGAGAGGTCCCTGAGCAGACAATGGCTGAATGTCATCAAGGATTCCCTCCTCCTCTTCCTCCTCATCAACATTGGCTGCAGACGCCTGCTCCTTAAGGTGCGTCAAAGTTTGCATGAGCAGACGCATAAGTGGGATGCTCATGCTTAGGATGGCGTCGTCTGCGCTTACCAGCCGTGTGCATTCCTCAAAACACTGAAGGACTTTACAAAGGTCTTTCAGCTTCGACCACTGCACGCCTGTCAACTCCATGTCTGCTCTCAAAGTGCCTGGCCGTGTATCCTCCCACAAATGCATTATGGCCTGCCTCTGCTCGCACAGCCGCTCCACCATGTGCAGGGTGGAGTTCCACCTTGTTGCAATGTCGATAATGAGGCGGTGGTTGGGAAGGTGGAGCAATCGCTGCAGCTTCTGCATACGAACGGAGTGTACAGGCGAACGGCGGATGTGCGCGCACAGTCTTCGCACCTTATGGAGCAGGGCTGTTAACTCCGGATAATTTTTGAGGAAGCACTGCACCACCAGGTTCAAGGTGTGAGCCAAGCAAGGTATGTGGCTGAGTTTTGAAAGGGCTATGGCTGCCACAAAATTACGGCCGTTATCACTAACTACCTTGCCTGCCTCAAGATGTACACTGCCCAGCCATGACTCAGTTTGTCGCTTCAAGTACTCGGCCAGCACCTCGGCGGTGTGTCTGTCGCCCAAACACATCATCTGCAACACAGCCTGCTGACGCTTTCCACTAGCTGCTCGATAGGGGGACACATCGTGTGCAACAGTGGCAGCTGCAGATGGAGTGCTCGTACGACTGCGCTCTGTGGACGAGCTTTCGCTTCTGGAGGAGGAGGAGGGTCGAACGCCTACAGCCAACTGTTTCCTATACCGTGGGCTAGGCAGCACTGTCCCACCAACGCTGTCCCCTGTGGACCCTGCATCCACCACATTAACCCAGTGCGCAGTGATGGACACGTAACGGCCCTGGCCATGCCGACTGGACCATGCATCAGTTGTGAGGTGCACCTTTCCGCTCACTGACTGCTTGAGTGCATGGACAATGCGGTCTTTCACATGATGGTGGAGGGCTGAGATGGCTTTGCGAGAGAAGAAGTGGCGACTGGGTAGGTCATAGCGTGGTACTGCATAGGCCATGAGTTCGCGGAAAGCTGTGCTTTCCACCAACTGAAAGGGCATCATCTCAAACGAGATTAGTTTGGCAATGTGGGCGTTCAAACCCAGTGTACGCGGATGAGAGACTGAGTACTTTCTTGACCTACTCATAGTGTCTGGGAGGGTGAGCTGGACTTGAGAGCTGCATATGGTGGAAGTAGCGATGGACAGGGCGGACTGAGAGAGGGTTGATGATGGTGATGGAGTTGGTGTTCTTTCTGATGGCCTAGAATCAGTCTTTCGTTGATATAACAGTGGGATTCCCTGACTGCTGTGGTCTTGCAACGACACCTCAACATTTGCTGCTGTGCTAACCGGTGGGCTTACAGTGGGGGAAACAATGTAGCGTTGCTGACTACCTTCGTTGTGATCAGTTGCACATGTGGCACTTGAGGTTTGGTGTTGTGTCCACGCTTGCAAGTGCATGCTGGTTAAATGTCTAAGCATGCAACTGGTATTCAAATTTTTCAGATTTTTCCCTCGGCTAAAGGTCTTTGTGCACTTCTTACAGATAACCTTGGCCTGATCATGAGGATTTTGTTCAAAAAAGTGCCACACTGCACTCTTCCTACTTTGGCAGACATTTTGCGGCCTAGCACGCTGTGATCTCTTGACCCTCTGGACAAGCTGTCCAGCAACTCTTTTGATGTTTGGAACCTGTCTTTGGAGTGCTCCGGGCCTGCCAGATAACAGCTGTTGCGATGTCGATGTCTGCTGTGGATGCTCCTCATCTGAGCTATTGGAAGCAGCACCCTCTTCCCCCAATGGATGCCAATCTGCGTCAACAACTGGGTCATCCATCACCTCCTCTTCTATGTCATGTGCACCTTCCTCTGTGTCACCGTGTATGGTGGTATAGTGTGCGGGAAGGGGCACCTGAGTCTCATCAGGATCAGAATCTGGCTCTGTACACTGCGAGGACAATGTAGTGCTCTGAGTGAATGTACCAGCAGAATCATCCATCAGCGGCTGTGCATCAGTGCACTCCATGTCAGATTCATCTTGGCCTGGGTAATTCACCATTTCCCTTGATAATCCAGGCATGGTATGTGAAAACAGCTCCATGGAGTAATCAGTAGTATGGCCTGCGTCATCCTTCAATCTTGGTTGGGGTGAAGGACACAAGGAAAGGTGTGGTTCATGAACATGAGCCTCCAATGACGACTCAGTGCTTTTACTTTTTACAACTGAAGAAGAGGAGGCGATAGAGCTGGAGGCTGAGTCAGCAATGTAAGACAAAACTTTTTCCTGATGCTCTGGCTTTAAAAGCGGTTTGCCAACTCCTAGAAAACTAAGCGTTCGAGGCCTTATGTAGCCAGACGATGACGCAGGCTCAAGACCTCCTGCATTCGGTCCTATTTTGCTCTTGCCACTACCATCAGATCCACCACCAACACCATCATTACCAGCTGCCAACCCCCGCCCAATTCCACGGCCTCTTCCACCAGCCTTCCTCATTTTTGGTAGAAATGTAGACAAAATCCAACAAACTATATAGTAATGTAAAACAAGGTACAAGGTGTCTATAGGACAGGGGAGATTTAGAATTTCTGCACACACTTGTGGACAGTGGACACTTTTGGATTGTGTGAGGCCCACTGATATCTGAGCGCTATGTGACAGGCTCGATGGCACAGCTGCCTGTGACAAAAGTGACGAGAGGATAAGGGAGATTTTGAATCTCTGCGCACACTTTTGGACACTGGACACTTGTGGATTGTTTGAGGCCCACTGATATCTGAGCGCTATGTGACAGGCTCGATGGCACAGCTGCCTGTGACAAAAGTGACGAGAGGATAATGGAGATTTTGAATCTCTGCGCACACTTTTGGACACTGGACACTTGTGGATTGTGTGAGGCCCACTGATATCTGAGCGCTATGTGACAGGCTCGATGGCACAGCTGCCTGTGACAAAAGTGACGAGAGGATAATGGAGATTTTGAATCTCTGCGCACACTTTTGGACACTGGACACTTGTGGATTGTGTGAGGCCCACTGATATCTGAGCGCTATGTGACAGGCTCGATGGCACAGCTACCTGTGACAAAAGTGACGAGAGGATAATGGAGATTTTGAATCTCTGCGCACACTTTTGGACACTGGACACTTGTGGATTGTGTGAGGCCCACTGATATCTGAGCGCTATGTGACAGGCTCGATGGCACAGCTGCCTGTGACAAAAGTGACGAGAGGATAATGGAGATTTTGAATCTCTGCGCACACTTTTGGACACTGGACACTTGTGGATTGTGTGAGGCCCACTGATATCTGAGGGCTATGTGACAGGCTCGATGGCACAGCTGCCTGTGACAAAAGTGACGAGAGGATAATGGAGATTTTGAATCTCTGCACACACTTTTGGACACTGGACACTTGTGGATTGTGTGAGGCCCACTGATATCTGAGCGCTATGTGACAGGCTCGATGGCACAGCTGCCTGTGACAAAAGTGACGAGAGGATAATGGAGATTTTGAATCTCTGCGCACACTTTTGGACACTGGACACTTGTGGATTGTGTGAGGCCCACTGATATCTGAGTGCTATGTGACAGGCTCGATGGCACAGCTGCCTGTGACAAAAGTGACGAGAGGATAATGGAGATTTTGAATCTCTGCGCACACTTTTGGACACTGGACACTTGTGGATTGTGTGAGGACAACTGATATCTGAGCGCTATGTGACAGGCTCGATGGCACAGCTGCCTGTGACAAAAGTGACGAGAGGATAATGGAGATTTTGAATCTCTGCGCACACTTTTGGACACTGGACACTTGTGGATTGTGTGAGGCCCACTGATATCTGAGCGCTATGTGACAGGCTCGATGGCACAGCTGCCTGTGACAAAAGTGACGAGAGGATAATGGAGATTCTGAATCTCTGCGCACACTTTTGGACACTGGACACTTGTGGATTGTGTGAGGCCCACTGATATCTGAGCGCTATGTGACAGGCTCGATGGCACAGCTGCCTGTGACAAAAGTGACGAGAGGATAATGGAGATTTTGAATCTCTGCGCACACTTTTGGACACTGGACACTTGTGGATTGTGTGAGGCCCACTGATATCTGAGCGCTATGTGACAGGCTCGATGGCACAGCTGCCTGTGACAAAAGTGACGAGAGGATAATGGAGATTTTGAATCTCTGCGCACACTTTTGGACACTGGACACTTGTGGATTGTGTGAGGCCCACTGATATCTGAGCGCTATGTGACAGGCTCGATGGCACAGCTGCCTGTGACAAAAGTGACGAGAGGATAATGGAGATTTTGAATCTCTGCGCACACTTTTGGACACTGGACACTTGTGGATTGTGTGAGGCCCACTGATATCTGAGCGCTATGTGACAGGCTCGATGGCACAGCTGTGACAAAAGTGACTAGAGGATAAGGGAGATTGGATTGCTTTTAAAAAAGCAGTTTGCGGAGCAGTGGGTAAACAGCAATGCCAGCGTGTCAGGAAGCCTTAGAAGGCAGCCCAACAACCAACACCACTGATACACCACTATATAGCCTCCCCTTGCACTGCACACACAGTGACTTGTGTGTTGTGCAGGCCAAATCGCTAGCAGCAGAAGCAGTTTTTTTGTCTTCTTCCCTGCCTAACGCTCTCCCTACAGAATCAGCAGCAACCTCTCCCTATACTAAGATCGGCAGAAGTAAGATGGCAGTCGGCGTGCAAGCCCTTTTATACCCCCTGTGACGCCCACCAAAGCAAGCCAATCACTTGCATGCCCTTCTGAAAGATGGTGGTGACCCGTGCCTATGTCATCTCGTTGCCCACAGTGTCCGT
This sequence comes from Dendrobates tinctorius, assembly GCF_039654945.1. Taxonomy (NCBI): domain Eukaryota; kingdom Metazoa; phylum Chordata; class Amphibia; order Anura; family Dendrobatidae; genus Dendrobates; species Dendrobates tinctorius. The sequence continues at coordinate 9,247,658 of NW_027361671.1, read as the reverse complement.
GGATCCTGATTGGCTGAAAAAGAGCGCAAAACAAACTTTTGAAACGCGACTTTGGCACGTAAGTCGCCGACCTCGTGGCCGACCTCATCCTAGGGTCGGGTTTCGTTTCATGAAACCCGACTTTGCCAAAAGTCGGCGACTTTTGAATTTTTTCGACCCGTTTCGCTCAACTCTAGTAACAACGTTAACAATACAATAATTAAAGCAAAATAAGATGAAATAAGACGACCCTGCTTGTGAGAGCTTACAATCTACAATGAGGTGGGGGAGATACAAAGTGCAGGTGTGTATTTACAATGATGTATTTACAATGAATGTCCAGCCATCTTAAGGGAGTGAGGGATAGATGGAAATAGTGAATGGGCTACACACACACACACACACACACACTTACACATAAAATGACTGATTAGTGAACATGATAGGCAGCCCTGAACAAAGGCGTTTTGAGGGAGCGCCTAAAGCTGTGTAAATTGTGGATGGTCCTAATTTCTTGAGGTAGAGCATTCCAGAGGATTGACGCAGCACAGGAGAAATTTTGGAGTCGGGAGTGGGAGGTATGGATTAGTGCAGAGGTTAGTCGAAAGTCGTTTGCAGAGCTCCGCGGTCGGTTAGGCCGATAGATAGAAATGAGGGAGGAGATGTAGGGGGGTGCCACACTGTGGAGAGCTTTGTGGGTGAGAACAAGTACTTTGAATTGGATCCTATAATTAATGGGCAGACAGTGTAATGATAGGCGAAGAGCGGACGCTCTTACAATTACATTATTTTTAGTAGCGTCAGTAGACTGCCATACACATACTATTATTAGTGTTTGATTTTTGTTTTTTTTACAGTAACTCCTTCTATGTATTTTGCAGTCTGTTGCTTAAGTTGAATAGCAAGCCCTTCAGTTTCAATTTGATTGAATATCATTTGAGTTCATACAACTACTAAGTTCTTTCTTTTCTATTTTGACATATTAGATAGGGGCTCTCTGAGTATAAATCTCCCCAAAATGACATGTGCACAGCATACACATCAAGAAAAATATGTCTAAATGGTACAAAAAAAGAGAGAACATCATATTCTTCTATTCACTCCTACCAACTGCTGAGATTTTTAAGACCAGAAAAGATTACAGGAAAACTTGACCCAAACTTTATATGTAAATCTAGATTAAAATGTTTGCCTTATCATAAATGGCTGCACATCCAGTTGGAAGAATGTCTCAAGTGGGGTACCACAGGGCTCTGTTCTGGGCCCTGTATTGTTCAACATCTTTATCAATGATTTAGATGAAGGAATTGAGGGTAAACTGATTAAATTTGCTGATGACACAAAGCTAGGAGGGATAGCTAATACTAGAGAAGAGAGAGAGGATTCAAAAAGATATAAATAAACTGGAGCAGTGGGCAGCAACTAACAGAATGGTTTTTAACAGGGAAAAATGCAAAGTACTACATCTTGGCAGTAAAAATGAAAAAAGCATATACAGAATGGGAGGAATAGGGCTAAGCAACAGCACATATGAAAAAGACTTGGGTATACTAATAGATCACAGACTGAATATGAGTCAACAGTGTGATGCAGCAGCAAAAAAGGCAAATGCAATTCTAGGATGTATTAACAGAAGCATACAGTCTAGATCATGTGAAGTCATTGTTTCCCTCTACTCCTCTTTGGTCAGACCTCATCTGGAATATTGTGTCCAGTTTTGGGCACCACATTTTAAAAAATACATCAACAGACTGGAGCAAGTTCAGAAAATAGTGACCAGAATAGTGACCAGTCTGCAAACCCTGTCTTATGAGGAAAGGTTGCAGGATTTGGGAAAGTTTAGTTTGCAAAAGAGAAGACTGAGAGGAGACTTAATAGCTGTCTACAAATATCTAAAGGGCTGTCACATTGTAGAAGGATCATCTTTATTCTCATTTGCACAAGGAAAGACTAGAAGCAATGGGATGAAACTGAATGGGAGGAGACACAGATTAGATATTAGAAAAAACTTTTTGACAGTTAGAGTGATCAATGAGTGGAACAGGCTGCCACGAGAAGTGGTGAGTTCTCCTTCAATGGAAGTCTTCAAACAGAGGCTGGACAGATGTCTGACTGGGATGATTTAGCGAATCCTGCTTTGAGCAGGGGGTTGGACCAGATAGCCCAGGAGGTCCCTTCCAATTCTACGATTCTATGATTCTATGATTCTATAATTTGCTGGGTCACAATTCCAATAGAAAAAATGCAATAATTTTATCAACTAACATTAAAAATTACAGGATAATGTCAGATAAATAGCAATCAAAAGGATCACGGGAATACAGTACATAAGAGCAGACATACATATGTAGGGTCGTCGGCGAGGTGACATGGCCCTGGCAAATTTAGGTGGTAATGCTAATGATGGTGCTGATAGGTGGGGAAGGTGTGCTGTGCTCAGGTGATACAGATCCAACAGGGCTGGGGGGATGACCCATCTCATAGCGCAGACAGACGGGAGGCTGAGACAGGAAAGCGTATGCAATAGGTCCGTGTTTTATTCTCCAACTCCTTTAACAGCTTTCACAGAACATGACAAGAGATTTTAGGGATTGCTTCCCTCACAGACCCGGGTACATCCACTTGTGCTGTGTGTCACCGTTGTGGTGTCCCCTGTGGTTCTCTTCACTGTGGCTGCCCTAGGCACCTTCACCACAGCGCTTCGCCACCCAGGGTACACCGTTATCCTCACCCTCAGGGTGTCACTGTCTGCTGCTACCGTCGTCTGGGTCACCCCCCGTGACCGTCCTCACTGTCAGGCTCTCTCTCTGAGTGTTCTCTGCTGCCTCTCCCACTGTCACCTGACAGTCGCCTTTGTCCAATCAGAGTCACCTTGACCTGTGGCAGTTATATAACCACTGTCATCGGTGCTCTCCACTGACCTCTAATGGACAGACTGCCACATGACACTCTCTTTTCCTATCTCTCTGTCTCATACTACAGACAGAGCTGTCCACCAGCTCAACCTCCCCACACATACATAGGTAAGAGTATAAAAAATGTAAGCACAAGGGGAAGGTGCAGTCATCCTTATGGTTTTTGGGTAATTATGTACTATTTATTATATAGGGTGGGCCATTTATATGGATACACCTAAATAAAATGGAAATGGTTGGTGATATCAACTTCCTGTTTGTGGCACATTAGTATATGGAAGGGGGGAACTTTTCAAGATGGAGGTGACCATGGTGGCCCTTTTGAAGTCAGTCATTTTGGATCCAACTTTATTTTTTCCAATAGGAAAAGGGTCATGTGACACATCAATTTATTGAGAATTTCATAAAAAAAACAATGGTGTGCTTGGTTTTAAAGTGACTTTATTCTTTCATGAGTTTTATTTCAAGTTTATGACCAGTTATAAAATTTGTTCAAAGTGCTGCCCATTGTGTTGGATTGTCAATGCAACCCTCTTTCCCACTCTTGACATACTGATAGCAATACTGCAGAAGAAATACTAGCACAGGCTTCCATTAGCCGTTGTTTCAGATGCTGCACATCTCGTATCATCATAAATGGCCCACCCTGTACTTGTGATCATGTCCTTGCTATTATTTTTATACATAGAGGTATACTATTGCACATGTATCTGTAGCAGATGGACATCAGTCCACTAGCTTTACCTATTGAATAAATTATTCACATAGATCCTTGTGTTTACAATTGGTATACCCTTACCTACACTCAAGGCTGTAAGTGTTGGCACCTATGAAATTGTTCCAGAAAATTGAGTATTTCATACAGAAAGTTATTGAAATTACACGTTTCGTTATACACGTGTATTCCCTTTGTGTGTATTGGAACTACACAAAAAAAGGCAAATCATATATAATTTCACACTGAAGACCCAAAATGGGCCTGACAAAATTGTTGGGACTTTTCCAATAAATGTAGGTGGACAACTTTGTTTGAAGAATGTGCTGCTCATTCAAACTCACCTGCAGCAAGTAACAATATGAAAATAACACCTGTAACCAGATAGAAAAGGGAGAAGTTGACTTAATCTTTGCATTGTGTGTCTGTGTGCCACACTAAGCATGAAAGAGAAGAGAACTGTGTGACGACATGAGAACCAAAATTGTTGAAAAATATAAACTCAAGGTTACAAGTCTATCTCGAGAGATCTTAATGTTCCTTTGTACATGGTGCACAACATAATAGAAGTTTATAAATCATGGCACTGAAGCTAAGCTGATTAAAATTGCAAAGTTCTTGTATACTATACCAAGAAACTTCAAAATTTTCTCGTTGTTGAAAATCTCTGTTTTCAAGAAGGGAGGATTTTTAAATTTTTATAGCCTATCTATACAGTCAGAAGTGTCTGGTTTCTTAGGATAGGAGTGCATCTCTTGCAAAGTTTTTGCTGCTTTGAAGCTTCAATGTTCCTAAACTCTCCTGATACTGCAGAGACAAAGTTGCCTCTGCTAGCAGCACTGAAGAACCTGCAGGTAGGACTAGCAACCTAAACAATCTCAAACTATCAATTTTCAAGATCGCTAACCCTCCAGTAAGTAGGAGTCTGTGAGAAAACTCCTTCAATAGTAATAAGGTCTGGCTATATCAAATTTCACAAATCTCAGTAAAAATATTTTCTTGCTGTGCTGTTCATAGGGGCTGTAGCTCAAGGATGTTGCTTGTTAGTTTCTTTATGATATGATTTTGTATTTTACATTGCATTTACTTTGTCTTCATCCAAATTGACAGAAATATGCTGCTATTTATTAGAGATTAGCCGATTAATCAGCAGAAAATCAATTTTGAGTACGATTTTCTAAAATTTGCAGGTCCTAACAAATTTGAACAATTTGTGATTCAATCACCAAAAAATATGTCTCCTACTATTTTACACTTTGCTGTTGAAAGAGTTTGCCAACACGACATCAAGCTGGCTTTTCCATAAAGCCATTCAGCTGTCACATCATATGGTCTAATGCAGTAAACCAGGGGTGACTATCACTGGAAAGCAACAATAATTTTCAGATTTTACAACCCAGGGATATGAGGTCAGGATTAATGATGAGGGAGTATACTCGTTACTTGAGATTACCTGAGCATGCTCATGTGATCTCAGAGTATTTGTATGTGCTCAGAGATTTAGTTTCTGTCACCGTAGCTACATGATTTGCGGCTGCTTGACAGCCTGAATTCATGTGGGGATTTCCTAACAAACAGACAATCCCTACATGTATTCAGACTGTCCAGCAGCTGCAAATCATAACACCAGCTGAAATCTATCAGTAATTAGAAAGCAATCCTGGCACTTAGTGAAAAATAATGTCAGCTGAAGGCCTATAAAAAGATGTCTTAAGTCCAAGGTTCCACAAAAGAAACAACTCATGATAGGTAAAACCAGTGAGCTGTCTCAAGATCTTTGCAACCTTATTGTTATAAAACATATTGATGACCTTGGCTACAGAAAAAAAATCTAAACTACTGAAGGCTCCTATGCTGTTCCCCCAGATATAATTAGTATTGAGCTGTTCAGTTTGCATATCTTAAAAATTTAGTTCTGCATGTGTTTGTTACCTGCTAAATGTATTATCTTGTTATGTCGCCATCTGCTGGCCAGTATTTGTTTACAGCTCTTGTTCGTTCCAGTTAAGTTGGTTCAAACTCGGAGTGGCTTCACACTGCAATGAATGGGACACTTGCTCTCGGCAGCCATTTTTTTGCCCTAGTTGCAGTGAGACAGGGACCAATAGTCTTGGGCTTGTTAAGCTGTCAATTTCTGACCAGAAGCAACTGAAGACAGTGGCATCAGAGAAATTTACAGTATCGTACTGACAAGTAGTACTTCTGTATCCGGTTTAACTAAACCAAGTTTTGAATTGTAAATACGCTATGGTTCTGCATTCAAGTCTACTGACGCTGAGTCTGGGTGGTCCTTTCTGCTCCTCACCTTGGATACGGAGATAAGATGCTGTGAGATTTTTCCTATCAGTGAGCTACACCTCCATTTGCCTTATGTGGAGACAGAACAGTTCCAGTGAGCACAGTTGGGGCCTTAATCCAAAAGTGTAAAGAACACAATTTTACTATAAACTTACTTAAACTTGTCTTGCCTCCCTCTCCCATTTTTCAAGCCACGGGCTGCATCCAGAAGTTTTTGCCTTCATGATCCAGGGATTTTGGTTCCATCTATTAAGGTAGTTCAATTGCACTTCTGCATCCTCCTTTGGCAGGCAGTAGCTTATATGGTGACTGATAACAAAATACTTCAAGTGCTGGTTTACATGCTGCTATTTAATATCTGGTTGATATACCTGTTGGTATGCTTCTATTAATTTAACTGGGCATATGTGACTCTTTGCATATCTATGATTGAGTACAATTGATAGTATGCACGCACATTGATTTATGTTTCCATGCCTTAGTCCAGCAGGTAATATACCACTGTTGTTGACTGCATAGAGTCTCTATATTTGTTGCTGACCATACTGATATGAATATATGTATACCTACTTTCCACTAATAGGCTCCAGATATTGTGGTATAGAGAGAGGCAAGACATAGCTCTATTGTGGGCATCTGTGTTTTTTTGATTTTTATTGTTTTTAAACTTCTTTGTGTGTATACCAATAAAGTATTTATATTTTCGAAAGTGATCCCTGGTGTATGCATGTTTCTTTTCTCTTTTGTTATGTATAGCTAGTCTTGACATGATACAGGCTGATTCTGTGTATTTGATGGTGCCCTCCATTTTGGCTTGTTATATTTGTATACTCAGAGGCTGTGTGAAAATCTGAGGTTGTGGGTTATAATAATCACCTAGGCAGGATAACAATGTAACTATTTTTATTCTTACATACATGGTCTTAAAACAAATGAGGATACATGGTCACAATGCAGTGTCCACAGTCCACAAGATTCCATCCTGGGCCAATAGTTCCACCTCCTTCATACTAGGAGATGCCCACTGTCTCCCAACTTTTGGTTCGCCCATAGCTTTTGTTTCTTCTGCCACTATAGTCTGTAGTCACAGTCTATACTCCATACCATGACCATAGCACGTCTCCCGTTCCAGCTGGCAACAGTCCTTAAGATTGTTCCCCACTTTTAGACAAAATAAATCCCGACAAGAACACGTGTATCAAGCTCCAGCCTGCAACAACAGTCCCTAAATGAGTTGTCCATTACTAGGACAACCCCTTCTTGATCAAAATGTGTGGCCCCATAAAATAAACTAATACTCACCTCCTTTGCCAGCAACATTCCCATAGCTAGCATATTTATCCTAAGTTGTGTAGGTTAGTAACTGCAGTGGGCTGGAGCAATATGTACTCAGCATGCATTACAAATTATCATACAACAAGAGTCAACATACAAGTTCATATAAAAAATGGCTCCATTGAGGTCTCTAAGACACTAACAAAAGTTAAGGTATGATTGTTTTACCTTTTTACCAATCTTGTGTTTTGCCTTCAGTATACCTAAGGGTACCGTTACACCTAGCGATGCACCAGCGATCCCGACCAGCGATATGACGCTGTCAGGATCGCTGGTGCATCGCTAGGTGGTCGCTAGTGAGCTGCCACTCAGGCAGATCTCACTAGCGACATCGCTGGGGACGGGGATCGCTACTTACCTGTCAGACGCAGCGATCCTGCATCCTCCCGCGCGGCTCCACGCATCGCTCGTCGTCACAGCAGGAAGCGCCGCAGGAAGCTGACGACGAGGAATGGTCCAGCAGCTTCTCGCACGATCAGCGATTACCAGCGGGGGAGCCGGTCGGAGGTAAGTATCACATGCAGCGATATCTCTAGCAACATCGCTGCAATGTCACAAAATCGGTGACTTTACAGCGATATTGCTAGCGATATCGCAGTGTGTAACGGGGGCTTAAGATCCGGTCTGCACGTCTTCCTCTGCTTACTGTCACAGAATGTAAACATTGATTCCTGAAGCTGAACACTTTCCAAGTGAAATTAATGCACTAAAGCTGACGAGCAAGCAAATCTCTAATGAAACACAACAATAAGATCGAGGTAATCGGTGCTCTGTGCTGGAAAAAGTCTACATCCCTTAGAGCCGTGGATTCCGCTCTACGTGCATTAGTCCAATAGTCTTTAATCCGTGGCCAGGTTATCACACTGCATATTAACAGAATCAGGAGCTGTAGAAATATGAGGACATCTAGTTCATGGTTGTTATTGTCTTGCATGTAGTTTATTTCTTTGATTATGACTTCACATAATAGCTGCCGATCAAGGCCGTGATGCAGAATTGAAATTTATTGTTAATAGCTGTATGATGGTGCAGATAAAAATAATATTAACCCCCAAAACAATAAGGCAGTTTTCATACAGTGTACGTCAGCTGCTCTGTGATGCTGTATTCTAAAACGTCCTTTAAGGAGTTGTTTTATATACTAAAAGGAAATTGAACTGATCTGATCAGTTTTTGCATTTAAATTTTAACCAAAGTAAAAAATTTTTACAAATAAGCATTAAAGAAATAGCTCCTAGAAATACCGAAAGGATTGACCAGAGGGTCACAGTCAGGTACAATTAAGAATGCAAGCAGTTGGTTAGAGTCGGATGGATATGTGATAGTTAAATGCAGATTATTTACTGGTAAAGTTTATTGCCAAGACTTCACATTTTATAAGTGAAATATAGCATGGACACAGAAAGACACAGATAACCAGAGAGCATCTGAGCAAGAACATTACAGATGTGTCTACCCTTACATTTTACAGAATTTGCTTAAGTGCTCCAATTCCACACAAATGATGATGAAAACAATATGATCACATGCTACCAAAACCAATGACAGTCTGCGAATCAAATTAATACATCCAGGGTGTGGCCACACGTAGACCTGTGTACAGTAGCATAGACATAGAACCACAGGCAGGATGAATTATAGCGAGATTTGTCTTTCTCAGAGAAAACATAGTTTGAAAAGCTGGCCAGCTTCTCCCTGTCCCACTGCAGGTAATTGTTTCCAATATACACACTAGGACTATGCCAGACTAGTCATGTATTTGTTGTTCCACTATTTCTGCACACGTGCATTACTTTATGTATACTATTCTGCAAGATGCACAATTAATTGCTGAACACGGTAAGCATAGAACTGGCATATCAGAGTAGATACATTTCAGGGCTCATTTTACTTTTGTAGATCTTTGACCTTACCTTCACTATACGTTTACATTTAATTCATCGTGTTTGCTAGAAGGCACCTGGTTCCAGCCCCATTAATCCAATGTCCAAACTCTGTGGGGCCGATTGAGCAAGACTGGTGTAGCACACACTTGCACTATACCAGTTTTCATGGAGCAAAAAAGTGCCAAATTCATTAGGAGGTGCATGCCACTTAATTAATTTGGTGCCTTTTCTGTGTGGTGTGCCTCAGTTCACCACTTCAGAATACCAAATGGCAGTATTTTGAAAAAATTTGCAGAGCCGGTCACAGCCTATTCCACACTGGCTCCACCCCACTCATTGCAGCAGAGCTTATTCAAATTGGCGTGAAAATACCACCATTTGCATATTAGTAATGAAGAGCCAAATGCTGGATGAAAAAAACTCAAATAGGGTCTTATCTAGGATGGATATAGTTAAAAGAACATGCACAGTGGTGCTTACATGGTGTGGTTGTGAGTTATAAACTGCTGAGGACCCAGAAAGAAAATTGGAAGAAACAAGACTGGAAGAAATGGGTTACTCTGTGCTGACATGGAGGAAGAATGAAGGGATGTAATTCCTAGTTTAAGCGGTTTAATCGTCAACGTGTTTCAAAGATTTACAATTTCTTCATTAACACAAACCACTATATTGCTTAAACTTGGTTCTATATCCCTTCTTTCTTTTTCAATTGCAGCTCAGAATAACCCATTGCTTCCAGTCTTGTTTCTTCCAAAGATGTATATTACCGCTCTATTCGCATGGAGTTTATGTACCCCAATCTAGGAATTAGTGAATATCCTATGGATACGTGATACATGTTGTTCATTGGAATAATCCATTTAACATTATGTTTGCACCCACCAGTTTGGCATAAATAAATGAAAACTTGTTGAAAACAAAAGTAAATTACAAAAATTCCTTAGACATTCCTTCTGTTTCAGTGTATGCTAAAAGCTTTTATGTTTCAGACATTCCTTTCTCTTCTGCTGTTATTGGATAAGCTGATCTATACCCAGTATAGCTGTCACCTCAAAAGAACCACATAATTGATTTCAATATAATATAAATAATTATATTATAATATAATAAACATATAATACTAGCTGAAGAGCCCGGCGCTGCCCAGGCATAGTAACTAACTACGGTTAGTTACAACAAATTATAATGATTTTATATATATATATATATCAAGAAAAAAGAGGGGGAGAAGCCAGCGCTGCTTGTGGTCGGAACGTAATACATAAAGTGTGAAAACACACATTGGTTTCTATCTGCATTCAAAAATGAGACATTTAGCAAAAAATTGATCAATTGTTTGAGCTACCCCGCCACGTCAAGGCAGTCTCGTATGGGGAGTCCTACTCTACGTTTTTTTATGTTCGCTGTGCCATTACGGCCTCCTAAATGTATAAAAGCAAGACCTCATTACATGTACACTGTACCTCAAGCATTTCAGAATCGCTCCTATGGCACCAGAGAGGACAAGCGCAGGTAAAGGTTAGCCAGGTCCATGCAGACATTTCAGGTCCAACCTCCACACTGCCTGACCAGCACCACAGATAAAGGACGATCCAGGCCCAGATACAGGTGCGTAATCAAATAAAGCCTAGGGCAGGGCAGGGCTGCCGTTAATGTGAACAGCAGCCTAGATCAATCACTAAGAAAACAGAAAGAATGGCGTACATGACCCAGCGCGCACGGCTACAGTGGTGGTCAGCCACAAAACCAATATCAAGAAAAAAGAGGGGGAGAAGCCAGCGCTGCTTGTGGTCAGAACGTAATACATAAAGTGTGAAAACACACATTAGTTTCTATCTGCATTCAAAAATGAGACATTTAGCAAAAAATTGATCAATTGTTTGAGCTACCCCGCCACGTCAAGGCAGTCTCGTATGGGGAGTCCTACTCTACGTTTTTTTATGTTCGCTGTGCCATTACGGCCTCCTAAATGTATAAAAGCAAGACCTCATTACATGCACACTGTACCTCAAGCATTTCAGAATCGCTCCTATGGCACCAGAGAGGACAAGCGCAGGTAAAGGTTAGCCAGGTCCATGCAGACATTTCAGGTCCAACCTCCACACTGCCTGACCAGCACCACAGATAAAGGACGATCCAGGCCCAGATACAGGTGCGTAATCAAATAAAGCCTAGGGCAGGGCAGGGCTGCCGTTAATGTGAACAGCAGCCTAGATCAATCACTAAGAAAACAGAAAGAATGGCGTACATGACCCAGCGCGCACGCTGGGTCATGTTCGCCATCTTTTCTGTGTTTATTGATATTGATCTAGGCTGCTGTGCAAACTCACGGCAGCCCCGCCCTGCCCCAGGCTTTATTTATTTTTACATCCATATCTGGGCCTGCATTGCCCTTCATCTGTGTTTGCTGGTTGGGCAGTGTGTGGAGGTCAAACCTGAGATGTCTGTGTTCAGACCTGGTTGGCCTTCATCTGCACCTGTTCCATCTGGCTGCACGGGAGTGATGCAGATATGCTTCAGGTATGGATTGCATTTGATATGGTCTTGCTTTTAAAACATTTAGGAGGCCGCAATGGCACAGTGAATAAATAAAAATGTAGAGTAGGACCCCCCATATAAAGATTGCCTTGGCGTGGCGGGGTGGCTCAATATATTGATCAATATTTTGCTAAATGTCTCATTTTGAATGCAGTAAGATATGTGCATATGCACCTCATGTTATGTGTTCTGACCACTGGCAGTGCTGGCTCTTCTCTTTTTTTAATATATATATATATATATACTGTATATATAAAGCTGAGTGTAGAGCCCCGCCCATTCCGCATAGCCACATTTACTATAATATCCCACATCATCCCGTCAGCCAGAGCTACCGGACTACTACCCATAATATCCCACATCATCCCGTCAGCCAGAGCCACTGGACTACTACCCCTAATATCCCACATCATCCCATCCGCCAGAGCCCCCGGACAACTACCACTAATATCCCACATCATCCCATCAGCCAGAGCTACCGGACTACTACCCATAATATCCCACATCATCCCGTCAGCCAGAGCCACTGGACTACTACTTCTAATATCCCACTTCATCCCATCAGCTAGAGCCACTGGACAACTACCACTAATATCCCACATCATCCCGTCAGCCTGGAGTCAGAACCAGAGTGCTGAGTGGAACGGTCCTATCTTCCATACTGGGGATCCCTTTAAGAGAGACCTGGCATCAGAACCAGAGCGCTGAGTGGATTTGCCCTGACTTCCATACCAATGATCCCTTTAATAGAAGCCTGGGGTGAGAATCAGAGAATTGAGGGCTTTATCTAAACTTCCATACCGGAGATCCCTTTAAGAGAGGCGTGGGGTCAGTACCAAAGTGCAGAGTGGATTTTCCCTCACTTATGTACAGAGGATCCCTTTAAGAGGGGACTTGGGTCAGAACCAGAGCGCTGAGTGTACTTGCCCTAACTTCCATACAGGGGATCTCTTTAAGAGAGCCTGTGATCAGAACCAGAGCGCTGAGTGTATTTGCTGTGACTTGCATACCAGTGATCACTTTAATAGAACCCTGAGGTTAGAATCAGAGCACCGACGGATTTGCCCTAACTTCCATACAGGAGATCCCTTTAAGAGAGCCTGGGGTCAGTACCAGAGCATTTGAAGGCAATTGCCCTGACTTCCATACCAGGGATCCCTTTAAGAGAGGCCTGGGGTCAGAATTAAAGTGCTGGATGGATTTGCCCTGACTTCCATAACAGAGATCCCTTTAAGAGAGGCCTGGGATCAAAATCAAGGCGCTGGATGGATTTGCTCTGACTTCCATACCAATGATCCCTTTAAGAGGGAAGATGTGCCTATGGGATGGAGGATGTGTGATGTGTATATAGGCACAGGAGGGGGGCATTCATTTCTGTCATGTTCTCTCTGCTCCTTTCAGGGGGGCAGACAATGGCTGGGAGCTTATGTTCCCAGGGATGCCAGATTTCTCCCACCATGTCAGTGTCCGCTGAGGTGTTGTCAAGTGGGAAAACTGTTGGTCATAGCAACCAATCACAGCTCCGCTTTTTTTTAACCAGGTCTGGTGAAATGAGAGATGCTTAGTGATTGTTTGCAAGGAAAACTGTTGCTCATAGCAACCAATCACAGCTCAGCTTCTTTTGAACAGCTCTGGTGAAATGAAAGATGCTTTGTGATTGGTTGGTGATACACACACATTCATTTTTACATATAGAGATAATAATATTGTAAATAATAAATAATATATTTTAATATATTCTTGAAGATCATGAAAAGACAACGTTTACTGGTTCACAAGTCAGACATAGATTACATTTATAAATAACATTATTTTAGGGAAATATTTTTTTCTTTTCCAATTTAGAACCTCACGTTGATATGCCAGATATTTCCAGTCCATAGCTATGTACTCCCTACATATTCAAATTAGAAATGCCATGCCAGAAGACTATTTATTCAGTCATGGTTATCGCTTTACATATGTAATTGTGTTGTTGGCGTACTGCAGCTACCATCCAGCCAATTGGCAGTACTAGACAGTGCCGTGCACAGCGTGTTTTCGTCCCTTTGTTATTTATAGTATTGATCTGTCAAGAGTCTGAATGATTCTGTTTTGAGTATAATCTGACAGTACATTTACTAAATAAATTACATCCCGGAGCTCATTGTGTCATTAGGCACGAGTGGCTGATCTATTTGAACCCGTATTATGTTATGTTGATTACAATGGATGACTTTCTCCAGATACAGTTAAAAACAAAAGTTTTTTTTAATGGATTGAACAATATACAGTGACCTCAAGTAAATGTGGCAGCACCAAAGACACATCCAATATTTATACTGTATGAGCTCTCCTCCGCAACAACGGCTTAATCCAATCACAAGGGCAGCAAGGCCATTGTTTTATGTGTTCAATAGGGCTCCCTTATATCATATCATGTTCTAGATAATTTACTGTTTCTATAGTGCAGTGTGTATGTGAAACATAATTTCTAGATGCCTTGTTGAGCCATAAAATATCTACTGTCACTGCTATAATATCCACACTATTACTAAAAGTAATTGTGATGTGAAGCAGAGATATGATTTGTATCATCAAAACCATAACATGTTTAGCCACATTCTTAGGTCCTTGTAGCCTTTAGACTTGAATGATATAGGAAGCTTTTTTCTATAAATAAGATCTAGATAAAGGAAAAGCAAGAACAAGAATATATACAGCTCTGGCAAAAATTAAGAGACCACAAATGTTCAGTTTGTCTAATTTTTCTCTTTATAGGTATATTTTTTGAGTAAGATGTAAATTGTCCTTTTAGTCTCCAAACTTCTGACAACATGTCTCTGAATTTCCAAGCAATAAATTTTGTTTATTTTTCTGAAAAGGAGAAATGGTCAACATTAAAAAAAACCCATTGCCTTTAGACCACAAATAATGCAAACAAATCAAGTTCATAATCATTTAGAAACAACAATACTAATGCTTTAACTCAGGAAGAGTTCAGAAATCAATATTTCGTGGAATAACCATGATTTTTAAAAACACCTTTCATGCGTCTTGGCATGCTTGCCACCAGTCTTTCACACTGCTTCTGGTGCAAAAATTTAAGCAGCTCTTCTTTGCTTGATGGCTTGTGACTATCCATCATCCTCTTGATTACATTCCAGAGGCTTTTAATGGGGTTCAGGTCTGGAGAATGGGCTGCCCATGACAGGGTTTTGATGTGTGGTCTCTTAATTTTTGCCAGAGCTGTAGATTTACACTGACTACAGCATTGGATGTTCCATTAGAAACCATAAATATATGCAGAGAACTGAGGAGAGTAGTGAGGGGCACTCAGTCTTAGTCTTAGATTGATACTTATATACACAATGTAGCTCTGTTTATAAAAACATATAGAATGTGTATAGTCTGTGTTAAAAATAATGCTTTAATGTAGTGAAACTTTTTAGTTTTCCTCTTTGGACATTTTTTTAACTATTTTGGAAGGGTCCCCTGTTGTGAATTCACTTTCTGGCCTACCTCTGGTTACTGGTGAAGGTAGTGGAGATGGTTATATTGACAGAGTGGTCGCGAGTTCTCTTTCCGGGCTCCCTCTGGTGGTTACTGGAGGTAATGGAGCTGATCTAATTAACAGAGGCCTGCCACCTGATAATGGTGATTTTTTCCTGCCTCCTGAGGTCTTAGTTTCCAGCTCAGTCCCTGCATGCTCAAGCTAAGTGTTCTTTTGCTATTGTTCACATTTGATTTGGTTTTGTCTATTTCAGTTTTGTGTGGTCGGCCAGCCCCGGCTGGGGCTGTGCTGAATTTCCATCCTCATGCTACTGTTTGTGCCAGATTGTTTTTGTCCCTTATTAGATTGGCCTCTCTTTGCTCTGCTTTCAGAATATACCAGAGTGCTGATATAGTGGGCGAAGTCTAGTGACTTCAGTATTTTTTCTATCAGACGTGTTGGGCATTTTTTGCAGGGTTTTTTGCGTGATTGCAGACAGTGTCTTTCCTTTCCTGTCCTGTCTAGTTTGTTTGGGCCCCATCATTTGCTCAGCCTATTTTCCTACCTGCGTTTGTGTTTTCATCTTGTCTCACTGACAATATATGTTTGGGTACTATTTATTCCTTTGGGGTCTGCTCTGGGGCAGATTAGATTTCCCCTTTCTTGCTTTAGGCTTATTTAGTTCTCCGGCTGTGTCGAGGCGTCTAGAATCATCGTAGGTAAGCTCCACGGCTACTGCTAGTTGTGTGGATAGAATCAGGGGTCTGCAATCCGCTTAGTTACCAACCTCTCTGGTTTTCTGTGGCTTAGCTTGGTCTTGCTTTCCTCCTCGGTGACCCAATCGTAACAGTCCCCCAAAAATCAGCTGTAATATACAGAAAACCACACAAGCAAGAGTCAATTTTTCATGTAGTGGCACCACAGGTGAAAGAAATCATTGTATGGTGTGTATTAAAATTTCAATTGGCTGCCCATCAAATGGATGGCCCTTCTGGGTCCTCTATGCTTAGAGTTTAACATTCTTTGTATCTTCGTAGCTGCTGTTTTGTTAAATAATGAAGGTTCCAAAAGCCAACCCAACTCTAGGCTGCAGCCTTGTTTACCTTGCAGGGCAGGAGCTATATGAGGATTCTCAGAGCAGCACGTAAAAATAATGACACCAATTCACCAAGCAGGATAGTCTTTTACTTGATTTGAGATACAGTCTTTAACATCACAAAGTCAAAAACTTTTATTCACTGTCCCTCTCAGACTAGCTATAATGACAGGCCATTCTGACCAGTGACTCACCACCGAACTCGCACTCTGTCTCCTAAATCCAAGCCTCCAGAATTTTCTCTTAGTTATTTCATCTGCTGGTTTTATCAGAAGAAATATATTTACTCAAACTGGCCTTTCTACTATAGCAATATCCTTGTAACAAGTAGTGATGAGCAAATTTGTTCAGAAAACGATTGCCAAACATAAATTAGGCACGAATATGCCACATTCGGATTTGTGATCAGAAATCCGAACAAAATTTTATAAAATCAGAAAAAATTGGTAACATTCTGTAAAAAGTGCGGGAAAATATTTGCGTTGCCATAAAAAATATTTTCAGTACTTTAGCAATGATAATGGAGGTATATCATGAGCTTTTGGCATGTGTTTGATGTTCGAAGGGGGTTTGCAGAGCTCAGAAGCGCGGTGTTCTTGTAAGGCCTCTTTCACACTTCAGTTTTTTGCATCAGTTATAATCCGCCAAAAAGGCGGACAAGCGGATCCGTTCTAAACTGATGTGAACGGATGGCACAGGATCCGTTTTCAGACGGATCCTGAAAATGAAGAAATTTAAAGGAAGAGAGAGAGAGAGAGAGAGAGAGAGAGAGTTTTTTTTTTTTTGTCCGGCACCCAGAAAGAAATTCGGGTTAAATCAGTGTTTGCAGGATCCGCCAGAGAAAAAAACGTTACAAGCTCCGTTTTGAAATTTTTGAGGATGGTGACGGACAGCAACTTTTGGCGGATCCTCACAAAAAATGGATGCAACGGACAGCGCCATTTTTACACTGTAACAGCGCAGAGAGGCTGCTCCTGATGCTGGCATGGTTAACAGCAAGATTTTAGCTAGTTAGGTGGTTGTATATCAGTCAGATAGTGTAGTGAGCTACTGTCCAGTGTGGCTTTTAAATTTATCTTCCAGCCCTTTTGTTTTGTTTTTTTTGACATAACTGAGGTCCACAAAAAAAGCCAGCAGGGCTCGTGCTGTGCACTGCATCTATTGTGCTGCAAACACGAGTATAGCATTATAACTAATATTTTTGCACTAGCTAAATGTGAAACAGCTTTCTGTATCCCACCTTGTCACTTAGTGCTGTGGTGATATGAATCTGTCTGCAGACCTAAGGCAGATTAAAAAAAAATTCTAATTTTTTCTGTTGCTAAATGTGAAACAGCCTGCTGTATCCCAAGTTGTCATTTTGTGGCGGTGATATAAAGCTGTCTGCAGACCTAACGCGCATTAAAAGCAATACTAATTTTTTCTGTTGCTAAATGTGATACAGCCTGCCGTATGTCATATTGTCATGTTGTGGCGGTGATATGAACCTGTCTGTAGACCTATTGCACTTTAAAAAAAGATTCTAATTTTTTCTGTTGCTAAATGTGATACAGCCTGCCATATCCCACCTTGTCATGTTGTGAAGGTGATATGAACCAGTCTGCAAACCTAACGTGCATTAAAAAAATTCTAATTTTTTTCTGTTGCTAAACGTGAAGCAGCCTGCTGTATCCCACATTGTCATTTTGTGGCGGTGATATGAACCTGTGTGTGGACCTAACACACATTAAAAAAAAGATAAATCCACCAGAAATCCACCCACCAGTGAACCCATCACGAGATTGCAGGTCGTTGGGTTGGCATGACAACTGGGGATCTCCTGGAGACCTCTATGGCTGTCACTGCCAGCTTGCTGTGAGTGCCACCCAGTAGTTGGCACTCATAGCAAGTGAGTAATTCAGCTACATATAGGCAATCTGATCATCGCCTATATGTAGCAGAGCCAATTGAGATATGGCAGCTTCTAGTATCCCAAGGAGACTATTTAAACATGGCAAAAGTAAAAGGTTTTTAAAAATAATAAAAAAGCAAAAAGTATAAAAGTTTAAATCAACCCTCTTTTGCCCCATTCAAAATAAAACAATTTAAAAAAAAAAATCAAACATACACATATTTGGTATCACCGCATTCAGAATCGCCCAATCGATCAATAAAAAAGGATTAACCTGATCGGTAAATGGCATAGCGAGAAGAAAAGTCAAAACGCCAGAATTATGTTTTTTTGGTTGCCGCAACATTGCAATAAAATGCAAAAGATGGCGATCAAAAGATCGTATCTGCACCAAAATGGTATCATTAAAAGCAACTGCTTGGTACACAAAAAATAGGCCCTAAAGAAACCTGAGAAATGGCACAATTTTTTTAACCCAGTTTGGAATTTTTTTTCCCCACTTAGATTAAAAAGAACCTACACATGCTTGACGTTTATGAACTTGTAATGACCTGGAGAATCATAATGTCAGGTCAGTTCTAGCATGTAGTGAACATGGTGAAAAAAGAACCCAAAAAACAAGTGTGGGATTGCACTTTTTTGTACAATTTCACCACATTTGGAATTTTTTTCCCATTTTTGAGTACTCGATATGGTAAAACCAATAGTGTCATTCAAAAGTACAACTCGACCCGCAAAAAACAAGCCCTGACATGGCCATATTGATGTAAAAATAAAAAAGTTATGGCTCTGGGAATAAGGGGAGTGAAAAACAGAAATGCAAAATGAAAATGGGCTGTGGCACGAAGGGGTTAAAAATCATTTTTTTTATTTTTTTCAAACGTCATGCATTTTGAGCATATCATCTAGATTATGTGCATCTTTGGCATCCAATTTCTCATGGGAATCTTTTATTTGTAGCTTGAGATGTGCATCTTTTACACCTATCTTCTGACGATCCTCAAACACTCTCTGAGAATTGGTTTTGGGTAGATGAGTAATAGTCTTCTGTTGCTAACATAATCCAATGAGGGACATGTCATTTTTAAATTGTTTGGAGCATCTACTCAAACTTATACTGGTCTTATCGACAGACCCAAATAATTTCTTCTGTTACTAACATAATACAGTAGAGGACATCTCACTTTTAAATTGTTTGGATCATCTAATCAATGTTATACAGGCTTTATCGACAGGCCCCCAAAAATTCTTCTGTTACTAACGTCATACAGTAGGGTACATCTCACTTTGAAATTTTTTGGAGCCTGTCTTCCAGATTATGTGCATCTTTGGCATCCAATTTCTCATGGGCATCGTTTATACCTAGCTTGAGACATGCATCTGTTACACCTATATTCTGATGAGCATCTTTGGTAAGGCTATGTGCACACGGAGTTTTTTGGATCTGCGGATTTTGAAGTGAAAACCGCAGATAAATCTGCAGTACAAAAGTTCTGCGGTTTATCTGCGGTTTTGCCTGTGGATTTGCCCTGCGGTTTCACACCTCATAATGGATGAGGTGTGAAACTGCAGCGTGTCTGCACTAAAGAATTGACATGCTGCAGATTGTAAACCGCAGCAAAGCCGTGCAGAAAAATCTGCAGCATGTGCACAGCGTTTCTGCAGCTGCGGGTCCGCAGCAGATTTAGGTGCATTGTACAGTACCATTGTTTTCAATGGTAAACTGTTAAACGCTGTGCACATGCTGCGGATTTTTCTGCAGCATGTCAATTCTTTAGTGCAGGGCAAAACCGCAGGCAAAACCACAGGCAAAACCGCAGGGCTTTTGTCCTGCGGATTTATCTGCGGTTTTTACTTCAAAATCTGCAGATCAAAAAAAATCCGTGTGCACATAGCTTAATATTGTAGGCTGGATCCTAGATCTTGTACTTCCCATACCCACCCTGTTATTGATCCTGTTGTACGTTCCCATTCCCACCCAAAAGAATTATTTTGCAAAGCAGGAAGGAGGATCCAGCGAAGTTAGTATCAGTTAAAAAATAACTTTTAATCCATTTGCAATAAAACATGGAAACAGGCATGAATTGTCAGGTATATTGCACATTGATGACAGATCAACATGTTTCAACTATAAAAAGTCTTTGTCAAGATCTGATCCCAGAATGAAATGAACACAATCTTATAGTAAGGTATAAAAGAGTCATTGGCCAAGCAATAGACAAATTACATATGCTAATACTAATTATGCTAATTAAGAAATAAGCTGTTAACAAAGAATAAAAAAACAGGAAAAAGAAAACTATGCACAAAAATGAAAAATGTAAAAACTGTGAAAAAATATGTAAGAACAGTACACATTATTGGTAATTACAATTGGCATTATTATTATTAATCAAATCCTGTCTACTATTTAATCCAAGTGATGTTCTTGTATTTAATGTTAAAATCCAATAAGATTCCCTGCTTAGTAACTTGCGCTTATAATTACCACCGCGATAGGGTTTATGGACTTTCTCAATGGCATTAAACTTGAAAGAATTGACATTACCTTTATGGCAAATGGCAAAATGCTTTGTGGCCACAGAAGGTGAGCGCGCATTGCGATTAACCGCATGAGCTAGGTGTCTTCTAATTCAGACCTTAAGAGGGCAAGTAGTGCAACCAATGTATTGTAGTTTACAAGAAATACATTAAATTTGGAAGATTACATAGTATGTATTGCAGTTAATATAATCTTTAATAAAAAATGCAGTGTAATCATGTATAGAATAAAACTCATCTGTTTTGCAAGCAAAATGACAGGCTTTGCATTTATTGGCTCCACATTGGAAAAAACCTCTATCATTAAGCCAATTTATGTGAGTATGTTCTGAAGAATTATTCTGAAAAACACTTGGTGATAGCATGGAACCTAAGGTAGGAGCTTTTTTCGGTATGAAACGCACAGGATTTTTTAAAACTTGTTTGAGTTTTTTGTCTTGATCTAGAATAGGTAGATATTTTTTAATTATAGCAACTATCTGATTATATTGTGAACTGTAGTTGGTGGTAAAGGTGACACCCATATTGTATGTATTTTTAGGCAGTTTTTGTTTATTATTTTTTAAAAGATTTGCATGTTTAATTTTGGTAATCTTGTCCATTGTCATATCAAGATTGACCTGGGAGTATCCCTGTTGTGCTAGTTTGTCACACACTTTTACAGACTCCTTCTCGAAAGTCTGTGAATCACTGCAATTGCATCAAAGTCTAATTATTTCACCATATGGAATATTTTTAACCTCATGTGCTGGGTGACAAGAGCTAGCCATAAGAACAGAGTTGCTAGCTGTGGGCTTCTGGTAAGGAGAAATGTTAACAGAGTGGTTATTCAAGTCTCCAGACAAAGTGAAATCCAAAAAATTAATAGATTGTTCACTTTAAAAATAAGTAAATTTTAAATTAAACTTATTGATATTGATGTAATTCATGAATTTTATTGCCTCCTCCTATGTACCCCCCACATCAGGAGAAAGTTATCAATGTAGCGTCAATACCATAAAATCTGTTTGCTGAAAGGGTTATCATTGAACAGAAAATGTTCTTCCCATCGTGCCATAACAAGGTTGGCCAAAGAAGGGAGAATTTTGCCCCCATGCTCACACCATTTTTTTGCAAAAAAAATCTGTTGTCAAAACCAAAATAATTATGTGTCAACAAAATATTCACTGCCAACAAAAGAAATTCTCTGGTGTCAATCTCATATAAACTATATGTGTCCAAATGATACAAACGACTCTCAAGTGCCACATCATGAGGAATCGACGGTTATAATCCAACAACATTGCAAGAAAGCCATGTAAAATTTGCCTGCCATGTAAATGTATTAAATATGGTAGTAATGAATTTTAAGTCCCTGATATAGCTAGGAGTGGCCTGTACAAGGGGTTGTAGATGGTGATCAACCCAGGAACACAGACGCTCATGTAAAGATGAAATGCCCGCCACAATAGGCCTTATGTGTGGTGGAATCACATTTTTATGAATCTTTGGGAGCGCATGGTAAATGGGTACAATAGGATGATCATTGTACAAATAATCCGCTATTTTCTTGTTTAATTCTTTCATATGTATACCCTCTTGCTGTAAATTACTGAGAATCAAATTGTAATTATCAGTAGGATCAGAAAAAATTTCCTCGTAAAAATCTTTGTTTTCCAAATCTAAAAGAATCAATTTTTTATATAGATTGGCATCCATTATAACAACCGTACCACTTTAATCTGATTCTCTTATAATAAGAGATAATTTGTTGTTATTTAGATCATATAAGGCTTTTTTTTCTTTCTTAGATAAGATAGACTTTTTTTTGGAATTACTTTTTTCTGTTTTTTTTTCTTGAGATCAATTAATTCCCTCTCTATTAAATTTTGGAAACTGTCTAACACAGACGGTCTAGACAGTAGCTGGTAGAATAATGGATTACTGGTTAAAAAACTCTCATTAAGATATATCCTGTCCACACATGATTCTTTCTTTAAATAACTTAAATGTAACAAAGCTTTTTGTTCTTCAAAAGTTCTAAATGTGTCCACAGATACTTCTCCATTAAAAAAATCATAATCCGTATGTTGTTCTTCCTCAGAAAAATGACATTTAATGGTCATGTTTCGAGCCAACTTGTTGACATCTAAAATTGTGGAAAA
The DNA here is from genome assembly GCF_039654945.1 of Dendrobates tinctorius. Lineage (NCBI taxonomy): Eukaryota > Metazoa > Chordata > Amphibia > Anura > Dendrobatidae > Dendrobates > Dendrobates tinctorius. The sequence continues at coordinate 9,224,848 of NW_027361671.1, read as the reverse complement.
AAAAAATCAAAGTCTTTAGAAGGTGCAAAGTCAAGTTCTTTACTTAATAAAGAAATTTGTTGTTCCGTGATGATAAAGCTGGATAAATTCACAACTGGTGTGTCTGGTGGCGGCGGTTTCGGTAGCGGGTCTGATATCTGCCTCCTCCTATGCTTTATCACCGCTCTTCTTCCCCATTTTTTGAAGTGGATTTAGAATTGAAAAAAGAATTCTGGTACTAATGTCATACAGTATGTGGCATGTGACTTTTAAACTGTTTGGAGCATCTACTCAATCTTATACAGGACTTATCAACAGGGCCAAAAAAATTCTTCTGTTACTAACATCATACAGTAGGTGTCTACCACTAATTTTTGTAAATGTGTAAATTCTGGTTGGGTGTCCATCTGCTGAATTTGGTGTAGTGAAAGACCGTCAGTCCCTATTATACTATTTCTACTGTTCCTGTTTTGCACTTTTATTTCCTTCCACATTTTCACGAGGTTCACATATGTTCTCTTCCTCACTTTCCTTGTTGGGCTAGCACTCTCTGCAGATTTTGCCCTCTAGCTCATAAATCTACCTCTATCAACAATTCATATCTCACTATGGGAAAGGCTTAGTCCTTAAAGGTAGTGTACCAATTAAAATCATGGCTGTCTCCCACTTACTAAATCACAAGCATTTGGAAGAACAAGACCATTTACCTGTCTTCTGCAACTGACTGTGGTTGCAAGAAACCAGAGCCTTACATAACCTATGATACCCCAAACATATGTGTGGCTTATTCAGTTTCTCTCATGTCAACAACATACAAATAAAGGAATCATCCAACTCTACAAAACCTTTTTTTTGTTACTCAGATGCATGTATTTGGGACTAAAAATAATTTTTGCATTTGGGTTACGCGAAAAAATTTGCACCATCTGGCTCCTACAGTTTTCATTGTTTCTGTTAAAAATTGCACTGGATGCACACTGTTTTTTCAGTGGCATTTTCTTTCCAAACTTTTTAAATAACTTACATGTTTTTTTCTGTTCCTTTGTGAAATCAATCAAACATTCCCTTTCTCTAATAAGAATAAAACTGTACTGAAAATTCCAGTGTGTTCATGATATTGAATTTATTGTAACTCAAAGCCAAAAGTAAGACTGATTGTTTTTAGTTTTTTTTATGAATTAAGGGAAAAATTATATATAAAGTCTAAATAAAATAAGTTCATATCTGTTTTCAGGCAAGGTAATGATTTCCAATTCTTAGATACAACACCAGGCAAAATAGTGTTATCTTCTGAGAATAATTGTGAGCATCATGCGGGAGTCTGTACTGTAGTGCTGTTGAAATTGCTCACTTTATTTAGACTCTTTCCTGAGGCAATTATGATTAAGCCTTTTCATATTCACCATCTCAGGGTCTTTCTAGAGACAATACTTCATTTCATTTAATCTGCTCTCCCGCTGCAATAAAACCCCCTTTTCTCCCAGCAGAGTTCATAGATTTTAAAGAACACAAATATGTTTGTTTTCTTGTAAGCCATTGTTATCATCTGTTCTGCTTGATGCTTTTACAGGCTGCTCGGAACCACTAGGAATTAAATCAGGACATATACAAGATTACCAAATCACAGCCTCCAGCGTTTTCAGAACGTTGAACATGGACATGTTCACTTGGGAGTCCAGGAAAGCTCGGCTAGATAAACAGGGCAAGGTGAATGCTTGGACTTCTGGAAGAAGTGATCAGTCACAATGGTTACAGGTAATTGTTTTCTCTTCTGCAACTATAACTTTTGTAACTTTATACCTATACAATATCCAGTGATGCTTAAAGGTTTGGGAACCTTTTCTATATTTGTACATGAGTTTGACCTAAAACTTCAATACACTCTCACACAACTTGCAAAAGTAAACAAAGAGAGGCACATCATCAAATTAGTCTAAAATATTAGAGTTTGACATTTTTTGTTGAAGCAAATAGTATAATATCATATCTGTAAGTGACAAAAGTATGTGATCCTTTAGGATTAGTAGATAATTTACAGATGAATTTTTGAATTTTAAGTTTTAAGACTGTTTAGACCAATGTGTCAAAACTCTGTTGTCCTTTTGTGGACTGACCATTAGTGGCTGCTATTATTCACCTTGATAATTGTGGTGCATTTCCATTCCTCAGCACTGGAGGATTCTGATGCGTTCTGAAGTCGCTCTTTACTAAGATGGCAGATTCTGAACCTGTGGAAGCCATCTTGTTTCCTGTTTGGTAAACCAATAATAATCAACTCCTCAAAGAAATGCTAGAAAAATAATGCTATAGAAAAAACTACCGTAAATGCAAAAAATATTTTATTAATCACAATTAATCATAAACGTATAAAACTTTGAAGAAAACAATTAAAAACACTCCAATAAAATCCAAAAAAGGAAAGGCAGTGTGGTCAAAAATTTGTAATAACATGTCAAGAAATAATAAAAATTAAATCAATAATAAAGCAAAAAACAAGGAGAGTTTTGAAATGCTTGCACAAAATCAATCAGACATACAAAAATAGTCAAGGGGCCATAAACATGCTTATATTATAGTTATTGTAAAAAATATCAAATAAAGAACCTTCACTGATGCTCTGACCAGACTGAATAAAAAGATATAAGACAATTAATAAACAGGTGAGAGAATCCCTACCAGAGCTTCAAAAATACAGTGCAATGTGCTATATCAACAATACCAACCAACTCTCATCTTCATTAAAGTGCAATGTGAATTATAACAATGTCCAGTACCCCAATGCAAGTTTTCCATAATAGTTTTGTCAGGGAGGGCATATTGGCTTCATCTAGTGTGTGCGACTTCGCTTAGTACATTTGTATTGAGAAAGTTCATGCCCACTAGATGGGTTGTGGCCGGGAATATGCCTAAGGCTGGCTTAACATTTGCATATGGAGGAGCTGCGGCCATCTGCAGACTTCTTCTGTGAAGCTCCGCCTATGGCCGCACCTCCTCCGGTCAGCGCCGCCTATGTCCGCATACTTCTGCATGTGGACTGCGTATAGTATCTTTAACATTGGGTATGCAGGTCATGCAGATATATGCGGATGCCCCCGCATGCGTCGTTTTGACAATGCCGTGATTGCGTCAAATGCATCATGTTGGAATTTTATGCGGGTGCCGCATCGACAAAATGATGCATGCGGAGGCATCCACATACATCTGCATGACCTACCTACCCAATGTTAAAGATAGGGTACACAGGCCACATGCAGAAGTATGCGGACGTAGGCAGAGCTGACCGGAGGAGGTGCAGCCATGGGCAAAGCTTCATGGAGGAAGTCCGCAGATGGCTCCAACTCCTCCTTACGCAAATGCGATCCTAGGTTAACGCATACTTAAATGCCGTTCCCAGAACAGACACCGGTGAATCCCTACAGTGCACAGTACATGCACTGTGAGCATTCACAAGTCTGCAGTCACACAGAGTAACTGCAGACTTTTTATTCTAGGTCAGACAATCCATTTAAACAACCAAAGATTGGCTACATGCAAGTAATGGTCTGTTTAGACAGGTCAAACACACTTCTGGGCACATAGAATGATCATTAATAAGATTGTTCAGTATGCATGTAACAAATTGTTATCGGCAGGAAATGTCCTGCTTACACAGGCACAATGTGCTGCCAAGAATGATGATTTTTAGATGTTTAAAAATTATCCCTTTTTTTCAGGTCAATTGGGAAACTAGTTCTCTTAGTGACACATGTTCTCAATTATTGGCCTGTCTAAATGGACTTTAAATTTACACAATCTTTTAGTTGGTTTAATTCTTACCAGAAATTTAAGGCAAAATTTGGGTGCATTTCTTGGCACACAGTGTTGTTCAATAGGCCTCTCCCTGCAAAGCATGCAACTTTTGTGCAAAATCACACTTTCATATCAGACAAGTAGTAAAAAATATAGAAAAACAGCCGACAGCACAGCAGGGATATAATGGATGCATGCTCCAAGTTCACGAGCCCAAATGAACAATGAAATCCACGTAGATAAAAGAGAGAGCAGCATCCAATCCGGGTGAAAAAGTGTCCAAAAATTTATTCTGCCATTACCAGATACGAAATTGGTAATGGAAGAATACATTTTTGGACACTTTTTCACCCGGATTGGATGCTGCTCTCTCTTTTATCTACAAGTAGTAAAAAAAGTCTAATACAGATAATAAATATAATGCAAATAAATTATGCCAGGTCCATTTAGCTTAATACATTTGGACCTATGTGGGAAGAGGCGAATTACAATTTACAAAAAGTCAATTGTGAGACCATAGAAACTGTAAATGTTACATATAGTCACTTTCACATAGCCAGCATTATAAAGCGCAAACAGGGATGTAGGTAGAGGAAAAGGGTAAAAATGGAAATGAGAGAGTTTGTCTTCACCTCTATCCCATTTGCATGTCCTTTAGCTAATCCCCCTTGTTTGTAAACTTTGTAGATTCTCCAGAATTTCCTTGCCCAGTGTTATGTGGGATGGGAACAGCATTAGCCAAGTCTTCTTTTCTCCAAGCAGTCCATGGTAGTCATATCGTCTGTCCCTATGATATCCATACCCCTGAAACGGTATGTGAATAGCAAAGGAAAAGTGGTCATTTATTTGCCATGCACAAACAAGAAGTATTCAGCTCACCCCTCTTCACTCCTGATCACACCTCCGACGCACGGAAACACCCTGACCCGGGTGTATAGTGCATGCACAACATAAAGAAGGATTTTTCCAGCGTCTCCAGGAGATAAAATAATAATTGCTTTATTGAGAATATAAAATCTTACGCGTTTCACCCTGAAAGGGCTTAATCATGGAATCAGGGTGAAACGCGTAGGAAATTGCTCCCCTCCATACGCCTCTTTATGTCGTTTTTACCTGATGGTATGAAGATTTTATATTATATATTCTTATCTCCTGGAGACGCTGGAAAAATCCTTCTTTATGTTGTGCATTTATTTGCCATAGCTAATCTTGTAAATGATTGGCAGAAGAAAGGAAATCAATAAATAATTCCTAAACAGAATCAGATTGTGTTTTATCAGGTTCTTTCTTGAGGTTCCAGGATGTTATTTATTTCATAATACACAGAGTTCTAAGAAAATCCTAAATGTGGTTTATCTCCCACCTTGTTACACAAATGCCCAAACCAAAAATATGCCGGAAAAAAACTCAATCAATATATTACACCAAAGAACACAAGAGTATATTCCAAAATTCATTTATTAAACATAATTGTTCTAAAATTCAAAACGTTACTGAATGATAATGCAGAGTACACTAGCATAACAAGTTGAACACACTGATCTATATCAAATAAATATTAAACAAAGTAACTGCATGTTTGTGACCTATTTATTAATATTATTATAAGATAAAACTCTTAAATGAAGTAAGGTCCATGCTATAGATATTTGAGCAAATGGCATGACACCATTCCTATACTCCCAATCACAGTACTTAGATGGTTAAATACAAAATAGCATTACTTACAATAGCAGTCAGAGTGTTCCACCTCGCCCCAACGCACGTTTCGCTGTCTGCTTCATCAGGAGACGTGTTATTGGTTATTTATTTGCCATAGCTTATCTTGTAAATGATTGGCAGAAGAAAGGAAATCAATAAATAATTCCTAAACAGAATCAGATTGTGTTTTATCAGGTTCTTTCTTGAGGTTCCAGGATGTTACTTATTTCATAATACACAGAGTTCTAAGAAAATCCTAAATGTGGTTTATCTCCCACCTTGTCTATAAGAGGCTATCTACTAAGATCATCTCGATCTGTGTGTTACGCATTGCTATCAGACAAGATTCTATTACTCTTGGAAATATGTGATGTGTTAACTAAAGAGTTATCATTTCATGAACCGATCAGTTGGGAATATTTGCGCTTCACGCCATCACTTACGGCAAAGTAAAGTTCTATCATATCTCTCATGGTTGACTGTCAGGAGATTTGATCATATACTTCACATAGATTACAGTGCTTAACTTTTGGTGAACTGCATATGTGGGATATTTTAAAAATATATAAAGATATTTAGATACATAGAAAGATAGATCGTTTTACTATTCACCTATTGCCTATGTCAGTGCATTTTGCATTTCACGCATTTCTTTATTTCTTCTTGGTAATAAGTTTTTACCCATTTCATGTATGACAATGACTTTATTTGGAATGTTTTTGAAATGAAACATTTCTTTTTTGCTGCTAAAATAAAACTTGTTCTCCTTGGGATTTGTTACATGGAAATTACTAGGTACACATAAATTATGTGGATAAATTACCAGTTTGTTGCATTCGTAAAGAACTTACACAGCTGAAGTCTTTTCAGTAAAGAATTTATCAATGTAGGCATTAACAACTTCACTGGAAAAAATGACAGACATCAATTATCCAATGTGACTGAATGTAGTAAATATTCTTATTATCCGTTGTTCAAAAATATACCTTCTGAAAGTTATGATATTTTATGCTATGTTTTTCCATAGAAGTTTTTTTTTATCACTCTAGGTCTAGTATCTAATTACAGGGGTTTTACACTTTTAGAAAAGTGGATTCAAATCATCAGCTGTAAGGAAAAAAATTCAGATAGTACTCAACCTCTCCACGGCTCAATATCACAGCTCCGATCTCAGGATCTGCATCAATGACGTAACATTGATGCCACAGGTCATGGAAGCAGCCAATTACTTGGCAGCTTGTGCTGGCTACATCTGCTGAGCCACGGAACGTTGTGATTGGCTGTTGCGCGCTCACCATTGCGGACAAATCACAGAAATAAGAACAGCAATGGATAGTCAGATACTATTATCAGCATTATTTGAGGATCATTTGTCTAAAATTGTAAAATCCATTATATGTGATTAAAAAGTTGTATTTTTCTTTAAATAATGTAGTCTAAAATTTGGGTTATTATTGTAAGTTTTAATTATTTATGTGTTCTTGGCACTCTGTGAAAAGAAAGTCAGAGATTGTGATTGCTATAGTTTTGAATGAAGGCTCATGCATGCAACAGAGTGTTAGAAGTATATCAACAATCCTTATATAGATCCATCAATTCAAATGATGCGGACACATACAATCAATGAACAATTAGAACTGAATCTCATGGGAAAAATCCCAGAGAGACCGAAACAATGCATTGAAACTCCACTAAATATAAAATAGTAAGTTTATTCAAAATATATTAAAATATTCATAAACAATTAAAAGACAGGTCTTTCTAACAAGAAGCAATTCGCAGTGGTGTCAGGTTGAATCCTGTCTGCATGATATACACCCAGTTATAAATCATATACAGTACAGACCAAAAGTTTGGACACATCTTCTCATTCAAAGAGTTTTCTTTATTTTCATGACTATGAAAATTGTAGATTCACTCTGAAGGCATCAAAACTATGAATTAACACATGTGGAATTATATAATTAACAAAAAAGTGTGAAACAACTGAAAATACTGTATGTCTTATATTCTAGGTTCTTCAAGGTAGCCACCTTTTGGTCTGTACTGTATATATGGTTCAAATATGTAATATAAACCATGCAATCAATAGTCAGTGGGATATACCATATACAGTGGGGCAAAAAAGTATTTAGTCAGTCAGCAATAGTGCAAGTTCCACCACTTAAAAAGATGAGAGGCGTCTGTAATTTACATCATAGGTAGACCTCAACTATGGGAGACAAACTGAGAAAAAAAAATCCAGAAAATCACATTGTCTGTTTTTTTTTCATTTTATTTGCATATTATGGTGGAAAATAAGTATTTGGTCAGAAACAAGCAAACAAGATTTCTGGCTCTCACAGACCTGTAACTTCTTCTTTAAGAGTCTCCTCTTTCCTCCACTCATTACCTGTAGTAATGGCACCTGTTTAAACTTGTTATCAGTATAAAAAGACACCTGTGCACACCCTCAAACAGTCTGACTCCAAACTCCACTATGGTGAAGACCAAAGAGCTGTCAAAGGACACCAGAAACAAAATTGTAGCCCTGCACCAGGCTGGGAAGACTGAATCTGCAATAGCCAACCAGCTTGGAGTGAAGAAATCAACTGTGGGAGCAATAATTAGAAAATGGAAGACATACAAGACCACTGATAATCTCCCTCGATCTGGTGCTCCACGCAAAATCCCACCCCGTGGGGTCAGAATGATCACAAGAACGGTGAGCAAAAATCCCAGAACCACACGGGGGGACCTAGTGAATGAACTGCAGAGAGCTGGGACCAATGTAACAAGGCCTACCATAAGTAACACACTACGCCACCATGGACTCAGATCCTGCAGTGCCAGACGTGTCCCACAGCTTAAGCCTGTACATGTCTGGGCCCGTCTGAAGTTTGCTAGAGAGCATTTGGATGATCCAGAGGAGTTTTGGGAGAATGTCCTATGGTCTGATGAAACCAAACTGGAACTGTTTGGTAGAAACACAACTTGTCGTGTTTGGAGGAAAAAGAATACTGAGTTGCATCCATCAAACACCATACCTACTGTAAAGCATGGTGGTGGAAACATCATGCTTTGGGGCTGTTTCTCTGCAAAGGGGCCAGGACGACTGATCCGGGTACATGAAAGAATGAATGGGGCCATGTATCGTGAGATTTTGAGTGCAAACCTCCTTCCATCAGCAAGGGCATTGAAGATGAAACGTGGCTGGGTCTTTCAACATGACAATGATCCAAAGCACACCGCCAGGGCAACGAAGGAGTGGCTTCGTAAGAAGCATTTCAAGGTCCTGGAGTGGCCTAGCCAGTCTCCAGATCTCAACCCTATAGAAAACCTTTGGAGGGAGTTAAAAGTCCGTGTTGCCAAGCGAAAAGCCAAAAACATCACTGCTCTAGAGATCTGCATGGAGGAATGGGCCAACATACCAACAACAGTGTGTGGCAACCTTGTGAAGACTTACAGAAAACGTTTGACCTCTGTCATTGCCAACAAAGGATATATCACAAAGTATTGAGATGAGATTTTGTTTCTGACCAAATACTTATTTTCCACCATAATATGCAAATAAAATGAAAAAAAAACAGACAATGTGATTTTCTGGATTTTTTTTTCTCAGTTTGTCTCCCATAGTTGAGGTCTACCTATGATGTAAATTACAGACGCCTCTCATCTTTTTAAGTGGTGGAACTTGCACTATTGCTGACTGACTAAATACTTTTTTGCCCCACTGTATACTCGCACATAAGCCGAGATTTTCAGCCCATTTTTTTGGGCTGAAAGTCCCCCTCTTGGCTTATACGCGAGTCATATAACCAGGGGGTAGGTGGGGGAGGGGAAATGGGGGTGACAGATCATACTGACCCCCCCGGCACAGTCTCTGCAGCCCCCCGCTTGTCCCACAGTGTCCCTTCCTTCATACAGCGGTCACATTGTACCGATCATTAAAGTCATGAATATGTGCATATTTATGACATTAATGAGCGGTACCACGTGACCGCTGAAGGAAGGAAGGGAGACCGTGGGAGAACGGGGCTGCAGAGACCATGCCAGGGGGAGGTAAGTATATGCTATATTCACCTGTCCCTGTTCCAACACTGTTTGCCACTGTCTGCCCACCGGGTCCCTCTGTCAGTGACATTCAGGCAGCTGAGGGCGCAATGACATAGTCAATGTGTGCCCTCTGCTGCCTAATGTCACTGACAGAGGGACCTGGCAGGCAAACAGCTGTGAGCAGTGTTGGAACCGGGACAGGTGAATATCTCAGGTGCCGGGTCCTGAGCCAGTGGCGACACCTGTCCCCCATAGTGCGCTGGTGTCTCCGCCTGCTCAGCACACTGGCACCTGGCCCCCAGGGACAAGAGGTGAGTATGTCTTTTTTTTAATACCTGCAGTAGCGGCAGCAGCAATATATGGGGCATAATCTATGGAGCATCTTATGGGGGCAGCATATGGGGGCATATTCAATGGAGCATCTTATGGGGCAGCATATGGGGGCATATTCAATGGAGCATCTTATGGGGGCATATTCACTGGAGCATCTTATGGGGGAAGCATATGGGGCATATTCAATGGAGCAGCATATGGGGGCATATTCTATGGAGCATCTTATGGGGCAGCATATGGAGCAATATTCTATCGAGCATCTTATGGGGGAGCATATAGGGGATATTCTATGGAGCATCTTATGGGGCAGCATATGAGGCATAATCTATGGAACATCTTATGGGGCCATAACGTTTATGGAGCAGCATATGGTGCATATTCTATGGAGTATCTTATGAGACCATAACCTTTATGGAGTAGCATATGGGGATATTATTCTGTGGAGCATCTTATGGGGCCATTATTAACCTTTATGGAGCATTATATGTGGTGTATTTTGTATGGAGCATCATATGGGGCCATCATGAACTGTATGTTGCATTATATGGGGCTCCTGATTCAATATGGCTATTCAAAAACATTTAACCCACTGGAGTCTCAATTAATTTTACTTTTATTGGTATCTATTTTTATTTTTGAAATTTACCAGTAGCTGCTGCATTTTCCACCCTAGGCTTATACACGAGTCAATAAGTTTTCCCAGTTTTTTGTGACAATATTAAGGAGGTCGGCTTATACATGGGTTGGCTTATACACAAGTAGATACAGTAAGTCTATCAGGACAGTATACTCTCTCTCTCTCTATATATATATATATATTATATATATACACATTTTAGAACAATAGTACAATAGTAGGACTGATGGTATCACATCCATTTCACAGTATGTGTGAAGATGGGTTGCATGGAGGCCCTCTGTGAATGAGTCTTAATTCCATTATGATGTAATTTAGCATTTTAGCTGTGTGTGTTGTAACATTTTTTATGTTTGAAATGCACTTCTATTGACATTTTCTTAAAATATATTGAAAACCTTTATATTATTTTGTTTTGCATGCTTTCTGTCTATATTTTAGATAATACCACATTTTTTCTATATAAACCATGAGGGAAACCTGAAAATTTAATCATTCTGCCCAAAATACACTGGCTCGGTCATTTCAGGCAGTTATGTTTTACTCTGAAATGTTGCAACTTTTTTAGGAAAAAAAGCACATGCATTTAAAAGCTGACTTTGGACCATTCAGCACAGTTGACTATTCCAAGAGTCTTCTCCACACTCCACTTACCTTAGGTGACAGGTCTCTCCTTATATTTACATATAGGGAGAGACTTGTTCCTCAATGGGAGCGGGCTGTGATATTATGCCACAGACTGGCCTCTTGGACTAATTACCCAAGGTGTATGGTAAATTTTTAAATGTATATTTTCTCAGAAATGCAACACCGTATTAAAGTAAAACATACCTGGCTGAAATGACAGAGCCAGTTTATTATTCATGATACCCATAGTTTAGACAATATGAATTAGCTGTCATGTTCCCTGCACCATACATCTGTTTTCACATTTATATTTTTTTATAATTGAAATAACTTCAATGTAATAAGTTATCTAATTATATCGTTTTATAGGAGTCAAAGCTTCATTAATCTGATATAAAGCTTCCTGCATAGACTTTGTTCAATAATAAAATTCTTCTTCTTTGCAGACACTGCTACATATTACACCACTCAGTTGTCAGAAAACATACCCAATTTCTATCTTTTTTACAAAAATCTACTGTTCCATAACAGAAAAATTGTTGACTTAACCCAAATGTAAATGAGACTGAAGTGCTCCTGGCATGGTTAGAGCACTTCCTGAATCTCTGATTAAATGTCAGTTAACAATTAGTCAAGCAGAAGAAACAACAAAACCTCACCCATATATGGATCAAGACATAAATTTTACAATTATCGAGTGGTTAATTTTTATGACTAAAAGTATAAATTGGCATGACAGTATGAGCAACTTTGGGGGTTGGCCATCATGACAGATTCCCTTTAAGCTACCTCTAGTGGCAGCAAACAGACTTCATCATTCTTGGAAGATCTGTTACCATATATCTCCTAAAATATCTATTTTACTAAATACTTGTGTGACAACACAGCATTCATTCTTAGTTAGACCAGATATATTTTTCTTCAGTAGGTCAGGAGCCATTGGTCATTGTTCATATGTGCCTGAATGTTGACTCTTGAATCAATGTTTTTTGAATTGTTGAATGGCTGCTGTTTACCTCTCTTATCAGCTTCTACAGTTTATTGTGCTGCTATCCTTGGAGGACAAGGATGTTTGATAATATGTTGAATATCCATTGTATAAGTCCATGTAGCTTGTTAACCTGCAGATAGTGAAGGACAAGCTATGCAGATTGATTGAATAGTTAAGCAATGAAAGTTGACCTTATCCCACCTTCCCCCTGACCTGTGAATGATGGCCTGAAAGACAGCTATTGGTATAAATAAGGACCTTTATCCTTCTGCAGAGAGAGAGACTCTCTACAGAACAGCAGTCAGGACACCATGACTCCAACGGAGGGATACAGATTTGAGACACTCTGCAGGAAGTCAGCTTAAGGGACCCTGACCTCAGCTGGACGAATAAATATATCTGATCTATTGACCATCAGTGAAACCATGGAGGCATTAGGATAAGCCAGGTTGGGAGCCCAGTGACCTGGCCCCATAGGAACGTTTGGAGAAGCAATGTTGAGTCCATCCGGTCACCTGGCTCCTTGGAGACGTTTAGAGAGGCCAGGTTGGGACAATTTGGTAACATGGCCTTGTACCTCAATGGTCTGCCAACTTCCCAAGCTTGTCGATACCTCCTCTCTGTGGGAGCCCTCCAAAAGTGGGGTGCCACTGTTGGGGGTAGTCAGACTTGAAAGCCCCAAAGTAACAGCTGCTCTAATCCTTACGAGTCAGTGGAAGAAAATTTTCCTTTTAGCAATTTTTAAAATGTAAAAAATGACAATATGTATATTGTTTGCCTAAATACAAATGAACTCTGTCATCTTTAACTTCATGCATTTTAGACATCTTTTCATCTTCAACTTGCTTAACTGTTCACAATAACAGTAATTTTGAGCAGAAGTGCCCAAACTTTTTCATGTCACTGTACTTTGATTACTAACATCTCTGAAAAGGAAAGGTCAATTGTTTTGTTCTCCTCTGCAGTCTACCATTAAAAATTTGTTGAAAGGTGCTCTTTAAACTATTAGAAAAATGAGTGCAGACAACATACTGTAGTCTGTCATCTATTGATAGACAGATGTGAGGCAATCCAGTGGTTAGAGGGGACATTTTTCGCCATATTTTTCAGAATGCATGCAAAAGACTAAACTAGTAAGTTTTGAGGATAATAATTACTTGTAGATTGTTAGTAATAAAGGTGTTGTGTTATGAAGATCACAGGGCTTGCATGTGCATATACTTACAACAAACAGCCATAAAATACCAACAGATCAAGTGATTAACATTGATTTTCTTTCCATGTTTGTACCACTAAAGTGGTAAGTTCTCTCTACATCAAATCTCTACGTAAAAGTTACCATTTTTGTTGGGATACTAGAGTCTATATGGCAAAACAATACTTTCATGTGTAAAATTGTTCTGTCAGGTTCCCTAATGTCTTCATTCTAGATACCACAAGACACCTTTAGAGGTCTTTAAATTCCATACCTTGATGGATCAGAGTTTCTGTAGAGGCACAATAGGGATCTACACATTAGTAGGCAGGTGATTTTCACGTTGCAGCTGATCGCTGTATACTGAAAACTATAATTACATGCCTGTGTATTGATTTGTGCAGGCAAACTAATATTTATTTAATATCAAAAATCAATTTTAAGAGGGGTAGCTGAGGAAATAAAAAGCAAACATCTTTAAGGCTGTCGTATTGATTGATATTTCCTTTTCATCTTTTCCAAGAATATGTAATACATCAAAATCAATGATTACAACCATAGATTCATTTCTGCTCGGTTTTATTGAGAACTCCTAATGGGACTCGAAATAAATGCAGAGTAAGCTGAAAATGTCATTACATCATTTTTTTTTTATATTTTAGCTGTATCGATGTAGCTCCAAAGTTATAACTCATTGGACTTCTCCAATTCTATTTACAGATATGTACTTCACACATAAATTCTTCATATTCTAGAAACTATTTCTATCTTGAAAGGACTTGGTAAACATTAGAAATTGATTTCCTGGAAATATTATCAGTCTAGTTTTTGTCCACTATAGATTATTTAGTGAATTTTAACCAATGGAAAAGGCATATAATGGTTGATTACTGAAGAGATTCAGACTACCGAAGAATGCTAAAGAGTTATTCCCACAATGGCAATATTTTTTCCAAAGCATAGTATCTGCATGATTATTGCAAATATATAGGTCAAGCCTAATATTATGGGGGCAATTCATTAAAGTAATTTTGTCAAATAACTTTAAGAAACTTGCAAAATTTTGCACAATGCAGAGTTAAGCAAAAAACTTGTGACTTTTTCTGTTCTCACGCCAGTTTCAATAAGTTCTGCCAAAATGGGTGGAGCTAAGAAGGAGACCGGATGGGATGTGGTTACGCCCTCCCATTTTCAAGATAGAAGTTGGTCCCAACAAGTGTACTCATATCTCTTGTACATTTAGAGCATATCCAAGTGATATGCCATAAATTATCTAGATCCGAAGGGGACACAGACCGGAGAGGGTTTCTGTGCAATAACAATACATGAGTCCTTTGTAGTCGAATACAAAATGCACAATCACACCTACTTTAGAGGTTGGCGTTGGACCCCTTACCTATTGGGTCCCTTTGTGACTGCACAGGTTGCACCAATGGCATGTCTGCTCCTGTCCCATAAGGAACAACCCTTTTAGCTATGGTCTACATACAATTGCAGTAACATCTGACCTCTAACCATGGAAACAAATAGGACTGCATACTATGCTGTAAACATAAAGCATAGATTTTAAATTTACAAAGTTGCTTTATTTTGAAATTTAGATGCATTGGAACAAAACATTTTTTTGAGGTGGACCTTCCTTTAAATAGTCGTCACATGAATTTCCTTAGGATTAATAATAGATAATTTACCATTCTCCCTACTAAGTTTGTATAAAACATTACATTGAACATTCTATTTACTTTTTCTTAAAAAAAACTATAATCTTTGATGCAAGATATATTACTTTTCCCGTGATGCAGCTGCTCTTCTTTGCTTAGAATTTGTATTACTGGCTTGTCACTTTTATTCCCACATGCATTCTAGAAGAGATACTTTGTATACTTTTTCTGTTTCTTAGTGATTTCTTAGGGTTTTTTTTCCTTGCCACTATCTCTGAAGGACCAGAAATATTGTTTCTTTTTTTTTAATACATCGCTCATTGGACCTTTTCTGTATTTTGTAGAAAGGTGCTATAGTTTTATTGAAATTCAGTAAAAAAAAAAAAAAAGGAAAAAGTAAATGGTTTCACTAAAGGAAGCCATCATTTTTTGGTACAATAAGCTTACAAAGCTGGTATACCTGGAGTAACTCAATATGTTACTAATGCCACTTTGTCTTTGAAGATTTCCAATAATGTAATCAGGATCTCCAAATGTCTGCAAAAGATTGCATGCAGCTCCCTCACTCATGTGATTGGAGGACATCATGGAGCAAAAGACTCGTACCGATGATATTTACAATGACATGACAGAAAATGTTTAAAGATAAAAGTTACAATAAAGGCCCCGTCTCACATAACGAGATCGTTAGCGAGATCGCTGAAACATCACAGGTTTTGTGATGCAACAGCGACCTCGCCAGCGATCTCGCTATGTGTTATACAAAGCGGCGACTGGCCCCCCAGCTGGATATCACTGAGTGTGCTCGAATGTCCTCGGCCATTTTTTGATCGTTGGCGTCCCACTGACCAGCATGCATCACTATGTTTGACGCCGACGAGCTACCTCGTTGGCGACGCAGAACTCAAGGATGCAGGTGTGAGTCATCAGAATAGCTGCTGTGTGACAAGGTCCTAACGACCGCCGAGGTCATTATATGGATCATCATATCATTGCTGCGTCATTGAGTAGATTTGCCTGTTTGACAACTTACTAGCGACGTACCAATGATCCTTACCAGGTCGTATCGTTGTCGGGATCGCTGGAGCGTCGCTATGTGTAACGGGACCCTAAGTCATTCTCAAACTATCAATTACCTTTAACTACGATGGGTCCACTTAGGCCATCAATAAACAAGTAGGTAGTCAAAAAGCCTCCTAACTGGGAGGTTGAATTTCCTATACAAAGTTTTGCTTTTGCCAATTCTTCATCTTTAAAGTAGATGGTGAGGAAGAGATATTGTTATTATGAAATGAAAGAACATATTCTGATATTGTCTCTAAACACTTAGAAATGGAAATTGGAATCGACATTTGGCTAAATAGGAAAAATCATGAAACATTCATGTTTTATATTTGTTTGCAAAGGTTCCAGTAAATTTACTTACAAAAACACACATTATTCTCAGCCCTGACCAATTAGTTGGTTCACTGGAGAAAAAAATATATATATTTTCTGCATAGGTTCTTCTCTTCATGGCTTCTTGTGATGTAAACCCTTTGCTGACTCTCAAAAGGTAATTATGTTGAATTGTAATATGTATTTGCTTGTAAATATGGGAAAAAAGTGAGATAACTGAGCAGAACTTCGAGGCTTCTTCTTTAAACTCCATTTATTCTTAATGCGTGAAATGTAAAAGTACTGTACTGCTTAGAAATGCGTTGTCTCCTGCAAAATTTGGATAGAAATTTGAGTCTAGAAAATGAAAAAATAGAAATACCTAAACTCTTCAGAAACTGGACTCTTCATAAGTGTTCAGAACTGAAGGAAATGTGTTGGGTGTTATGACTTTTTCACATCCTGTATTTTTCAGCATTTTTTAGGCTGCATCAAAAACATGATAAAAACAAGCGTGTTTCTCGCATTCTTTACACTGCATTTTTTTTACATGCATTTTTCTCTTGTTTTTAGTGTTGAGTTTTTGTTTCTTCTTGGTGTCATGTTTTAAGCAAAGCTGCTTTGTTTTTGATACTTCCTGGTTTTTTGCTTTGACAAAACTTTATTACAAATGTAATTTGCGGGTTACATGCGTTTTTGATACCTTTCTGCTTTGGAAATGCACTAAATATGCATGAACTTTCTTATCTGCAGCTCATTGCCAGATTGCTATGAGTGTCACCCTGTGGTTGGTGCTCATAGCAAGTGAGCATTTCTGCTACACACAGGTGATCTGATTATCGCCTGTGTGTAGTACAGGAGATCAAAGTACTACAGCTTCTAGTCTCCCATGGAGACTGTTGAAGAGTGCAAAAAGTTAAAAAATTTTTTTAAAAAGTTCAAATCACCCCCATTTTGCCCCATTCAAAATAAAATAGCAAAAAAACAAATAAACACATATTTGGTATCGCCGTGTTCAGAGTCACCATATCTATCAATATAAAAAGAAAATTAACCCGATTGCTAAACGGCGTAATGAGAAAAAAAATTCACAACGTGAGAATTGTGTTTTTTTGGTCGTCGCTACATTGAAATAAAATGCAATAAAGGGTGATAAAAAGAGCGTATCTACACCAAAATAGTACCAATAAAATGTCAGATCGGGGCACAAAAAATAAGCCCTCACCCATGCCAAGATCATGAAAAATGGATACACTACAGGTTTCTGAAAATTGAGCCATTTTTTTTTTACCAAATGTTAGATTTTTTTCACCACGTAAATAAAATAGACACTAGACCTGTTTGGTGTCTATGAACTCATAATGACCTGGAGAATCATAATGGCAGGTCAGTTTTAGCATTTAGTGAACATTGTAAAAAAAAACTGTGGAATTGCACTTTTTTTTGCAACTTCACCTCACTAACATTTTTTTTCCCATTTTCTAGTACGTGGTATGTTAAAACCAGTGGTGTCGTTCAAAAGTAGTACTCGTTCCACAAAAAACAAGTCCTCACAGGGCCATTTTGATAAAAAAATAAAATAGGTTATGGCTCTGGGAAGAAGGGGAGCAAAAAGCGAAAACTGAAATACCTCTGGTCTTTAAGGGGTTCAAAATGTCTGCATTTTTTTCACGTCATTTTTCATAGTTTTTTAGTGCAGAAAAATATGCTGCAAATACTTGGTCATACTGTAACATTATTTTCAGGTCACAAATTAGCACTTTGTGGACCTCAAGCTTCACAATATTGGGACATTTTAAGATACAAGTTAATCTAAAAGCAAAGTAATCTAAATTTATCACTTGCATCAAACAATGTGGCGTGTAAAGGACCTGTCACACTAAGCGATATCGCTAGCAATATTGCTATAACTTGTGACGTTATAGCGATATTGCTAGCGATATCGCTGTGTCTGATACTTACCTACGACCGGCTCCCCCGCTGGTTATCGCTGATCGCGCGAGAACGTCCAGGACTGTTTCTCGTCGTCAGCTTCCTGCGGCGCTTCCTGTGGAGAGACGAGCGACGGGCGTGGAGCTGGGCGGGAGGACGTCAGGATCGCCTCGTGTGACAGGTAAGTAGCGATCCCCGTCCCCAGCGATGTCGCTGGTGAGATCTGCCTGTGTGGCAGCTCACTAGCGACCACTTAGCGATGCACCAGCGATCCTGACCACGTCATATCGCTGGTCGGGATCGCTGGTACATCGCTAAGTGTGTCAGTACCTTAAGTGAATGACCATCAACAAATTACATTGACAGTCACAGAGATCATAAACATTTATTACAAAAGAAGCTCCTGTGCTCAGCGCAGACCTTGCACTTGTAGTTGAACAAACACTCTTCATGAATGGTCCTTCAACCTCTGCTGAAGGTCTCACTAAGCCAGTGTGCATTGATGTAACCATAGTCCTGCAGTCTATCCCAATCTTCTGCAATATGTCTCTGAGACGTTCCCCTCCCATACCCAACTTGTAGGTTGTACCAGTCACTTACAGTAGTATGTTCTTGTTGCTCCCACACTATTACCTCTCATTGAACCCAACTATGCTTTGCACTAAGTGTTGTAACACAGAAGTATGAGAGCCAGGACACAGAATGGTAAACATAGATACAGTCCAAGCCTCTTTAGAGATGGGATTAAAAGTTCATTTACTATACAGTGCATGGTAATAGGATATTTGAATACTTGGACAATGTAGTGTTCTTTCTTAAAGCGAATCTGTCAGCAAGCTTTTTGCTATGCAGTCTAAAAGCTCCATAATGTAGGAGCAGAAACCCTGATTACAGTGATCTGTCACTTACTAGGTTGTGCTTTACTGTTTCATTACAAATCAGTGTTTTATCAGCAGGAGAAAATCACAAGAGGACAACTGGCCTCATGTCTCATAGTCCAACCAAGACCCCAGCACTGATTAGCAACTCTCTGTCACTAAACAATGTACACAAAGCTTTAGTGCGGACGGGGTTATGCACAACTCAGCATCTGAGCTTTACTGGATCTGTAGAATAGAGAACGGTCACTCTATCATAACTGCTGCACCCAGTAAACTAAGTGACACATCACGGGAATCAGGGTCTTAGAACCTACCTCAGATTACACAGCAAAAACTTGCTGACAGATTCTTTTTAAAGTTGAGGAAGAGGAATCCTCTTGTGATTGTCTTCTTTAGGCCAGGGTCACACTTGCGAGTGCAATGCGAGAAACTCAGGCGAGTCTCTCTCTTCAATACCGGGCACTGCTGCCGGCACTCAGGACCGGAGTAATCAGCTGCATAGAAATACATGCAGCCACACACTCCGGTCTCGAATGCAAGCAGCAGCGCTGGGTATTGAAGCAAGAGACTAGCGCAAGTTTCTCGCATTGCAGCCGCAAGTGTGACCCCGGCCTTATACAACCAGTCCACTCGTTCGAATAAATTCATAGGCATGGTTCCTTCAGTAGACTTCTAGCATTCTCACCTCGTGGAGACTAGGTAATAACATCCACAGTGTCTGCCACTAGCCAACTGGCTTGTCTCATGGTAGCTGAACTTGAGCCTGTTACTTGCCCCACTTACAAGAGGTCGTGTGCCAGAGGAGAACTATCGCTCTCTGCTTACTAATCCTTACTTCCACAGACTTACTTATAACAGGTAGCAGGTATAAAAGCCCCCGAGATGTGATTGACATCACAGTGTGTGCAGGGAGAGAAGAGAGGAGGAGGAGAAATGAGCTACGTTGGTCCGAGTACCTCACACCGGCATTAAACATAGTTTTGAACATACTGCAGCAGCAATTAGTGATCATATAGGGATCATTAAAAATGATATTAGCAGGCTGATGAATCGCTCTTAAAGCCTTCAAGTGGTAATTTCTGTTGTACTGTTTCCTTTCAGGTGGAATTATGATCATCCCTTGCCATGATAGAGCAAAAGTAAAAAAAATAAAGTAAGGTGTGCAGTCCATCTACTAAAGACTTGTGAAAGGCTAAACCATCCTATTTATTGCATTGTCTATCTGTAGATTTTCAGCATACTCTTTGAAAACAGCAAGCGATTGAATACAGCGATGGAACACAGAATACCCACGTAGAATAGAATACAGTCCGACCTATACTCTTATTTGGGATTCTCCTTAATACCAAATCACCAGGCTACTTGTCCATGACTTTGAGTATAGAATGCATTCTTTTTTTTTCTGACCCTGGTGGCTAAAGTGATCAATATTTTCTCTATAGTGTCTTAAAGGGTTAATTTTGATAATGACTTTAATATATTAAAATATACTGTTGTTCTGCAAATAAATTAATCATTTTTTGCCTGTTTTGGATGGAGACTTTGTTAGATTGCATGCGCATTCCAAGAGAAGATATCAATGGTAATGATGAGAGACTGTGCTGGTTACTCGAGTTTTCCGAGCATGCTCCGGTGTTCTCCGAGTATCTTGGGTGTGCTCATAAATTGTGTCTGAGTCACCGCAGCTGCATGCGGCTGATAGACTGCCTGAATACATGTAGGGATTGCCTGTTTGTTAGGGAATCCCCACATGTATTCAGGCTGTCTCACAGCTGCAAATCATGCAGCTATGGGGACTCAGACATAAATTACGAGTACACCCAAGATACTCGGAGAACACCGGAGCATACTCGGAAAACTCGAGTAACGAGCACACTCGCTCATCATCACTAATCAGTGGAGCAACTGGGTTATTATATTATAACAGAAGGTGTAGGCATGCCTGTTTATAGTGGTTTAACGTGAAACTTGTTGGCCCCAGTGTAAAATATCCAACTATCACTGGTATTCTGTACTATTGGTCTTTTCACATGGCCCAAAGCGACCTTTTGGGTCCACTAGGACACCAGGGCCTGGGTGCGACTGCAAGCCCTGCACTTACTATAGTTATGCCACTCCCAGGGCTGCAGCTATAATGAGCCAAGTTGAGTGACTTGCTGAAGCGGCAGGCAGCAGGGGCCGGCATTATGCGCTCCTCTACCTGCAGCACCTACAATTTAGCCTCTGAGTCTGCACGCTGGTGCTGCGGCCGGTTGTGCAAAAGGCTGTAATTGATCGTCACAGTGACAGGAGGGAAGTAGTAAGGGCCCCCTGATCATGTGACCCCTAACTGCTCCCCTCCTGTGACCTCATCACAGGTCCTGTGCGCACAGAGCAGCCATATATGTGGAGTGTGGCTCTGCAGGTGGAGGTCGGTGCTGGAGGCTCCAATGTTCTCTATGTGGAGTGTGGTTCTGCAGGTGGAGGTCGGTGCTGGAGGCTCCAATGTTCTCTATGTGGAGTGCGGCTCTGTGGGTGGAGGTCGGTGCTGGAGGCCCCATTATTCTCTATATAGAGTGCGGCTCAGCGGGTGGAGGTCGGTGCTGGAGGCTCCAATGTTCTCTATGTGGAGTGCGGCTCTGTGGGTGGAGGTCGGTGCTGGAGGCTCCAATGTTCTCTATGTGGAGTGCGGCTCTGTGGGTGGAGGTCAGTGCTGGAGGCTCCATTATTCTCTATGAGGAGTGCAGCTCTGTGGGTGGAGGTCGGTGCTGGAGGCTCCATTATTCTCTATGTGGAGTGCGGCTCTGTGGGTGGAGGTCGGTGCTGGAGGCTCCATTATTCTCTATGTGGAGTGTGGCTCTGCAGGTGGAGGTCGGTGCCAGAGGCTCCATTATTCTCTATGTGGAGTGTGGCTCTGCGGGTGGAGGTCGGTGCTGGAGGCTCCATTATTCTCTATGTGGAGTGTGGCTCTGCAGGTGGAGGTCGGTGCCAGAGGCTCCATTATTCTCTATGTGGAGTGTGGCTCTGCGGGTGGAGGTCGGTGCTGGAGGCTCCATTATTCTCTATGTGGAGTGTGGCTCTGCAGGTGGAGGTCGGTGCCAGAGGCTCCATTATTCTCTATGTGGAGTGTGGCTCTGCGGGTGGAGGTCGGTGCTGGAGGCTCCATTATTCTCTATGTGGAGTGTGGCTCTGCAGGTGGAGGTCGGTGCCAGAGGCTCCATTATTCTCTATGTGGAGTGTGGCTCTGCGGGTGGAGGTCGGTGCTGGAGGCTCCATTATTCTCTATGTGGAGTGTGGCTCTGCAGGTGGAGGTCGGTGCCAGAGGCTCCATTATTCTCTATGTGGAGTGCGGCTCTGTGGGTGGAGGTCGGTGCTGGAGGCTCCAATGTTCTCTATGTGGAGTGCGGCTCTGTGGGTGGAGGTCGGTGCTGGAGGCTCCAATGTTCTCTATGTGGATTGCGGCTCTGTGGGTGGAGGTCAGTGCTGGAGGCTCCAATGTTCTCTATGTGGAGTGCGGCTCTACGGGTGGAGGTCGGTGCTGGAGGCTCCATTATTCTCTATGTGGAGTGCGGCTCTGTGGGTGGAGGTCGGTGCTGGAGGCTCCATTATTCTCTATGTGGAGTGTGGCTCTGCAGGTGGAGGTCGGTGCCAGAGGCTCCATTATTCTCTATGTGGAGTGTGGCTCTGCGGGTGGAGGTCGGTGCTGGAGGCTCCAATGTTCTCTATGTGGAGTGCGGCTCTGTGGGTGGAGGTCGGTGCTGGAGGCTCCATTATTCTCTATGTGGAGTGTGGCTCTGCAGGTGGAGGTCGGTGCCAGAGGCTCCATTATTCTCTATGTGGAGTGTGGCTCTGCGGGTGGAGGTCGGTGCTGGAGGCTCCATTATTCTCTATGTGGAGTGCGGCTCTGTGGGTGGAGGTCGGTGCTGGAGGCTCCATTATTCTCTATGTGGAGTGCAGCTCTGCTGGTGGAGGTCGGTGCTGGAGGCTCCATTATTCTCTATGTGGAGTGCGGCTCTGCGGGTGGAGGTCGGTGCCGGAGGCTCCATTATTCTCTATGTGGAGTGCGGTTCTGCGGGTGGAGGTCGGTGCTGGAGGCTCTATTATTCTCTATGTGGAGTGCGGCTCTGCGGGTGGAGGTCGGTGCTGGAGGCTCCATTATTCTCTATGTGGAGTGGGGCTCTGCGGGTGGAGGTCGGTGCTGGAGGCTCCATTATTCTCTATGTGGAGTGCGGCTCTGCGGGTGGAGGTCGGTGCTGGAGGCTCCATTATTCTCTATGTGGAGTGCGGCTCTGTGGGTGGAGGTCGGTGCTGGAGGCTCCATTATTCTCTATGTGGAGTGCAGCTCTGTGGGTGGAGGTCGGTGCTGGAGGCTCCATTATTCTCTATGTGGAGTGCGGCTCTGCGGGTGGAGGTCGGTGCCGGAGGCTCCATTATTCTCTATGTGGAGTGCGGCTCTGCGGGTGGAGGTCGGTGCTGGAGGCTCCATTATTCTCTATGTGGAGTGCGGCTCTGCGGGTGGAGGTCGGTGCTGGAGGCTCCATTATTCTCTATGTGGAGTGGGGCTCTGCGGGTGGAGGTCGGTGCTGGAGGCTCCATTATTCTCTATGTGGAGTGCGGCTCTGCGGGTGGAGGTCGGTGCTGGAGGCTCCATTATTCTCTCTGTGGAGTGCGGCTCTGCGGGTGGAGGTCGGTGCTGGAGGCTCC
This sequence comes from Dendrobates tinctorius, assembly GCF_039654945.1. Classification (NCBI taxonomy): domain Eukaryota; kingdom Metazoa; phylum Chordata; class Amphibia; order Anura; family Dendrobatidae; genus Dendrobates; species Dendrobates tinctorius. The sequence continues at coordinate 9,201,027 of NW_027361671.1, read as the reverse complement.
ATTATTCTCTATGAGGAGTGCAGCTCTGTGGGTGGAGGTCGGTGCTGGAGGCTCCATTATTCTCTATGTGGAGTGTGGCTCTGCAGGTGGAGGTCGGTGCTGGAGGCTCCATTATTCTCTATGTGGAGTGCGGCTCTGCGAGTGGAGGTAGGTGCTGGAGGCTCCATTATTCTCTATGTGGAGTGTGGCTCTGTAGGTGGAGGTAGGTGCTGGAGGCTCCATTATTCCCTATGTGGAGTGTGGCTCTGCTGGTGGAGGTCGGTGCTGGAGGCTCCAATGTTCTCTATGTGGAGTGTGGCTCTGTGGGTGGAGGTAGGTGCTGGAGGCTCCATTATTCTCTATGTGGAGTGCGGCTCTGCAGGTGGAGGTCTGTGCTGGAGGCTCCATTATTCTCTATGTGGAGTGTGGCTCTGCGGGTGGAGGTCGGTGCTGGAGGCTCCATTATTCTCTATGTGGAGTGTGGCTCTGCGGGTGGAGGTCGGTGCTGGAGGCTCCATTATTCTCTATGTGGAGTGCGGCTCTGCGGGTGGAGGTCGGTGCCAGAGGCTCCATTATTCTCTATGTGGAGTGCGGCTCTGTGGGTGGAGGTCGGTGCCGGAGGCTCCACTATTCTCTATGTGGAGTGCGGCTCTGTGGCTGGAGGTCGGTGCCGGAGGCTCCACTATTCTCTATGTGGAGTGCGGCTCTGCGGGTGGAGGTCGGTGCCAGAGGCTCCATTATTCTCTATGTGGAATGCGGCTCTGCGGGTGGAGGTCGGTGCCGGGGCTCCATTATTCTCTATGTGGAGTGCGGCTCTGCAGGTGGAGGTCTGTGCCGGAGGCTCCATTATTCTCTATGTGGAGTGCGGCTCTGCGGGTGAAGGTCTGTGCCGGAGGCTCCATTATTCCCTATGTGGAGTGCGGCTCTGCGGGTGGAGGTCGGTGCCGAAGGCTCCATTATTCTCTATGTGGAGTGTGGCTCTGCAGTTGGAGGTCGGTGCCAAAGGCTCCATTATTCTCTATGTGGAGTGCGGCTCTGCGGGTGGAGGTCGGTGCCGAAGGCTCCATTATTCTCTATGTGGAGTGCGGCTCTGCGGGTGGAGGTCGGTGCGGGAGGCTCCATTATTCTCTATGTGGAGTGTGGCTCTGTGGGTGGAGGTCGGTGCTGGAGGCTCCCTTATTCTCTATGCGGAGCGTGTCTCTGCGGGTGGAGGTCGGTGCTGGAGGCTCCATTATTCTCTATGTGGAGTGGGGCTCTGCAGGTGGAGGCCTGTGCTGGAGGCTCCATTATTCTCTATGTGGAGTGTGGCTCTGCGGGTGGAGGTCGGTGCTGGAGGCTCCATTATTCTCTATGTGGAGTGCGGCTCTGCAGGTGGAGGTCGGTGCCGGAGGCTCCATTATTCTCTATGTGGAGTGTGGCTCTGCGGGTGGAGGTCGGTGCTGGAGGCTCCATTATACTCTATGTGGAGTGCTGGTGGAGGTCGGAGCTGGAGGCTCCATTATTCTCTATTTGGAGTGCGGCTCTGCGGGTGGAGGTTGGTGCTGGAGGCTCCATTATTCTCTATGTGGAGTGGGGCTCTGCAGGTGTAGGTCTGTGCTGGAGGCTCCATTATTCTCTATGTGGAGTGTGGCTCTGCGGGTGGAGGTCGGTGCTGGAGGCTCCATTATTCTCTATGTGGAGTGCGGCTCTGCGGGTGGAGGTCGGTGCCGGAGGCTCCATTATTCTCTATGTGGAGTGCGGCTCTGCGGGTGGAGGTCGGTGCCGGAGGCTCCATTATTCTCTATGTGGAGTGCGGCTCTGCGGGTGGAGGTCGGTGCCAGAGGCTCCATTATTCTCTATGTGGAGTGCGGCTCTGCGGGTGGAGGTCGGTGCCGGAGGCTCCATTATTCTCTATGTGGAGTGTGGCTCTGCGGGTGGAGGTCGGTGCCGGAGGCTCCACTATTCTCTATGTGGAGTGCGGCTCTGCGGCTGGAGGTCGGTGCCGGAGGCTCCACTATTCTCTATGTGGAGTGCGGCTCTGCGGGTGGAGATCGGTGCCGGGGCTCCATTATTCTCTATGTGGAGTGCGGCTCTGCAGGTGGAGGTCTTTGCCGGAGTCCCCATTATTCTCTATGTGGAGTGCGGCTCTGCGGGTGAAGGTCTGTGCCGGAGGCTCCATTATTCTCTATGTGGAGTGCGGCTCTGCGGGTGGAGGTCGGTGCCGAAGGCTCCATTATTCTCTATGTGGAGTGCGGCTCTGCAGGTGGAGGTCGGTGCCAGAGGCTCCATTATTCTCTATATGGAGTGTGGCTCTACGGGTGGAGGTCGGTGCCGGAGGCTCCATTATTCTCTATGTGGAGTGCGGCTCTGCGGGTGGAGGTCGGTGCCAGAGGCTCCATTATTCTCTATGTGGAGTGTGGCTCTACGGGTGGAGGTCGGTGCCGGAGGCTCCCCATTACTGGGCACAGGGGGAAGTAACCTTTTCAGAGCTGAGACTATCTTGGTGCTTTTATGTTGTCACTTTCTAAGAATCATAGCATTTTGTTCCTTTTCCTCTGATAGATACATATGACCCAAGTATCGAAAACAGGAAGTAACGAAACACATATTGAAATGTCCCTTTCCTGTCCCCACACGCAGTATAAAGTTCCCCACTACCATTACCCCCCCCACATAGTATAATATTCCCACAGTACTGCCATCCCCCACACAGTATAATGTTCCCCCAGTACCGCCATCCCCCCATACATAGTATAATGTTCCCCCAGTACCACCATCCCCCTCATTCAGTATAATGTTCTCCACTACCGTCACCCCCCCACACAGTATAATGTTCCCCCAGTACTGCCATCCCCCCATACACAGTATAATGTTCCCCCAGTACCCAGTATCAGCGCTTGGTTTATGCAGGACTCTGCTGTCTGTGCTGGTTCTCATCATCCTGGATGAGGTGAAGTTTATGTGTGGGGTCAGGGAGGGTTTACAGTGTGGATGTAGCAGAGCCGTCTGTGCGTGATGTATGGAGCAGAGCCGCGAGTGTGTGAGTTGTATGGAGCGGAGCCGCACGTGTACGAGGTGTACGGAGCGGAGTCGCACGTGTGTGTATGGAGCGACGCCGCGTGTGTGTGAGGTGTATGGAGCGGAACCACATGTGTATAAGGTTTATGGAGTGGAGTCATTTGTGTACAAGGTTTACAGAGCGTGGCCATGTGCGTATAAGGTGTGCGAGGTTTACGGAGTGGAGCCATGTGTGTACTGAGTGGAGCCGTGTGTATGTGCGAGGTGTACAGAATGGAGCCGCGTGTACAAGGCATAAAAAGCGTAACAGTGTGTGTAGGATGTATGCGGAGCCATACGTGTACAAGGTGTATGGTGGGGAGCATTCATACCTCCCAGCGGGACAGTCCCGATTTTGAGAGAGATACTGCCCCGGCTGGGAGCTTTCTTTTCCTGCGGACACAGGAGTACACAGCGGAGCCACGAGGAGTACTTTAAAATTCGCATGTGACATTCCACAGGAAGTGACGTGCTAGAAGCTGAGCAGAAATGAGGTAATTTCGGGAGTAGATTGTGACGGAACCATGGAGGCACTTCAGGGAATGCTTCAGATCCATCACAGTGTCCTCCTCCAACAGTGTGGATAGCAGGATCGCCTTGAACTTGGGGATGCCGGCCATGTGAGTGGATTATGATATGTCCTGCATCGGGAGGCTCAGGTGGGCACTACAGTGGGAGCTGGGCTGCTATAGTATCTCTATAGAATCTTTCTCTCTGTTTCTTTATCTCTCTAATCTTTCTTTTTTTATTTCACTCTCTGTTCTTTCTTTCTTTTCTTTTTTTCTTTGTTCTTTCTTCTTCTGTTCTTTCTTTCTTCCCCCTCTTTCTCTCTCTCTGTTCTTTCTTTCTCTCTCTGTTTTATTTTTTCTCTCTGTTCTTTCTTTCTTTTCCTCAGTACCAGTCAGCATGCCCACAGTACCAGTAGAATAAGGGGGTAGGAAACTAGGTGGCACTGGTCACTTTGAGCCTCTCATACTTTTTATTGGTGTATAATCATATGCCCTGAGCACCCCCATAAAGAGGGCCAGCCCCAGACAACAGGGTACAAACAAATCACTATTACTATCAGTTCAAGTGGACAATTATATACGTAAAGGTAATGATGTCCCTGTGCCAAGCAGTGCGGAGGATCAGAATACACGGAGGAGACCAGAGCAACTGGGTTTGGGGAGAAGAATTATATGGGGCCCATTACATTGTATGAAGTAATATATGGGGCTCATTATGCTGTATGAAGTAATATATGGGGACCATTATACTGTATGAAGTAATATATGGGGCCCATTATACTGTATGGAGCATTATATGGGGCCCATTATGCTGTATGCAGTAATATATGGGGCCCATTACACTGTATGAAGTAGTTTATGGTGCCCATTATACTGTATGCAGTAATATATGGGGCCCATAATACTGTATGGAGCATTATGTGGGGATAGGGGATGACTTTGTTTGTTGTGGATCTGACCGCTGGGACTCCCATGATCCTAGGTAACATAGCTTTGAAGAGCACCATGTAAATGGAGCTGTGGTCAATCATACGCACTGTGGTGCCATTCACATGTGGCTCTTCAAATAACTCCTTAAAGAGAGTGATATAGGGACGACAAAGTATAGCAAAAATTCACTGATTGGGGTGATGAGTTCTATAGTTTGTGGGCTGGTGGGATTTGAGTGGCAGGGCTGCATTTTTGTCCCAGTCTGGCCCTATGCCAGGCCTACCATTGCCATTAATGACCCTTGTTCTGGATACTTCTGTGTTGTTCTTGTATGTGCGTGTGATGGCGCTGACATCCTTGTGTTTGGACACCTTTTTTTTTCTATTTATCTAAATCAAAATGTCCACTATTGTACTCAGTTTTACAGGATAGATATGAAAATTTACTTTGTGTGCGAGGGGTTGGCGTCATTTTGCTGCTCGCCTCAGGCAGCAGAGAGGCTAGGTTCACCCCTGGCCACTCCCTGCTTGTAATGCAGCAAAGTGATTATGGGGCCGGCAGAAACAGCCTAAGTATACCTTCCCCTGTGAAACATCAAATCCTCTTGATGTCTCCTGAGAAATTTCTCCCAGAACTTGCCATCAGTTTTATGTTTTTATCAACATGTGAGGCAAGTCATGATATTTTATACATACAATTTAGTGTCTAGAATAAGCTTTAAACAATGCACTTTTACTTACAAATTTCCAATAAGTTACTATTTTGCATTTCCTGTTTGTAACTTGAAATGGGCCTTATGGTTTTATAAGCCAGCTGTGGTTATGTTTTATAAGCCTTCAAATGATTTATTTAGGCTTGTGTTTTGCAGTTTTCTTATTCTTCAGCAATCGTGGTTAAAATATTTGTCAGGCTTATCTTTTCTTTTGCATTCAGTATTTCCCACATGACTACTTCCATATCCATATAAAACAATAAAATAGCTATATAAAGTACAGAGCTTGTATAAGTATGCACATTTTTTACCAGGTAATAGAATGCAGAATATAAACTGAGCTGAATCACAAACATATAAATAACATATAGTAAAAATCATTAAAGCATCTCTAAGGATCAATTAGGTCCCCAAGTTTATTAATATGGGTTTTAGGAAATTAAAGTAAAAATCCTGTGTAAAAGAAGCTACAATTTGCTAACTTGAACTTGTACTATTGTAGACATGCTATCGAGTATGCACTATATATATATATATATATATATATATAAACCCCATCATCAACTACAAAAAAAAAGTCAGACTGCTGTGCTTGCCAACAAGGGTTTTGCCACCAAGTATTAAGTCTTGTTTGCCAGAGGGATCAAATACTTATTTGTCACTGCAAAATGCAAACACATTTATAGAATCTATACAATGGAATTTTCTGGATTTTATTTTTGATATTCTATCTCTCAAAGTCTTTGTCAGTGGGCAAACTTACAAAATCAGCAAGGGATCAAATACTTATTTCCCCCACTGTATATTCTTGTGACAATATGCTATTCTTCCTAATTAAGAAGAAAGTAAGGCAAAGTTTATTTTCCACAATGTATGTTTAACCCCTTCACCCCCAAGGGTGGTTTGCACGTTCATGACCGGGCCAATTTTTACAATTCTGACCACTGTACCTTTATGAGGTCATAACTCTGGAACGCTTCCATGGATCCCGGTGATTCTGACATTGTTTTCTCGTGACATATTGTACTTCATGTTAGTGGTAAAATTTCATTCAAATAACTTGCGTTTATTTGTGAGAAAAATGGAAATTTGGCGAAAATTTTGAAAATTTTGCAATTTTCCAACTTTGAATTTTTTTGCCCTTAAATCACAGAGATACGGCACACAAAAAACTTGATAACTAACATTTCCCACATGTTTACTTTACATCAGCACAATTTTGGAACCAAAATTTTTTTTTGTTAGGAAGTTATAAGGGTTAAAAGTTGACCAGCGATTTCTCATTTTTACAACACCATTTTATTTTTAGGACCACATCACATTTGAAGCCACTTTGAGGGGTCTATATGATAGAAAATACCCAAAAGTGACACCATTCTAAAAACTGCACCCCTTAAGGTGCTCAAAACCACATTCAAGAAGTTTATTAACCCTTTAGGTGCGTCACAGGAATTTTTTTTGAATATTTAAAAAAAAATGAACATCTAACTTTTTTTCATAAAAAAATACTTCAGGTTCAATTTTTTTATTTTACCAAGGGTAACAGGAGAAATTGAACTGCAAAAGTTATTGTGCAATTTGTCCTGAGTACGCAGATACCTGATATGTGGGGGGGAACGACTGTTTCGGCGCATGGCAGAGCTCAGAATGGAAGGAGCGCCGTTTGACTTTTTCAATGCAAAATTGGCTGGAATTCAGATTGGACGCCATGTCACGTTTGGAGAGTCCCTGATGTACCTAAACAGTGGAAACCCCCTACAAGTGACCCCATTTTGGAAACTAGACCCCCCAAGGAACTTGTCTAGATATGTGGTGAGAACTTTGAACCCACAAGGGCTTTACAGAAGTTTATAACGTACAGCGGTACAATTAAAAAATCATATTTTTTCCACAAAAATGATCTTTTCACCCCAATTTTTATTTTCCCAAGGGTAACAGGACCCTAAAAGTTATTGTGCAATTTGTCCTGAGTACGCTGATACCCCACATGTGGGGGTAAACCACTATTTGGGCGCATGGCAGAGCTCGGAAGGGAAGCAGCGCCATTTGACGTTTTTGGCTGGAATTGAGATCGGACACCATGTCGCGTTTGGAAAACCCCTGATGTACTAAAACAGTGGAAACCCCCCACAAATGACACCATTTTGGAAACTAGACCCCCTAAGGAACTTATCTAGATGTGTGGTGAGAACTTTGAACCCCCATGAGCTTCACAGAAGTTTATAACATAAAGCCATACAATTAAAAAATATTTTTTCCACAAAAATGATCTTTTCACCCTCAATTCTTATTTTTCCAAGGGTAACAGGACCCTAAAAGTTATTGTGCAATTTGTCCTGAGTACGCTGATACCCCACATGTGGGGGTAAACCACTATTTGGGCGCATGGCAGAGCTCGGAAGGGAAGCAGCGCCATTTGACGTTTTTGGCTGGAATTGAGTTCGGACACCATGTCGCGTTTGGAAAACTCCTGATGTACCAAAACAGTGGAACCCCCCCCACAAATGACACCATTTTGGAAACTAGACCCCCTAAGGAACTTATCTAGATGTGTGGTGAGCACTTTGAACCCCCCAGTGCTTCACAGAAGTTTACAACGCCCGGGCGTGAAATTAAAAAATTCGTATTTTTTCCACAAACATGATCTTTTAGTCACCATTTTTTTATTTTCCCAAAGGTATTAGGAGAAATTGGACCCCAAAAGTTGTTGTCCAATTTGTCCTGAGTATGCTGATACCCCATATGTGGGAGAAAACTACTCTATGGGCACACGTCGGGGCTCGGAAGGGAAGTAGTGACGTTTTGGAATGCAGACTTTGATGGAATGGTCTGCGGGTGTCATGTTGCCTTTGGAGAGCCCCTAATGTACCTAAACAGTGGAAACCCCCCACAAATGACAACATTTTGTAAACTAGACCCCCCAAGGAACTTATCTAGATGTGTGGTGAGCACTTTGAACCCCCAAGGGCTTCACAGAAGTTTATAATGCCAGGGCATGAAAATAAAAAAATCGTATTTTTTCCACAAACATGATCAATTAGTCCCCAATTTTTTTATTTTCCCAAGGGTAACAGGAGAAATTGAACCCCAAAAGTTGTTGTCCAATTTGTCCTGAGTACGCTGACACCCCATATGTGGGATAAAACTACTGTATGGACACACGTCAGGGCTTGGAAGGGAAGTAGTGACGTTTTGGAATGCAGACTTTGATGGAATGGTCTGCGCGTGTCATGTTGCCTTTGGAGAGCCCCTAATGTACCTAAACAGTGGAAACCCCCACAAGTGACCCCATTTTGGACACTAGACCCCCCACGGAACTTATTTAGATGTGTGGTGAGCACTTTGAACCCCCAAGTGCTTCACAGAAGTTTATAACACTCGGACGTGAAAATAAAAAAATCATTTTTTTCCACAAAAATGATATTTTTGCCCCCAATTTTTTATTTTCCTAAGGGTAACAGGAGAAATTGGACCCCAAAAATTGTTTTGCAATTTGTCTTGAGTAGGCTGATACCCTACATGTGGGGGTAAAACACTGTTTGGGCTCATAGCAGAGCTTGGAAGGGAAGGAGCACCATTTGACTTTTTCAACTCAGAATTGGCTGGAATTGAGATCAGACGCCATGTTGCATTTGGAGAGCCCCTGATGTGCCCAAGCAGTGGAAACCCCCAATTCTAACTCCAACCCGAACCCCAACACGCCCCTAACCCTAGCCCTAACCCTAGCCCTAACCCTAGCCCTAACCCAAACCCTAGCCCTAACCCTACCCCAACACACCCCTAGCCCTAACCCTAACCCTAATGGAAAAATGGAAATAAATACATTTTTTTTATTTTATTATTTTTCCCTAACTAAGGGGGTGATAACGGGGGGTTTGATTTACTATTTATGGCGGTTTTTATGTTTGGCGGCTGTCGCACGCTAAAAGACGCTTTTTATTGTAAAAATAGTTTTTGCATCACCACATATTGAGAGCTATAATTTTTCCGTATTTTGACCCACCGAGTCATTTGAGGTCTTATTTTTTGCGGGACGAGTTGATGTTTTTATCGGTATCATTTTCGGGCACGTGGAATTTTTTGATTGCTTTTTATTCCGATTTTTGGGACGCAGAATGAACAAAAACCAGCGTTTCATGAATTTCTTTTGGGGGGGTGCGTTTACACCGTTCCGCGTGCGGTAAAATTGATAAAGAGGTTTTATTCTTCACATCAGTACGGTTACAGCGATACCTCATTTAGGTCGTTTTTTTATGTTTTTGTCGGTTTTATGCAATGAAAACTATTTTATATAAAAAATAATTATTTTTGCATCGCTTTATTCAGCGAGCTATAACTTTTTTATTTTTTTGCTGATGATGCTGTGTGGCAGCTTGTTTTTTGCGGGACAAGATGACGTTTATAGCGGTACCATGGATATTTATATGCGTCTTTTTGATCGCACGTTATTACACTTTTTGTTTGGCGGTATGATAATAAATCATTATTTTTTGCTTCGTTTTTTATTTTTATTTTTTAAGGGGTTCGCTAAAGGGGCTAACTAATGGGACAGTTTTATAGGGCGGGTCGTTATGGACGCGGCGATACCAAATATGTGTACTTTTATTGTTTTTTTTTTATTATTATTTCCAAAAAATGGATTTATTAGGGGAATATTTTTATTTATTTTTTTTTTTTTTCTAATATATTTGGCGATTTTTTTTTTTAATTATTTTTACACTTTTTTTATTTTTTTTTTTACTTTATTAAATAGTCCCAGGTGGGACATCACTGTCCTGTGACAGATCGCTGATCTGTCACATGACAGATCACTGTGACAGATCAGCAATCTGTCACAGGCATTGAAGAAGACTTCCTCATGCCTGCGCTTTGCAGGCACTGAGGAATCCAGCTTCCTCAGGCCCCCAAAGGCCCCCGTCGCCATCTTGGATTCGGGGGCCTGGAGGAAAGGAGCCCCCCGCAGCAGCACTGCACATTGCGCTGCCGTGGGGGGCTCAGGGAAGCACGGAGGGAGCCCCCTCCCTGCCGATGCTTCCCTTTAACTCCCGGTACACCGCGATCATGTTTGATCGCGGTGTGCAAGGGGTTAACGTGTCGGGGGCGGTCCGTGACCGCCCCTGACACATTGTGCCGGGTGTCAGCTGTGATAATCAGCTGACACCCGGCCGCGATCAGCGGCGCTCACCACGTGGGCGCCGCTGATCGCTGTAGACGTACTATCCCGTCCATGGTCATACGGGCCCGGGTACCGTGGACGGGATAGTACGTCGGATGTCAGGAAGGGGTTAATGATGACTTATTCAATGCAAAGCTTTAAATGTGTAAGTAAATTGGAGACACACTGTATATTTTTTGCAAATTCACTGGCTTTATTATTTTAGTGCTCTGTTTTTACATTTGAGATTCAAATTTTTGCATAGTGTTAGAGCTCAGATTATAATAACTCCTGTGCTTTAGCTTGGATTGTAGATCATGAATTCTCTGGCATTTATAGATTTTACTGGGACATTGTCACACATGGCCGTACAGGCCACAGCTCTTTCTTCTGGCTGTCGGCAAACTTTACTTAAAGAAAATTGTGAGAGTGGGGCAAAAATATAAGTAACAGCTCAGCGAACCGCTGAGCAGTACAAAATGAAGTGTGCAATACCCAGCAAAAACAATAGGGTTCAAGCACGTGGGTAGACTGTGCCCTGTAAACAGCCCATGCTAACCGCACACATGGTCGAGACTGACGCTAGGTCAAGTGAGAAGAAAAACCTGCCTCGCTAAGGAAAACTAGGTATTCATGCAAGCCGACAAAGCGGCAGAGTCTCCATCCACACACACAACGAAAATGATACTAGCGCACAGGCATGTGCCATTGAGAGCCTTTTATATGTTAAGCTCATGTCCAGACCAACAGGACCTTGCCTGTGGACTAATCTGAAGCTGCCACATCACCCAAGCAGCTGACGTCCGAGCACCATTGAGAAGGCCCCACATCCCGGACATGCTCAGAAGGGGGAAATCAGGACTTAGGCTCCAGAGTACAAATCTGCACGTGTATACCAGTAGTCACCATAGGCTTATCTGGAGAGCCAGCAGCAACTACACATGCACCATCAGCCTGGGCAAGGCAATGGGTCTGAAGTCTGTGCTGAGCAGTTATCCCAGCAGCTGAGCCTGAATGGGAGAACATAGCACCAGACAAGGCCAGGCATCCATCCATCCCGTGCAGAGGGAGTATCCTAACAATCGGTTGCGACTTTTTAAAGTAATGAAACTTGATGCAACTCCATTCTAAGCTCCCCCCCACCATAATTTTGAGCACATAAATATTTTAGAACATCTTTTTGTTAAAAAGCAGTTCAAGCAAGGAAACATTCTTGGCTTCACGCCAAAATGGTCAATCATGCTCTCACTTTTGATAAATTTGGCGTTAAATTGCAACTAATTTCACAAAACAAAAAGGAGAGTTATTTTAAAAAACAGATGATGAATCAATCAATCAAATTTCTTCTTTAAAGACTTGTAGGAGTTCCTCTATTTGTATATTTATATATCCCACATCTATCTATCTATCTATCTGCCTATTTATACAAATTAATTGAAGGCAACACACCAAAATAGTGTAAAAAAAAGTGATTATTTTATTGGCCCATTGTGGTGACACATGGTTGCCACCATGGGCCAATAAAATAATCACTTTTTATACTACTTAGGTGTGCTGCCTCCAGCTGATTGTTAGACCTGTAGGGTTTGGTTCTTGCCATCTCTTTGGTGCTGTTCTATTTCATCTATCTATTTATCAATCAATCTATCTATCTATCTATCCATCTATAAATGTTATCAAGGTGGCAGATATCTTTATGTCTAGCATATTCTATACATTTTATGGATTGAGCCATGTGGTGTTAAGGTACTGTCACAGTTAGCGATGCACCAGCGATATGACGCGGTCACTAGTGGTCACTAGTGAGCTGCCACACAGGCAGATCTTACCAGCGACATCGCTGGGGACAGGGGTCGCTACTTACCTGTCACACTAGGCGATCCTGACGTCCTCCCGCCCGGCTCCACGCTCGTCGCTCGTCTCTCCACAGGAAGCGCCGCAGGAAGCTGATGACAAGAAACAGTCCTGGACGTTCTCGCACGATCAGCGATAACCAGCGGGGGAGCGGGTCGTAGGTAAGTATCAGACACAGCGATATCGCTAGAAATATCGCTATAACGTCACAAGTTATAGCGATATTGCTAGCGATATCTCTTAGTGTGACAGGCCCTTTACTTGTTTTCCTAGCAGAAACATATAAATTAGTCACTTGTTTCTGCTCCCTGGAAGGAGCGCATTTAATGAACTTGTAGTTAAGGCTGGTTTCACATTTGCGTTTTTTAGCGCTGGAAAAAAACGCATACGTGCGCATGCGATTTTTCCCCTATATTTAACATGGGTGCGCATACCTGCGCACTTGTAAGCGCATGTATGCGATTTTCATGCGCTGCGTTTTTTTGGGGTGTGCGATGGTATTTTCCAGACGCTGCATGTTGCATTTTTTGGCCCTTGAAAAAATCGCATGCGCACGTATGCGCACGTTTTGCGCTAAAAATGGCCATTATAGCCTATGGATGCGCATACGTGCGCACTGGCATGCGCAGGTATGCGCTTTTTTAGCGCAGCGTTTTTTGGGTGGTGTCCACTTTTTATCCTAGTTAGAATCTTCTAAAGTCCAAAAAAAAAAGGCTATATAAAGGAGGTGCCTGCCAAAACTCTGCCACTACTACACTAGACAGATTGAAGAGCAGACATTCAACCAAGAACACATTATATCAGCGAAGAATGTGAGTATATTACATTATATGCCTGTCCTTTTAAATTATGTATGTACTAATGATTTTTATTATTTTTACATGCAGTATGTCTTCAGAATCGGAGTATTCCCCATCGCGGCAGGAATTGGCGCAAGCAGACCGTGAGGTGATTATTTTCGTGCATCTGGTAAGTATATCTGCTGCTTCTCCAAATCTCTTACGTTTTTTTCAACTTTCAGACATCGTCATCATCATCTGCGGACGGGAATAGTGAGGGCGAACAGCAGGAGCAGCGAAGCCAAGTCCCGGTGGTGATACGTAATGTAAGTATCAAATGATTTGTAATGTTTTTTTTTTTTTTTTATCTTCTATTTTTACTCTTTTTTTTTTTTCTTTTTTTGTAACTTTTTAGTCAATTTAAATTTGATTATTCTAATGAATGTGTTTTGTCTAGGTTCCACAACGGGATGAAGACGTCTACCTGGATAATGAGCAGCTCATCAGCCTGGTCCAGGAGCGTTCGCCGTTGTGGGACAGCCGTGACCGGCTGTACAAGGACAATGTGGTGACACGGCGGCTATGGAATGAGGTGGCCGCAGCGTTGATGGATGGCTGGGACAGCGCCACAGCATCCGCCAAAAAGGCGTTTAGTGAGTATTTCCCTGCTCTGTATTGTGCCGCAGTGACTGTTGTCCTTGACGGCACTGTTGGGTTTCGTGCTAGGCGTATTCTAGCAGGAAACCCAACAGTGTCATCGTGGTCTACAGTGACTGCTTTGAGTATTGTATTGCTACATTGTGCCGCAGTGACTGTTGTCCTTGACGGCACTGTTGGGTTTCGTGCTAGGCGTATTCTAGTAGGAAACCCAACAGTGTCATCGTGGTCTACAGTGACTGCTTTGAGTATTGTATTGCTACATTGTGCCGCAGTGACTGTTGTCCTTGACGGCACTGTTGGGTTTCGTGCTAGGCGTATTCTAGCAGGAAACCCAACAGTGTCATCGTGGTCTACAGTGACTGCTTTGAGTATTGTATTGCTACATTGTGCCGCAGTGACTGTTGTCCTTGACGGCACTGTTGGGTTTCGTGCTAGGCGTATTCTAGCAGGAAACCCAACAGTGTCATCGTGGTCTACAGTGACTGCTTTGAGTATTGTATTGCTACATTGTGCCGCAGTGACTGTTGTCCTTGACGGCACTGTTGGGTTTCGTGCTAGGCGTATTCTAGCAGGAAACCCAACAGTGTCATCGGGGTCTACAGTGACTGCTTTGAGTATTGTATTGCTACATTGTGCCGCAGTGACTGTTGTCCTTGACGGCACTGTTGGGTTTCGTGCTAGGCGTATTCTAGCAGGAAACCCAACAGTGTCATCGTGGTCTACAGTGACTGCTTTGAGTATTGTATTGCTACATTGTGCCGCAGTGACTGTTGTCCTTGACGGCACTGTTGGGTTTCGTGCTAGGCGTATTCTAGCAGGAAACCCAACAGTGTCATCGTGGTCTACAGTGACTGCTTTGAGTATTGTATTGCTACATTGTGCCGCAGTGACTGTTGTCCTTGACGGCACTGTTGGGTTTCGTGCTAGGCGTATTCTAGCAGGAAACCCAACAGTGTCATCGTGGTCTACAGTGACTGCTTTGAGTATTGTATTGCTACATTGTGCCGCAGTGACTGTTGTCCTTGACGGCACTGTTGGGTTTCGTGCTAGGTGTATTCTAGCAGGAAACCCAACAGTGTCATCGGGGTGTACAGTGACTGCTTTGAGTATTGTATTGCTAAATTGTGAAGCAGTGACTGTTGTACTTGACGGCACTGTTTTTTTTTATCAACAGTGGACAAAGTCCGAACACGTTGGCGTTCGATCAAGGACCGCTTCAACAGTGATGTTCGTGCTGAGGGCCAGGTTCGCAGTGGATCTGCGTCAAGGACCAGAACTAGATACCGTCACTATCACGCGTTGCAGTTCCTAAGACCGGTCCTTGCCACAAGATCGTAAGTATTATACATTTTGGGTTTTTATTTTTATTAATCTGTGTTTTTCTAATCCACAGCTGATGCTTCTTGTAAAGGCATGGTAGTAATGATTTTCCTTTCTTCCACAGCACCTGGAGCAGCACCCTGCAACCTGGCCCTGGAGCGGTCCTTCGTCGGACGTCCTCTGACCCGTCCCAGCCATCCGACAGCCAGGAAGCACCTTGCAGGTCCCACACACACACAGCTGGTGACCAGGAAGCTGGGCCATCAGGTGTTCCCCTGTCCCAGGTCTCTGCCACTGGTTATGCGGGCACTACCCGCCAGCGGCAGAGGGCCTTGGACAGGAATGTCTTGCCCGAGTTTATGCATTTGAGCGAGACATTTAATTCCAGCCTCAAGTCACTGTCCGACAGAGTTGAAAGCGGTTTTGCACTGATGGAACGTGGTTTTAACCACTTTGAACACCGCTTCAATTCTGTAGAACAGCGCCTTGACCGTCTGGAGGCCGACCTCAACAGACCAGCACACCATTTTTTTAGTAAGATTGAAAAGGGCATGGCGGAACACCTTAGTCCTGATCAACAGCTGAATGTGCTGCAGGCCTGCAACAATGCTTTCTTGCAGGCTATGCAGCATAATCGGTACGGTCAGCAGGCAGTGGTGTCCTTTCCACCTGTGCCACCATTGACTCGCTTCACCTCACTACCGACTTGTGCTGCATACCACTGCACGGACACCTCTCTTCAAAGGCTGGACACCCACCGTTACACCACCACAAGTCTGAGTGCAGCTGGTCACTTCACCGACACCACCATGGCAAGCGCTGCTCCTGTCTGGAGCACCACCGCCAATCCCATGCATGCGTGGAGCTCAGCCACCACTAGGCAAACATGGAACAGCCCTGCCGCTACAACAACATGTAGTAGCCCTGCCACCACCACTCTGCAAACCTGGGCCATCACTGCCGCCACCAGTCCTCCTGCAAGGACGAGCACTGAACAAGAAGAGCAGCATCAGCCACCTCAGCAGCAGCAGCCAACTCAGCAGACGCCACCTCAGCAGCAGCAGCCACCTCAGCAGCAGCCGCCACCTCAGCAGCAGCAGCAACCACCTCAGCAGCAGCCGCCACCTCAGCAGCAGCAGCAACCACCTCAGCAGCAGCAACCACCTCAGCAGCAGCTGCCACCTCAGCAGCAGCCGCCACCTCAGCAGCAGCCGCCACCTCAGCAGCAGCCGCAACCTCTGCAGCAGCAGCCGCCACCTCAGCAGCAGCAGCCATACCAGCAGACGGGGGACCTACATTCCATATTTGCCCCTACTTCAAGGCGAAATCAATCAAGGCGGGCATTGGGCCAAAGTCGGTCCAGGCACACAAGCCTACGGCGACATGCCATTACAACTAATGTAACTGAACAGATTTCCTCTCCTACAAGTGTTCCAAGTTTAATTCCCTTAACTGGACTACCTTCCCCCACAAGTTTTGTTGCCCCTTCCCCTCAAACACCGTCTTCAACTGCAAGTGTTGCATATTCCCTGCACACCCCCAAATTGAAACCATCTGCCCCCAAACGCCGTAAAAAATAATTTTTAAATTTTTTTTTTGTGATAAAAAATAAATTTACATTTGTGGTTCACCATTAATAAGTTTCATTAATGTTGTTTGCGCCACTCACAAACACTGATGGGTAAATACATGTTAAAAACCAACCCAAGGGCTAGTATAGTCATATGTGAAATAACATGGACTAGTATAGTCATTCAAAGGCCTAGTGTAATAACTCTAGTTTTACAAAATAGAATCTGGTTTCATGAAAAACAAACTGTTGAAACTTGTCTAAAAAATAAGTTTCTTTCTAGTTTCACCAGTTTGTTTTTGGTGAAACAAGATGCTAGTTGTTAAAAATCGAGTTATTACAGTAGGCCTTGGTATGACTATACTAGGCCGTGGTATTTCACATATACTACTAGCCCCAAGGCCTAGTATACTCATATTTGAAATACCACGGCCTAGTATAGTCATTCCAAGGCCTAGTGTAATAACTCTAGTTTTACAAAATAGAATCTGGTTTCATGAAAAACAAACTGTTGAAACTTGTCTAAAAAATAAGTTTCTTTCTAGTTTCACCAGTTTGTTTTTGGTGAAACAAGATGCTAGTTGTTAAAAATCGAGTTATTACAGTAGGCCTTGGTATGACTATACTAGGCCGTGGTATTTCACATATACTACTAGCCCCAAGGCCTAGTATACTCATATTTGAAATACCACGGCCTAGTATAGTCATTCCAAGGCCTAGTGTAATAACTCTAGTTTTACCAAATAGAATCTGGTTTCATGAAAAACAAACTGTTGAAACTTGTCTAAAAAATAAGTTTCTTTCTAGTTTCACCAGTTTGTTTTTGTTGAAACAAGATGCTAGTTGTTAAAAATCGAGTTATTACAGTAGGCCTTGGTATGACTATACTAGGCCGTGGTATTTCACATATACTACTAGCCCCAAGGCCTAGTATACTCATATTTGAAATACCACGGCCTAGTATAGTCATTCCAAGGCCTAGTGTAATAACTCTAGTTTTACCAAATAGAATCTGGTTTCATGAAAAACAAACTGTTGAAACTTGTCTAAAAAATAAGTTTCTTTCTAGTTTCACCAGTTTGTTTTTGTTGAAACAAGATGCTAGTTGTTAAAAATCGAGTTATAACAGTAGGCCTTGGTATGACTATACTAGGCCGTGGTATTTCACATATTACTATACTACTAGCCCCAAGGCCTAGTATACTCATATTTGAAATACCACGGCCTAGTATAGTCAATTCAAAGGCCTAGTGTAATAACTTTTAATGGAGCAGATTACATTCATCCACTCAATGCTGACTTGTATTCCCCATGGACTTTCATTGGGGTTGGGTTTTGAGTGTTGTGTTTTGAGAAAATCACATACTTTGTTTTAAACTATTTGCACAATTTTATCTTGAAAAAAAATGGTTTCCTGATTCATGGCCTGCAGCTTTGCTCATTCCAATATATTTCACGCAGACTAGCAATGCTGCATTTTAACTCGTATGTGTATTTACCTGCCCAGGTGTGTGAACATAACAAAATTCAGTTATACATGGGAAGTTTTTTAATTAATCGGAGTTTAAAAAATATAGTGCACTCAGTAATGGTATCAAATAAGGATTTTTATTACCATAAACAACAACATTACACCATTTCATCTTGCCAGTGCACCCGTCCTACATCAGAAATAAAGTAGGCCGCAAATTTGTCCCTCATTTGGCCAACTTCAACGGATGACCTGAGAGTGTGCTGAGTGAATTCAGGCAATGGGTTAGGAGCATCATCGTCCAGTTCAAAGGTCGGGTGCTCTTTAGCCATCACAAAGTTATGTAGAACCACACAGGCCTTCACCACCTCATCGACTGTTTCAAGTTTAAGATTAATGGCCGTGCCCAGAATTCGCCATCTGGAAACAAGAATCCCAAAAGCACACTCGACAGTTCTTCTGGCCCTGGTCAGCCTGTAATTAAAAATTTTTTTGGTGTGGTCCAAGTCTCGGCTGGAGTAGGGTTTCAGTAAGTTTCCGCACATTTGAAAAGCCTCATCGCCAACCATTACAAAGGGCAGTGGCGGAGCTTCGGTGTGAGGAAGAGGCCGTGGCATAGGGAAATTAAATTGGTTGCCATACAACCTCCGGCCCATGTCTGAGTTTTTAAAAGCCTGCGAGTCATTACCACGGCCAAATGCTCCAATGTCCACTGCTACAAACATACATCCGGCATCCGCAATTGCAATGAGTACTATTGAAAAGTACTTTTTGTAATTATAGTACTCAGATCCCGTTCTTTGGGGTTTGATGATCCGTATGTGTTTCCCATCAACAGCTCCCAAACAGTTGGGAAAATTGCATACTGTCCAGAATTTGTCAGCAATTTCCATCCACTTTTCAGCGGTGGGCAGGGGCATAAATTCTGGGCAAAGAACATTCCAGAGAGCCCGGCAGGTGTCAGCAACAATTCCAGACAAGGTAGAGATTCCAATACGGTACTGGAAGTGTAGTGAGGATAGGGTTTCTCCAGTCGCCAGGAATCTGTGAACAGACAAAGAAGTAAAATTAATATTTATGTATATTATTTTTAAAAACTATAAAAAAAATATTAGTACATTCACGAAAACTAATTACCCAAGGTTTTGAATACTAAATTTACAAAAAAAAACATCAGACCACACCCCTTTGTTTTTAAAACATACCGTAATGTCACCAGTAGCCGTTCCTCAGGAGGAATCGCACGACGGAGCTGTGTGTCCTGTCTCCGGATGGATTGTTGGACACGAGCAAGCAAATCCATGAAACTTTCGTGGGACATCCGGATATAATCTGTAAATTTCTCCGGGTTTGACTGGAGCTCGCTGTAGAGGGTATGGTATGCCCCACGGCTCTCCCGGAGTTCAACAATCGGATGTATCCACATACGCCGCCGTCTTCGCTGCCTCTCTCTCTTCCTTTGTTCATGGCAAGCAACTGCATACGCCTGAGCCATCGCGATGTCCAAATCCAAGTTGAAGTGAAAACTCTTCCAGCGCAGATCCATGGTCACGAGAAGAATCAAGCAAATGTGAAGAATACTGTAGACAGGGTGTATATATATTAACATACCACACCCACAATGAAGTCCCATTGGTCTTGTGTGTTGTTGAATGGTTGTTTTTTCTTTTTTGTGGGGTTTTTCCAAAATCTGTAAAAAAACGCAAACGCACAAAAAACGCATACAAACGCGCAAAAACGCTGCGTTTTTTTCCTGCATGCGCATTAAAATGCTGGAAAAAAACGCAGCGTTTGTATGCATTTGTATGCGTTTTTTTAATGCGTTTTTTTGCGGGAAAAACGCGCTGCAAAAAAAAGCAAGTGTGAAACTAGCCTTAGAGAATGAAACCTATCAATTTTCCAGAAGCCGATGATATCAGTGTATTATTTTATGGCCAATATTCATGAGGCTCTGTACACTGGTGAATTCTTCAGCCTTTTGAACATTGATTGCACAGAACGTCTGCTTGACCTGTGTGCAGATGTGACATTACATTCAGCGTGTTGGCTTCCTTGTTATTCTTGGTAGCATTTGTCATTATTACAGATTGAGTGCAGTACCCACCACCACAGTGCTCTTTCCATAGTGACATATGGTATGACATAATATAAAAATCTCATGCCCAAGGGTGTCTGATTGAATATAGCAATGAGAATTCTGCGTTGCATTAGATTTTGTTTTGATGTTAATTGTGGATATAACAAAGCAGATTTTCATTTTACACATCGGAGACTTTTCCGTTATCAGTAAATGCCCTACAGATGCTGCAGTGCACCATGACATATCGACCAAGTGAAGGAGAGGAAAAAAGTGTTGTAGTATTTCTTTAGGCTACTTTCCCACAAGCTTTTGTTGAGTTTTTTTATGCTGCATATTTTTTAAAAAAACATAAAAAACTCATCAAAAGCTCATCTTTTAGCATTATTCTTTAATTTATAGCAGTATTTCATATGCCGCCATTCTTTCTTCCACAGTTTCCATTTTTTATGGCTGCCAAATATTATCTATAATTTATCAGATTTTTTTATTGGCCATACAATGACATGAAAAATGGTCTAACCTGCCAACATCAGTTAGAATAGCTCACCATGTAATATTTTTGGAGCTGTCCCTACTCCCTTCTGACAGTAGATATTTGGAGAAAGGAAGGTAACTTTGGCATGTTGAATTTTATCATTCTCCATTTTTTTGTTCTTATTGCAGAGAAACTTGCACGAAGGTGTTTGCCACCTCTTTTTATTGAGAAGACTCAGCCGTCTGTCTTTTTGTAGAAAGGGTTCAGGAAGAATTACGCATGGCCAGCTGAGCGGTCAGCACAATATCTAAACTGTATGTTCAGATTTAAGATCCATTTACACTAACTGACCGGTGGCATGATTCGACCTCCAAACTTTTAATGATCAGCAGATGTTACACTGCTTGTTTACACAGGCAGATCAAAGCAACGATGTACACCAAGCGACTCTACTGGATTGCTAAAGGCCCCGTTACACACAACGATATTGTGAACGATATCATTGCAACGTCACCAAACTGGTGACGTTGCAGCGATGTCAAAACAACATTGTTGCGTGTGACACGTAGCAACGATCAACAATCAGTTGGCTGATCGTTAATCGTTGCCTAATGGTCTGGGCCATAAATCTATCGTTGGTCTCTCACTGGGCAGCACACATTGATGCGTGTGACAGCAAGAGACCAACGATCAGCGAGCTCCCAGCGCCATACAGCAAATGCTGGGAGCTGGTATCCAGGGTAAACAACGGGTAACTAAGAGCCGCGTGGCGCTTAGATACCTGCTGTTTACCCTGGATACCAGTGTGCTGCTGGTCCTGATCGGGTATCCAGGGTAAACAGCAGGTAACTAAGAGCTAGTATACATAGGCTATCATAGTTCATGGTAGCATGAGTCCTTTTGGCACAGAGCCATGCACCACCGGGATGATCTCTTACGCTGCAGAGAAGAGCATTTCACCCGATGAGCGAACATTTTGATAATTCATCGGGTGTTCTGCCGCATGTTTACACAAGACAATCTTGAAATGAGCCCCTTCATAGAGTAGAAATCAAATTAAAGGCAAAAACAGCCCATGGCAGATATTTTTCATACTAAATCTTTTATGTCTGGACACAGGAATTTTCACCCTATTAGACATATGTTGGAGAAAATACAATTACTTTACTGTTATTTGTTTTTATTGTTCCATGAAACACTCCCAAAACTTACAATCTGCTAAAACACGTTTAAGATTAGTGTGATTCGAAGGAAGGAAATGTTTCTGATTGCCTAGCATTAGCATGCCTCTGCTTTTTCCTTTCTATTTTTTTGGGTGTTTACTTTCTTGTTCTTATTTCGCTTTTTCGCTTTTTCCATCCATTAATCACATTTGTGGATGTAGGTAGTTTGGAAGAGAATAAAAGGGGGAGGGGGAGACGTCATTGTCGAATGGACGGCAAATTGTTTTCAGAAAAGAACTCATTTTGTCAAATGTTTCTTTCTGGCTTTTCCACCTACAGTTTAAATTGAATTAAATGGCTGTTTACCAGTAGTTACACCGGTTTGGTAGTTGAAGCATGCAAGTATAAGAGATACTTGTTTTATATCTGCAAAGAAACAGAATAAGGCAATGAATTTTTATGAGATAGGCGCTCCTCTCCTCACGCTATAAAAGAGAAGCCAATCTACATTTGAAAAGAGAACAACTTTTTTTTTCCATGAAAGAATTTACTAAACCCCAGACAATATGCACGCTAATAGAAAAATTTACCCCATTGCTACTTGCCAACATGTGAATGAAGTCTTCTGGGGAACTTTGTAGTTGGCGTGATGTGACTATTTATGTGAAACAAATTGCATTTGCGAGAACACATGGTACCTCACTTAACATATTATGACCTCTTCACATGGTTGCTGAAATTCATACTTAATTCTAACAGTTTATACTTTTATTGGTTGTCTTACATAGGATACAGTCATATGTAAAAGTTTGGGCACCCCTATTAATGTTAACCTTTTTTCTTTATAACAATTTTGGTTTTTGCAACATGTATTTCAGTTTCATATATCTAATAACTGATGGACTCAGTTATATTTCTGGATTCAAATGAGGTTTATTGTACTAACAGAAAATGTGCAATCTGCATTTAAACAAAATTTGACCGGTGCAAAAGTATGGGCACCCTTATCATTTTCTTGATTTGAACACTCCTAACTACTTTTTACTGACTTCCTGAAGCACTAAATTGGTTTTGTAACCTCATTGAGCTTTGAACTTCATAGCCAGGTGTATCAAATCATGAGAAAAGGTATTTAAAGTGGCCACTTGCAAGTAGTTCTCCTATTTGATTCTCCTATGAAGAGTGGCATCATGGGCTCCTCAAAACAACTGTCAAATGATCTGAAAACAAAGGTTATTCAACATAGCTTTTCAGGGGAAGGATACAAAAAGTTGTCTCAGAGATTTAACCTGTCAGTTTCCACTGTGAGGAACATAGTAAGGAAATGGAAGAACACAGGTACAGTTCTTGTTAAGCCCAGAAGTGGCAGGCCAAGAAAAATATCAGAAAGGCAGAGAAGAAGAATGGTGAGAACAGTCAAGGACAATCCACAGACCACCTCCAAAGACCAGCAGCATCATCTTGCTGCAGATGGTGTCACTGTGCATCGGTCAACAATACAGCGCATGCATAACGCCTTTTTGTATGACCAAACAACTCAATCTTTGTTTCATCAGTCCACAGGACCTTCTTCCAAAATGTAACTGGCTTGTCCAAATGTGCTTTTGCATACCTCAGGCGACTCTGTTTGTGGCGTGCTTGCAGAAACGGCTTCTTTCGCATCACTCTCCGATACAGCTTCTTCTTGTGCAAAGAGCGCTGTATTGTTGACCGATTCACAGTGACACCATCTGCAGCAAGATGATGCTGCAGGTCTTTGGAGGTGGTCTGTGGATTGTCCTTGACTGTTCTCACCATTCTTCTTCTCTGCCTTTCTGATATTTTTCTTGGCCTGCCACTTCTGGGCTTAACAAGAACTGTACCTGTGTTCTTCCATTTCCTTACTATGTTCCTCACAGTGGAAACTGACAGGTTAAATCTCTGAGACAACTTTTTGTATCCTTCCCCTGAAAAGCTATGTTGAATAACCTTTGTTTTCAGATCATTTGAGAGTTGTTTTGAGGAGCCCATGATGCCACTCTTCATAGGAGAATCAAATAGGAGAACTACTTGCAAGTGGCCACCTTAAATACCTTTTCTCATGATTTGATACACCTGGCTATGAAGTTCAAAGCTCAATGAGGTTACAAAACAAATTTAGTGCTTCAGGAAGTCAGTAAAAAGTAGTTAGGAGTGTTCAAATCAAGAAAATGATAAGGGTGCCCATACTTTTGCACCGGTCAAATTTTGTTTAAATGCAGATTGCATATTTTCTGTTAGCACAATAAACCTCATTTGAATCCAGAAATATAACTGAGTCCATCAGTTATCAGATATATGAAACTGAAATAGCTGTTGCAAAAAACAAAATTGTTATAAAGAAAAAAGGTTAACATTAATAGGGGTGCCCAAACTTTTACATATGACTGTACATAGATTGGAAAAGTTCATACAGAGAAGCGCTCACTACCAGTCGTTATAGTAAATATCTGTTAATGTGGACCTCTGTTGTATAGGGCACAGTTAGCTGGACGTATAAAATCGGAACGAGATCGAAATTCAGTGCCCGGAATGGCTGGTGGCTCTCCAGACCTGAGCGTGACAGCTGCATAGAATTACTGTCTGATCTCGGGGTGAATTATATGGCTTTCTGCTCCCTTAGACTGACATTGATTATAAAGAGACTTGCCAAATAAGTCAAAACTTTGGAAATTGTGGAGACGATGTATGAGAAGTTGATCAGATCAAAGACAGTAAGCATCTAAGACATAGTTGCAAAGGCAATAAACGTACCTAAAATGGTTTAGCGTGTGTGCACAGAAGGCAAAAGCACGGGTGATTTAAGTAAAAATCAACATTGTGGAATTTTTTTGCTTATAATAATAATCTTTATTTTTATATAGTGCTAACATATTCCTCAGCGCTTTACAGTTTGCACACATTTTCATCACTGTCCCCAATGGGACTCACAATCTAAATTCTCTATCAGTATGTCTTTGGAGTGTGGGAGGAAACCGGAGAACCCAGAGGAAACCCACGCAAACACGGGGAGAACATACAAACTCCTTGCAGATGTTGTCCTTGGTGGGATTTGAACCCAGGACCCCTGCGCTGCAAGGCTGCAGAGAAAATCGGCAGTGGAAATTGACTTGCCTGTGTATTTTACTGCAGATCTTAGTCTATATAATGCCAATTCAGATAATATTCCCAATAAAATCTGCAACAAATAATGCATTATTATAGCAGTTGCAGACGACCATGTATTCTCTCATCCGAGAGAACCCGGTGATTATGCAAAAGAGACGATCGACAACATTTTTTTACATCTTCTCCATTCTGTTAGTCCATGGAAATCGTACTGCTCTCAGAAGATCCAAGTGCAGTACAATGTTTTCCAGGTACTCATTGACTTGGCTCGTACTCGGGCGTGCCGCAATTTTTTCAGACACATGCACGGCCCCATAGACTAACAGTGGTCGAAATGGTCCGATATTTTGTCGGAACAATCAGACTAAAAATATGCTAGTCTGCACCTGCCATTAGGTACGCTTTTACTGTTGTGTATTTATGCTTCTCAAAGAATGTAGCATTTTACAGTTCCAGTAAAGTGTAAAGGATGTTTCTAAACCTTATGGCCACTGTGTTCGTGTTTTTTTTCCATGCTATGTAAACAGATTGGCATTGCGTTTTTTTTTAAATCTGCATGTGAATTTCTTCTGTGATGAATAAGCATTTTGCTTTCAGATTTTACCCATAGACTTGAATGAGATGATGAAAATCCACAAATGAAAATTGAATGTGCGCCTTCAGTGCATTAAAAGTTCAATAAAAATGTATGTTCTGCGCTCCTGACATTATCAATATAAAGTGTTAGTGAAGTTAAATTACAGGAAGTTTACAAAGCGATTTATGATACAGGAAAGATATGTATCTTTGTACCTTGTTAGCCAGTAGATAGAAAAATATTTAGAAAATCGGCAATATAAAAAAACCTACCAAACACTCCATCATGGGAATGTAACCTTAAGCTGTGTTCCCACAATGAGCTTTTGGCTAGTTTTTGATGTTGCAGGTTTTCTGCACCATTTCTGCACTCACTAAGTAAAACAGGTTACTTGTATTTCTTCAAAAATATGCAGCGTAAAAAACACACCAAAAACTCATATGGGAATGTAGACATAGGGGTTTTTGACGCTTTATTAGCAGGTGTCGCTGAAGGCAGATGAACTAACCACATTGTTCTAGCTGTATTTGGCTCCGGCAGGTATAGCATTTGTGAATATAATTTTAAGCCATTTCTGTCTTACTTTTTCTAGTGTAGTGACCCAATCCAGAGTGTGTCCGTCCTTTTAAGTAATACAAAATTGTGAGTAGCTTCTGTACACTACTGCTCACTCTCTAACTGGCCCTCTACACTGTTTGTGAGCTGTAATTATCCATTTCTAGTCACCTCCATTTTAAAAGCAAACAATTTCTCATTTGCTGTGTTCTGGCGCCATTTAATGGAGAAAGGGTACAATGACTCATAATTATTGTTTTATAAGGATCTGAGATGTTAATTTGGTGTCCTGTTGGCCAGCTCCTAGTCACATGGTCAATAGAGGAGCTGTTTTTCCAGGCAAGTCTAGAATGTTCTAGAGTCTGAGGGTTGCCTTTGGGGAGAGCAGAACACACATGCAGGCTGTTTTTACCTCAAGATCTCCTGCAGGCCTAAGAGCCTGAGTTCCCAGAGTTCCCTCTAACCTGTACAGAAATCATTCTAAAGTATTTCTGACTGGATTCACCAGATCTAAAGTCTTTCTGACTGGATTAGCAGGTACGCAGGATGCAGTGACGAGACGCAAGACTGCGTTGTACTTTGAGAAGTAACTTTTCTAAATTAAAGCCGCTAGGGCTATACTAAGCAACCAAAACAAAGTAACAGCAATTGTCCTCGCAGGGACTCAGTACAGCCAAACACTATTAAAGAGAACACGAATAACCTGGCAAAGGCCGGTTACTATAGGGATGCGGTATGGCCCACTACGGGTCCTTATTTCCTATAGTGTCACGTATCCATCCTGATGTCCCTCGGCATCTCTGATGAAGCTGCTTTGGCTCCGCAGCCGCTGGGCCCAGCTGCTGAAGAACTGGCATAGTCTTCGGGCGCTCCAGCGCCCAGGAGGGTTTGGGGAGCAACAGGCCCTGAGTGAGTCTTTTGATGAAGTAACCCCCTGTAAAGACAGCGGGGTTCCGCTCGTTAGCAGGTTCAGGGAGACTCCAGTCCCCAAGAAGGGGTGTGTTGTAGTTACCAGGATTAGCGGTTGGTAGGCCACATGCACGGCCTGGGGCTGTGCAAAGAGTCTCTTTGTTGGCGAGGAGCAGGCCCCAACTGCCTACTGCAGCAGGGTGATGGTAGCTGCGGGCGGTGAAGGACAGGCCGCAGCCATGGGCTGAAGTGGGGTGGCAGCGTCCGCAGGTGGCAGCGGGCAGGCCGCAACCGCGGGCTGGAGTGAAGCGGCAGCGGCCGCAAGAGGCAGCGGACAGGCCGCAACAGGCTGGAGCACAGCAGCAACAGCCGCGGACGACCGTGGGCAGATCGTGACCCCGGATTGGAGAGAAGCGGCAGTCTCTTGTCGGTAAGCTCAGCGCCTCCTCCCAGAAGGCCAATGTAAATCTCCCCTCTACTGCTGGTCTCCTCTCTGGTCACTGTTTGTCACTCTGGCTCTCTCACACCCCCACAGTCTCTTGCTCTGTGTCTGCCGTTCTGCTAACTGACTTGATGGGCGCTTACTGCCCCTTTTATACTCACCCCTCCCCTTGCTGTCCTGTAACTCTCAGCTGTCCACCTTCCTCCTCCATTCCCCGGGTACAGTTCCCTTAGGAACCTAGATGGCGGTCCCCTTGGTTCCGGCCTGGACACTCTGCGGGGGCCCTCCTCCCTACAGATTCACCACAGTTTCTACATTCACCTATAAGTACTTGTGCACGTGCCGTGACACACTGTGGAGATAACCCCGAGTACAGGTCTGTAACCTCTAATTGCTGCGTCCACCTCCTTCTGTAAAATACCAAAAGATACTGTCCAGTGCTCTTAAAGCTCCAGACCCCAATCACATCTCAGTATCTAAGTGTGAACTGTAATTGCCGTGGACTACCCATGAGAGACTGTTCTTTATTTGTTCCAAGTTATAATTCCCGTTCCTGCTGAAGTAAAAGCAACTGTTATCCCCGAGACCGTTGTGTGTCATAATTCCTTCGGATACGGACACCGTGTGGGGGTGGATAGCAGGGAGCATTCTGCCTGGTCATTGCACTATTATTTCTTGTTAGTTCTGTTAGAATGTCTCTTATTACTTCGGTTGAGCAGACTCGTTCGATTCAATCGAAGCATAGTTCAAAGTTCGGTTTAGGTACCAGAATCGTACCCAAGCTTGAACCTCAACCTGAAACACAGAGAAATCAATGGTGACCCGGACTTTGGTGCTAGTGCTCCCTCTCTCTCCCTCATCTCTGTTTATTACCATTCTCTCCTTACAGGAAAGATATAAATCTTTGTACCGTGTTAGCCAGTAGATAGAAAAATATGAAGATTTGAGAGTCCTCAAATCTCTCCTTAGTCATTTGCATCAAAGTAATAGTCCTTGTGAATGTTATTGAATACATTTAGCATGTAGTAATACAAGATATGGAGGGCCCTTCTAATCACCAGATGAAAGGATTAAAAGAAACAGACATAAAACAGAGGCATAGCTAGGGCATCATCTGCATATAATTTGGACTCAGATACAGATGAGCCACATTTTACGTTTTGCAGCAAATTTTTGCTCTGCTCAATGAATGTCATATTATTTCTGAGGTCTAGAGAGACCCAGAGCATAATAAACATAAGATTAAGAAAAAAGGAGCAAAATAGAAAACAACCAATACTTACTTGACAGCTCACCTCTACTGCTCAGTATCTCCCATACAGTCCATTGCTCTTCTTACCACCGTGCTGTGACTCTAGGCATCTAACTCGCAGTGAATTACAAAAAAATCTGCAATCTGGAGAATGCACTTTTTTGCAAAATTTGAGTAAAATTCAGTTCCTCTTGAATAAATTCATCTATAGTCACAGTGACAATGT
Source organism: Dendrobates tinctorius (assembly GCF_039654945.1). Taxonomy (NCBI): domain Eukaryota; kingdom Metazoa; phylum Chordata; class Amphibia; order Anura; family Dendrobatidae; genus Dendrobates; species Dendrobates tinctorius. Next base: position 9,172,247 of record NW_027361671.1, on the reverse strand, counting down.
TATATTAACCTGGATGTAATGGTGTTTGCAGTACAATGTCCTGGCCATTCAGTATTAGAGCTGCAACCAGTTGTCCTATTCAAGGGCAAAAGCGGTCCATGATCCAAGGAGCACTATCCAGAGAAAAGCCATACATTAACTTAAGTTGGCAGTACTGAATAAAAAAAATACTTGGATAGTTGTGTCTTTATTAGGCCCACTTCACATTGCCATATAAAACCAGCACCGGAAAAAAACTGTACAGGTGTCATCAGTGTTTTGGATTAGCGTGTCATAAGAGTTTTTCCTGTGTGGCTAAAGAAAGAATTAAATTACAAAGCTTCTCCTATACTTTGCCATAGACTTGTAATGACTCTTGTCATCCCTGCTACCTGAAAAACAGACATGTCTCTATTTGGTTCACATTGATACATGGTCCATGTGAAAACTCGGACATGTGAAGATCACCATAGGTCATAATGGGTACGTAATTTATCCATGAAATAACAGATGCCATGCATGCGGAAAACACCTACATGTGGAGAGAGCTTTAAAAAAGATCCTTCGAAACAAGAGTTATTATTTATTGGTTGCCACCCCCTCTCATTATTGGGGGCATTCTAGAGAGGGGTCTGATCTTTATGATGGCCATAAGCAAAAATAGCAGTAAAAATGCTGGGCAAATAAGACTCATCTCCACAGACTCCATTAATCAGTCAAACTCTAACATCTACAACAAGGGCAAGACCAAAGAGCTTTATATGGATATCATGGACAAATCATAGACCTGCACAAAGCTAGAATGGGCTACAAAACCATAATTAAGATGCTGGGTGAGAAGGAGACAATAGTTAGAAAATGGGAGAAATACAAAATGACTGTCAAACCAATTGACATTGATCTGGGGCACCATGTACAATCTCATCTCGTGTGGTATCCTTGTTAATGAGGAAGGTGAGACATCAGCCTAAACTACATGGGGGAACTTTTCAATGATCTCAAGGCAGCTGGGACCACAGTCGCCAAGAAAACCATTGGTAACACAGGTTTAAAATCCTGCAGTGCCTCCAAGGTCCCCCTGCTCAAGAAGGCACATGTGCAGGCCCGTCTGAAGTTTGCCAATGAACACCTGGATGATTCTTTGTGTGATTGGGAGAAGGTGCTGTGGTCAGATGGGACAAAAATTGAGGTCTTTGGCATTAACTCAACTTGGAGGAAAATAAATGCTGCCTATGACCCAAACAACACCGTCCCCACTGTCAAGCATGAAGGGGGAAACAATATGTTTTGGGGGTGTTTCTCTGCTAAGGGCACAGGACTACTTCACCCCATCAGTTGGAGAATGGATGGAGCCATGTACCGTAAAATCCTGAGTGGCAACCTCCTTCCCTCCTCCAGGACATTAAAAACGGACTGTGGCTGGGTCTTCCAGCAAGACAATGACCCAAAACATACAGCCAAGGCAACAAAGGAGTGGCTCAAAAAGAAGCATATTAAGGTCATTGAGTGGCCTAGCCAGTATCCAGATCTTAATCTCATAGAAAATTTATGGAGTGAGTTGAAGCTCCAAGTTGTCAAGTGACAGCCTCAAAATTGTAATGCTTTAGAGATGATCTGCAAAGAGGAGTGGACGAAAACTCATTATCAGCTACAAAAAATGTGACTGCTGTGCTTGCCAACAAGGGTTTTGCCACCAAAACCCTTGTTTGCCAGAGGGATCACATACTTATTTCTCACTGCAAAATACAAATAAATTTATTTAATTTATACAATGCGATTTTCTGGATTTTATTTTTGATATGCTATCTCTCAATGTTAAAATTAACCTGCCCTTAAAATTATAGACTGTTCATGTCTTTGTTGGTGGACAAACTTACAAAATCAGCAAGGGATCAAATACTTATTTGCTTCATTGTACATGTAAGGATTACATGCGCATTTGATGGGTTTCCTGTTATGAATGAGTCACCGAAGGAGGAAAAAACAAAAATACAAGATAAGTCCAGAAATCCGGAGAGGTTGGTAGCTATCGGATTGCAGACCCCTGATCCTATCCACAACAACTAACAGTAGCCGTGGGGGGTTCCTATGATGCCCTAGACCCCTCGATCACAGCCGGAGAACTAAATAGGCCTAAAGAAAGAAAGGGGAAATCTAAACTGCCCCAGAGCAGACCCCAAAGCAATAGGCAGCCCCCAACATATAATGACGGTGAAGCAAGATGAAAACACTAACACAGATAGAAAGATAGGTTGAGCAAACGATGGGGCCCAAGCTAACTAAAAAGGACAGGATAGAAAAGCTGCTGTCTGCAATCCATAAAAAACCCTACCAAAAAATGTCCCAACCGTCTGATAGGAAAAACAGGCCCTGAAGTCGCTAGGACTTCAAAAAGACTATATCAGCACTCAGGTAAATTCTGAAGACAGAGCAAAGAGACAAACTGATCAGAGACAAAAATGGAACTCAGCACACCCCCGACCGGGGATGGCTGAACTCCAAAAAACATGGTAAACAAAACAAAACTAATAAGTTCAAAAGCAGAGCAAAAACTTATCTTTGGGAAGCAGGAATCAGACTAGTCTCCAAGAATCCAGCAGAGAAATCACCAGCGACTCAGAAGGGCGTTGGCTGCCTTATATCCAGTCAGAATTTCCTGTTACCCAGTCATCATCTACCAGATCAGGTGTTTGGTAATCAGCCTCACTACCTTCCTTCACCAGAAGAGGGAGTTCATCAGACATCGACGGTGAAGGGGAAAATGAACTCACAACAGTTTCCGCAGGGAAAATGCACTATCACATCTAATGCAAGTCTATGGGAAAAATCTGCAAAAAAAACTGCATACCCGCCAGAGAAATTGACATGTTGTGCATTTGAAGCATACACTGCAGGTCAATTGCACTTAAAGGGAATCTGTCACCTACTTAAATGAGGTCTGTCCGGTACGATTGGCGGTGTTTCTGTTCTTTGCCGCTTCCCCATCCTTGGCTGCTGTCCGCAGTTTTTTCATGAATAGGAGTAGGTGTCTGCCATCTTTCACATGTGCGCTAAGCATTCTTGGCTCGCGCACGCGCAGTATGCTTTGCCCAACTGTGGGCAAACCCAAAAAGCCTGAATGCGCATGCACCGGTTAACTAAGCCCCGGAAGTATTTTGCTGTGTCATCCTCTGAGGAAGAAGTGATTTACACTTCGAAACGAGTTGGGAAGGAGAATAAAACATCGATCTTTCAATGCAACAGTAATTTTGTGTTATGTCAAGCAGCGCATGTAACCAAAAAATCTCCAGTTAAGCAGATATCTCGGCGGTCACTTGTTTGACCTTTTGGCGTGCAGCAGCTGACTATCTAAATCCGAGCGCTATACCTCTCCTTTAGCAGGTGAGTAGAATTTCAACAACTTTTTTATCCTGTTTGTCAGATAAGACCCTATTGTGCTTTATTCCGATCCTATAGTGCAAGAAAGTGCACAGATTTGGCATATGTGATAATGCTCTGCTCTGTTTTCTTTTAATACTTGATTTCTGAACATGTGAACAAGATTAACAAAACAGCTGTGCCATTAATTACAAAGGAAAGGCCACCGTATTTATTCATCCGTATCATTAATTCAGAATGAGAAATTAACCTTCTCTGTTTATGCCTCTGTCTAGCAGGAAAATTTTGCATTATTTTCAGGGAAAATAGAGCATACCCAACATACTTAATATAAACGTTACTTTTCAATATGTGAAAGAACTTTTAGGCTATGTTCCCATTGTGTGAGTTTTTGATGCTGCAGAATTTCTGCACCAATTAGCTACCTTAGGTTACTAGTAGTGATGAGCGAACATGCTCGGATAAGGCATGTGATAACCGAGTGTCTTCAGTGCGCTCGGAAAACATGATCAAGTTCCTGCGGTTGCATGTCTCGCAGCTGTTAGACAGCCGCAACACATGCAGGGATTGAGGGTTTGCCTGTTTTTTTAGGCAAAAATCTCCTACTGCACACACCTTCTGCTCCCACTCCCCTCAACTACATGTCCTCCTGAATAGGCACATCACAATTTCCCTGTCCACCTACATCATCTCCTTTCATGCTCCGTACTTATATGACAACCGGGGTGACGCACTTCTTGTTGAAACCTCACTTCAGGTGTGGCTCTCCCTATATATTACTGTCCTAACTTCTTCCTCTTCCATAATTGATGTAATCAATTTGACCATTTAGCTCCACATATTATTCTGCAATGTACCAGTATATACTTTATACAGACTATCTTAAAATGAAAATCTCATCTACTGTATATGTCATATTGGTCAGTAGTAGGCAGGTAAGTATATATTTGTCAAAATACAATTTTCATCAAAGATCAGGATCACTCCTTTAGGCAACATGTATTTTTACCACATCTCAAAAAAGCGGTATATATGAACCCTTTATTCAGACCGTTCAGACTTTGTGAATTCATACAAAAAATCCACCAGGCTTCTTCTTGTAAAATGAGTCTATCAAGGTCACCCTTTCTGGGACCAGTGCCACATGTCTAATTCCCCATATTTTTAAATTCTGAGGATGCCTTGTACGACAGGTACTCATATGTGCATAAATCTTTCCTAGAAAGTGTTCAGCCTTAGGAATCATTGTTTTCATTCAGTGACTGTAAGCAGAGGAAGATGAGCAGGCTGGATCTTATGTATATGGAGCCCCTGAGCGCACGCAGCGCCTTCGTGAGAGGGAGCGCGCGCGGAGAGCAGGGCCACGGGGTACTCGGTAGCAGGCCCGCTGACTTCAACGGGGGATGGTGTCACGACGGCGGCGACCCGGTCCGTGGCCCTGGGGCGTCCATTAAATAAAATGATGAAAGGGGAAGGGAAAAGTTGTTTGTGATGTTGTTAGATGTGGTAGAAATAAAGATAAAGTTTGTAGATGATTAAATACGTGACGCCATCTGTGGTATTTTGGTCAGGGGTGACCACCGCTGCGGTGTTGTTCCCCTGAGACTGTTGATGTGGCGCAGCTGAGGTGAAAATGGCTCTCCACAGGTAGAGCAATAGTCCCAGGGCAAAGATGTTTGATTAATAATTAAGATGGCTGTGAACGTTGGAGTGCAGAGAAATGAGAGGAGGACACAGAGAGGTGCAGTTTCTTTACCTTTTACTGGCAATTGGTTGCAATCCGGAGTACCACATACAGGTGATGGGATGAGTCTGGCTCGCCTGGAGGCATTCAGGGGATCCACCTTGCCAGGTGGGGGTTTAGGACCTTCCTTCTGCGCTTTGTGTGTGGGTCTCTGCTGTTTATAACTAAGCTGCGACCCTCAATTGCTTGCTGATTTCACTAGCCTGTACGGCTTTCAGCATGAGCCTATTCCACGGCTACCATCCTTTTCACCGTTGGCCCCGGGCTCCTTATCCGCTGCAGTGCTGTCAGGTGTTCAATGTCGCACAGGAATTTACAATCCCCTGCACTTTCAGATTCAGCGGTCAGGACATACAGCTCCTGACCACCAAGGACTCTGACGTCCCTTTTCTCTCTATTAGCGCTTCGCTCTGGGGTCTGCCTCTCCCTTTTTTTTTTTAGCTTCGCCAGAGCCTCTCCATCTCTGCTCGTGTCCTTTCCCTTTTCACAGATCAGCTCCCCCTAACCAGCTCCTCACAGATCAGCTCCCTGTCTTGAACTGACTGGATCTTCCAGAAAGATCGTTTTACCTCACGTTTAACTGTCTTGTTGTCACGTGGACCCGTCCTGTGTGACACGGCCAGCAGGCCGGTAACTAAAATGACAAGACATGGGGGAAGGGGAAACAATTACAACGGTGGGCCCTGCGATAGGGAACGGGGATGTGGAGACCTCCTGCACTCCCCTGAGTCAGTGTCCCTCCACTCCAAACGATCCCTATACAGGCTCCTTACCTGTTGCTGATCCGGATACCTGTCACCCTAGCACACCCTACACCTATCCCTTGCTAGGCAGCTGGGTGGTGCAGGCACTGGCCCCACCTCTGTACTAATACACACCAGGGAAAAAAAAAACAGGGGAAACACAAAAAGACTTATCTTGCTCTGCTGCAGCACCAGGCAGCAGAGTGCATCACCGGATTAACTTTTTGCAGTGGCTCGACACCTCAGAGCCAGCTGCCACCTTCACCATCTCACTCTGCTGTGGACACCGGGCAGCCAGATTTCAACACCAGTTTCAGCAGTGGCTCCAACCTTCAAGCCAGTTGCTAACTTCAACAGGTTTCTGCAGTGGCTTCAGACCAAAGCCAGCAGCTCCCTTCACCATGGTTGGAATCCCAAATAGACGCTATCACCAACACCTGCTCAAAGACCATGTGACCCTATATAGGAAAAGGGAATGGTCAAATGATCAGGGGTTAAAGGCTGCTATAATCCCAGTGACCACCGGGGGTCAAAAGGCAAAGCAAAGAAAACATCAAGTGCAATGACCCTAACGGCCACCGGGGGCAAAACTAGAACTGAAACCACTACAGTGCAAGAAAAAAAAAGGTTACTAGTGCTTTTTATCTGTCATGATCCAGTATGGATCATGACACTTGTCATTTCCCTCACAGCTCACATCTGCTCTTGTTTCCATGACAACCCCCTCAGCTCACTTCTAGCTGACTTACCAACCCCCTCTGCTGGCCAGAATTTATAAGGCAGCTCCCTTTTCTGACCTGCAGCAGGAATTGTGATTTAATCTATGTTACCTGGCATGGGGGTCCCCTTTCTGCCTCCAGGCATGACTTCACCTCTTAGAGGGAGGCAATGTCACTGTGACAACCGGACTCTGGGATGTCACATATACATTAGGTCAGACATTAGATTGGTAGTCAGGTAAAGCAATCATTCCATTACTCTTGTTAGCATCTCAGAGGCCTCAATTGTGCCATCATTTCATTTGAGCCTGCAAATTGATTCTTGTATGTTATTTTGTGGAATACCTGTTCATTAAGTATTGCATCGGCCCACAGAAGTTTACTAATCTACCAAAGTTAGTACAAATATGCAGGTTCATTGAAAAATCAAACAATGAAGGATAATCTTCCCCATATTCCCAATCCTATGGAAGAATGGAAGCTATTGGTATAAAGTCTTTGGCTCCCTCTACAGAGAAACTATTCACGAACAGCCTAAGGGAACCATAGCTCCATCTGGTGAAATACATATCTGCTCCAATACACATCACTAAATCCAGGTTGGGATAATCAAGTCACCTGGCCACATACTTCACTGTGGCCAGGCTCCTAAACTTGTTGCTACATCCTCTCTGCTGGTGCCTGCCAAAAGTGGATGGCTACTGGTTGGAGTAGTTGTGTCAGAGACACCACACTACTCTCACAGAACCAGTGCGCGTGTCCTGTGTACAGAAACAGTGCTAAAAGATACCTGTGGAGCAGGTCAGCAGAGGTGACAATGCGTGCTTCAAACTATTAGTGTCAGGGTCCAGTCAGCGCCGGAAAATAAAGAGGCACAGGACCTGCGGACACTGAAGTTAGCAAGCTGGCACAGGACCTATGGTCAGGTGACTGCAAGGGGGCAGGGCTTAGCGTCCTGCTTTCAGATATGACAGGACACCATACAAAAACTCAGAGTCAGGCAAAACGGAGGTCACAACAGTACAGGCAAAAGAGGCACAGGATGGACAAACAGACGGGTAGTCAGACAAAGCCAAAGGTCATACACAAGAGGGCGACGTGGTACCAAGGGGACGAGCAGAGAGAAATCGGGTCACAAGCAGAGAGTCATACACGAGAGGTAGCGCAGTACAAGAGGGTCAGGCAGAACTCGTAACAGGGACAGAACCGGATCAAAACCAAACAAGCAAGCAAGATATCAGGCACAAGGCACATTTACGCACAAGGTCAACTAACTCAGCCGAGGGCAGGAGTATAACTGACACCGGACCTAGGTCCAGTGAGCATTAAATAGCTGCCCTCTGCCAGAGAGAGGCGGAACAGTTAACCCCCAGTCTGATCAGGACGGGCCAAAGCGAAACCCCATCCTGGATCATGACAAGTTGGCCCTGGGTGTCCTGATGTTGCAGAGGTTCTAATCCTCAGCGAGCCAGCGGAAGAATTAGACTCTGACATTTGCAACATCTTGTGTACTTACTGGGACTGTACTTTATGTTGTCACTGGCTGGAGATGGATACATGTGCTACAGTCATTTGAGGATGTATCCTGAGGACTGTGGTTGCGGTCTTATGCATGTGCTACAGTCATGGTATCAGTCATCTGGAGGGCCATAGGCTGTGATTGCAGACTACAGTGGCAGGAGATACAAAAGCAGTGGGCCAACCAAAACTTGGGAGACAGTGGGTGTCGCCTGGTACAGGGGCAGTGGATCTACCAGTTCTGGGTTGAGATCATTGTGGCCATCTACCTGGACTTATTATGTGACCATGGATGGAAGAAATAAAACTAAATGAATTGTTAACCAGGCTAGGTAATTAATACAACCCACTACCATATATCACTACAGCATATAATACTGATATAAATACATTAGCAGCATTCACAATACATTGTAAAATGATTGATAATTAGTCATAATAATCTATCCATGCTTCTCCAGGTTGATAAAAATCATGGACACATCAAATTTGCCACCGACATAGGAAAAAATTGTGCGTCCTGGAATGGCTGAATGTTTGGCAGCTCTGGAAGAACTTTGTGGGTTTATTTACCTATAGTAAAATTTTTTGGGGTTTCGTCTAAGATGACATGTCAAAAAATGCCAGCTACTTTCTGCTAGCAGATATCTTAGACACAAGTCTAGTGGATGAATCTTCTTACAGGTACACAGTAACTGTAAATGGGATGTTACAGAACAATTCAACCACCGCAGTACAAATTATTTGGATGAATGTCAAATTTCTAATCGCTGTGAAATTAGATTTACATCTTTTATGATTTTAATTTTTCTACTGAGATATGAGCAGGTGGTTCAAATAATCCAGTGGCAGAGTTATCACTGAGGGTAAATTAAAATTAAACAATAAATGGAGCATTTTATCAAATACATCACACATGTTCTGAACACATGCCACCATTACTGCATGGTACAACACATGACATTGAGAACTGGCTGGAATCAAACCCTTTTTTTGATCAATTTTTTCTGTTTGTGATATTTTTAATCTGCTAACTATGACAAGAAATAAAGATGATCTGTTGTGGTATTTCCTGCTGTCATATGGTTATTCTATGCAGAAATGAATATAAAGCATCAGTCCATAGCCAGTGCAGTCATGGTATCATATGGATAAAGACTGCCAACCACCCAGCCACCGCATTGTTTATCTATGACTGCGATATTAGCACACAAAGTTGGCAGGTAACATTGCAAGATTGTTTTTGTAGGTAAAATCCTTGTATTTGGACTGATTTCTGCCCATAAATAAGCACAAATCAAACACATAAGTAAAATATATTTCATTGCACAGCAGGCACAAGTTGTCAATAAATCATAAATCTATGATACTCTGTCACGAGAAGTGTGAGACATATGTATTTATGGCCTCCCCGTGGTTGTGATGAGAATTGAAATCTGCAAAGATTTTCACACTTTCAATAATCTACTGAATTTGTATCATCAGGAGATGAAATCTTTACCCAATTTGAGCTTGGGTAGGTGCATATGACCATCACAGTTGATCAGAATGAGATCAGCTTTTCTCAGAGGTGGAGAGAAAAAATAAACCCAAATTTCTCCATCTTCTCCATTATGCCAGTGTGTGAAAATTGGACTGCACTCAGATGTCACCCGAGAGCGGTCCAATGTTTTCCATAGACCCATAAACTTGATATGACATTCGGATCAAAATCAGACATTTCACAGATTTTCGGTCACGTGCCCGATTATATTGGACGAGTGTTATCTGTGGTTTTCAGGGTAGGACTCATGTTATTCTATGGTGTTGTGCTCATGTCACAGGAAATATTCGCTGTGCTAGAACAATAATATTGCAGTTCAAGAGCTCCTAAAAATGCAAAATTACATCTACTTTGGAGGTAGAAATGGACCCCCTTACCTCAAGGGCCCCTATGCGGCCGCACAAGTTGCACCAATGATAAGCCCGGGCCTGCCTAAAGGTGATTGCAGACAAAGAAATGAAAAATTATCCACATTTCAACCAGAAAACAGAATTATTTTTTCTAATTTTCATCACATTTTCATCTATGTGCTATCCGTGTAATGTCTGAGTGCGATCTGTGTGCTATCTGTTTTCATACAAATACATAAAAACTACATGATCACATACAGTTTCCTAGAATTATAATCTATAATATAACGCTGGGAGCGTCACTCTGTCCGAAGCCTTTATAGACTGCGCAAGCGAGACGCGACTGTGCAGTCTTGCTCCAGCAGAATAAGGCACCCAGCGTATGGCGCCGGAGATGATGGTACGCATAGACACTGCATGCATACCGCGATCTCCGGCGCCATACTTTCATACCTGACTGGGAGGAGCGTTGCCGGGGCAGGAGTTCATTGTCGGAATCGTGCATGCGCATAGCACTATCTGGCGCCATTTTACTGAAGACACATTTGCAGTGTGTCTTCAGCAGTAAGGCGCCAGACAGCGCGGTATGAGCATGCGCATACTCCTGCACCACACTCCTCCCCCGGCCTCCAGCAGAAAAGGACAGCGCTGGAGCACAGGGAAGAAAGGTGAATATAAATTTTTTTTGTATGTGTGCAGTTTAATAGGGGTGGAGGGACCATGCATACAAGGATAGGGGGGTGAGGGGACCATGCATACAAGGAAAGAGGGGTGAAGGGACCATGCATACCAGGAAAGAGGGGTGAGAGGACCATGCATACCAGGATAGGGGGGTGAGGGGACCATGCATACCAGGAAAGGGGGGTGAAGGGACCATGCATACCAGGAAAAAGGGGTGAGAGGACCATGCATACCAGGATAGGGGGTGAGGGGACCATGCATGCTAGGATTGGGGATGAGAGGACAATGCATACCAGGAAAGAGGGGTGAGAGGACCATGCATACCAGGATAGGGGGTGAGGGGACCATGCATGCTAGGATTGGGGATGAGAGGACAATGCATACCAGGAAAGAGGGGTGAGAGGACCATGCATACCAGGATAGGGGAGTGAGGGGATCTTGCATACCAGGATTGGGGGGTGAGGCGACCATGCATACCAGGATTGGGGGTGAGGGGACCATGCATACCAGGATAGGGGGGTGAGAGGACCATGCATACCAGGAAAGAGGGGTGAAAGGACCATGCTTATCAGGATAGGGGGTGAGGGGACCATGCATATCAGGATTGGAGGTGAGGGGATCATGCATACCAGGATTGGGGGGTGAGGGGACCATGCATACCAGGATTGGGGGGTGAGGGGACCATGCATTCCAGGATTGGGGGGTGAGGGGACCATACATTCCAGGATTGGGGGTGAGGGGGCCATACATACCAGGATAGGGATGAGGGGGCATGTATACCAGGATAGGGATGATGGGGCCATGCATAGCAGGATAGGGTTGAAGGGGTGCCATACATACCAGTATAGGAGGGAGGCAACACATACCAGGATGGGAGACCATATACCAATAAAAATGCTCGCCACCCAGGCATAGATCTGGTTCATAGCTAGTAGAAATATATTCGAAAAAGTTAGTTGCCACTTTCCATGTGGGATCCGATTTTGCTTCTCGCACCTATAGACTTGAATTTGTGAGTTTTGGAAGAAAGTAGTGAATGCTGCAATTTTTTCTCATGGACTCCAAGACCATGAAAATACTTGTTCCTCTGAACAGCGCTATTGAATGACATGGGCCAGTGAGCTGTCTGTTACACATCAGATTTATGCGCTAGTCTGCATAACCTCTATGAATCAGTTCCTTATACTACACAGATTAGTTCAATTTTAATATGAGAGGAGGAATAAAATAATGATAGGTATCACTTAAAGGGAATCTGTCACCAATTTTTTGGCATATCATGTAAAAAATCATTCAATTTAGTTTCAGCTCTGAATTTTACAAGTACTTTTTATACCCCTTGACTCCCCACCAATGATACATAAATTCCGTTTTAATTCCTCCCGCGGTGTATGTAAATATGCTCAGTCCGGTCCGATGGGCGGGGCTTATTGTCCGTATCACCCCCTCCTCGTCTTGCTGTATGTATTCATTTCTGTGACTAGCACAGATAGAGAACAGTTACCGTGCGTGCGCATTCAAATGGTCCCTTGCGCATGCGCAGTATGCTTTGCCCAACTGTGGGCAAAGACGAAAAACAGTATTGCGCATGCGCCATGGTGTATGCCGGAGCATGCGCAATACTGTTTTTCGGCTTTGCCCACAGTTGGGTAAAGCATACTGCACATGCGCGAGGGACCATTTGAATGTGCACGAGCGGTAACTCTACGCGAGCGCAGGAATTACACAAAAGGAATGCGTAGAGCAAGCCAGGAGGGGGGAGAGACAGACAATAAGCCCAGCTCATTGGACCGGACCGAGCATATTTACATACACCGCAGGAGTAATAAAAATGGTATTTATGTATTATTGGTGGGGAGTCAAAGGGTATAATAAGTACTTGTATAATGCAGAGCTGTCACTAAATTGAATGATATTTTTACATGATATGCCAAAAAAGTGATGACAGATTCCCTTTAAAGGATATTAGTTGCAAAACATTAGTAAAAGCTTAGAGAGTCTTGCTGCACAGCTTTTTTGGAATGCGACTTTCTATTGTCATTTTTAAGTCAATGTGTTTTTTTATATACTGTATAAAAAAACATTCTGAGGCTATTGGATGCCTTTTAGTACGGAAAGTTTTCAATATCCTTTTCAACAGAACTTAAAAAAAATGCCAAGAAAAAATAACATTATACCTGCTGTTAAAAACACACATAAAGAACACAGCAAAAACGAACATAAAATGGATAAGGTTTTTTTTTATTTATAATTTAAAATGCGGAATAAAACACTCATTGAAAAAAGAACTTATAGCAACTTAGGCTTCTATGCTACTGATATGAATCCCCTAATACATTGTTCAAGTGTCCATTTACCAATAAAAAGTCTACTTTACGACTCCTTGTATAGACTTTTCGTTACAGGCTCAGTGTAAATATTGGTGAAGTGTTAGATTCAACATTTTCCTTTCCAGCTGGCTACAGAGTCTATGTAGTACATGCCAGATTCTAAGGTGGAGTCATTTGGGGCTATTCTAGTTTCCATATATATTCGGTCATATGGTGCCTGGGAGTTCTAGCTGGTGAATAACCCATTGAACCCTTTGGCTACATACACCCATTCATGTTTGTTTTGTAGCTGGTAACCTTTTCCACTATGAGAATGTGTCATTTCCCTTTTATCCAACCTGAGGCGCCATTTAGTTTCCAAATGATCTGAGCCTGGCCCGTGGAACATACGTAAGCAGAAGGAGAATGATTTAGGAAACCTCGTCTTCTTGTGCATCTGCGGATAATTAAAGTTTAGTTGTACAATCTGTATTTCGGCGATATGTTGATTACGGCTTTGTTTTTCAGTTTTATTGTAAACATTTACATTGATTTATGGCTACTGTTTCCTGGTGATAAAGCAACCTTGGAATGTGACGTGATTGCAATTGTGTCTGCATCGTGGCTATAAACACTTAACATATGTGCAATAAATCAAACGCTGTCGCGGTGACTTTTATCATATCTCTACAACATTTTAATCTTTGGAAATGATATTGCTAAGTCATGAACAGTAGAGAAGGTTATAGATAAAAGATTATGAGAAATTGAATTTCAGGTTTTAGATGGGGGTGAACCCAGCAGATAGATCTTCAGTATTCTTCAGCATCTAAATGTTAATTGTAATCTCCTAAACAAGCCATGCCACTGTGTGTTGTTAGAAAAGGCGCCAGGATGGATAATTCTGGAACATTGGCAGTGGATAATGTAATAAATGAAAATGAGCAAAATCCACAATTCAGCCACTGCCTGTTGCTTGTACAGTGCCTGAAAATGTCGCCATGAGTCCCTGACCCTACTAAAGGGTTAACAAAGTAACATTCACACACCAGGACCAATTTAAAAGGAAGCCAATTAACTTATGAACAAAATATTTGGATGTGGGAGAAAACAAGCTGAGAATATTAATTTATCATGTTTAACTCATTATGTATTTGGGGAAATTTAAATGTTTAGTAACAAAATAGTCGGCATTCCTATTGACTGCCAGCACGATCCACAGGCTGCTGCATATTAGTGGTGGTGCTCTGTATCATTCAGCAAGATCCAATATAATCATTCACACAGAGGTACCTTGAGGAAGCACATTTTCAGGCAAGGTGTAAGACAGACTAAGTGCAACACAATTGGATAAGTGGAAGGGGGCCCAACACTAGGATAGCAGGGAGTGGAGACCCCTAGGCAGAACTAACGTCACCATGTCTTCCCTAAGACCCTAAGTAGGTTCCGCACCTATCTCCGAATAGGACACCTAGAGAAGGACAGGATGAGCGCTACTTAATCTCCCTACACTTCAGACAACAGGGGGGACACTTATCTTTTAGAAGACACAGAGAGGAAACACCAGAAGTCCTCCCAACATACGAAATTAAGGCAGCCGACTGCTGAAGCTCCAGGCCTTCACAAGGGAAGAAAGGAAGTAGGGAGTTGTAAACACCTAGGTCCAGGTGTAGTCATTAGCACCTGTGGAAGTGGACACTATTCTGCAAAGCAAATAGCTGAGACCTTCTGCAGCCTCTGACATATCCGTGACAGTACCTCCCATTCTACAAGTGGCCTCCAGACACTCAAGACCAGGTTTCTCAGAATAAGAGGTGTGGAATGAATGAACCCACCTTGGGGCATTCACCTCTGATGCAAAAATCAACATCCTTTCCTCAGGACCATAACTCCTCCAATGCAACAAGTAATGTAGGGAACAACGTCGGAGGCGAGAATCTACAATCCTCCAAATTTGAAACTCTAGATTTCCATCAACCATAATTGGAAGAGGCGGTAGGGGTGAGGACTCAAGGGGTTCCACATATCTTTTGAGCAAACACCTGTGAAAATGTGGTAAACCTTAAGAGCCTGAAGAAGCTCAAGACGAAATGCTGCTGGACCAATGACAGCAGTTATATTATAGGGACCAATGAATCTAGGTCCCAACTTCCAGGAAAGAACCCTCAACCTGAAACTCTTGGTAGACAACCACACAAAGTGATTCACATTCAGGTGTGAACCTGGTATGCATTTACTGACAGTCATACATTTATACATGTCTCCCCTGACCCTGTTAGGAACAGGTAGTGGCGCGAAACAGGACCAGATGAATGGGAATGCATTACTTTAGAATATACGCAATCATTGCAGGTAGACACTTGCTCAACCACATACCAATGCAACCCCGGCCACCAAAAATGACGAGAAAGGAGTTCCACATTTACCTTACCACCAGAGTGGCTAGCAATTACAGAGTTATGAAATTCTCTAGCTACATTGCAGCCCAAATTAGATGGCACAAATAACCTCCCTGAAGGGCAGGAGGCAGGGGTGTCCCCCGGGCCTACAACTCCTCATCCTCTAGGTCAGTATGCAAGACTGAGATGAATACCTCCTTCTGCAAAATTGGGGTGGGGTCCTCAAAGCCAGATAAAAATGTTGGTAATGTCCCTGTAGAAACAGAAAAAAAGGAAATGTTTAGGCAGTTACCATGACAGTAATCTCCCCACTTAACAGTCTCTCTGGTTTGCCAATCTACAGTTGGATTATGCTTCACCAACCAAGGCAAACGCAGAACCATTGGAGTGCGGAGACCCTTCAGGGATTACTTCATGATGAAAAGACCGCAACTTCAGTCTTATGTTATGAACAATTTGTGTCAGTGTTCTCTGTGCAAGTGGTGCTGAGTCAATGGTGCAAATAGGAATAGGTTTAGCCAAGTTAGAACAGACGAAACCATGAGTTCTAGCAAACTCAGCATCCACCATACTGACTCCATCTCCACTGTCTACAAACACATACATTTTTTCAGACCTGCTCTCTAGCACCCCCTTTGCTGTTAGGACAAAACGAGAATTGCAGGTTGAAGGCGATTGTCACGCTCAAGGCTCCCAAGGGTTAATCGAGTACAGTATCTTTTTGATTTTGGATTGCAGGACATTCCCCAATAAAATCAGACATCACAAACAGAGTAGAGACAGCGATTCACAGGTTGATGGATTTAACATCTTTATTCTACCTTCTGTGGTGACGTTTCGATCATACAAGATCTTTTTGCAAGGGACTTCTTGGACCTGACGTGCGCTCTTATTGTGGGTAAAGTTGACGATGTGATACTATGAGGTGCTGTGGACTTATTTTTCTTTTTGCATGCCCAATAAAATGTCCATTCTTCTCACAAAAAAAATACACCCTTTTTCTTGTAAATGTCGGGAGAAACATGCGACGTGAATGCTCCTCCCACCTTAAAGGGTTCCTCTATCTCCGCAGGTATAGGTTCACTCCTGAACCTTTCCTCAGACACCGGGATCTTGTCCTGGAAAGAGGGCTCAGAAGCACATGGTCTTACCCATCTGTCCCTCAGGTGTCTATCCATCAAAGTAGCCAAGGAAATGGCAGCCTCCAGTGACACAGGTGTTTCATACACTGCTAATATGTTCTTTAACCTTTCAGTGAGGCCCTGAAAGATTTGGCTTCTGAGAGCCTGGTTATTTTGAGGTTGGTGTCAGTTTACCATTGGAATACAGAGCTATATGTCTCTACTAGAGTTGAGCGACTTTTGGTTTTTTATGGTCGAGTTTTGTTTCGTGAAACCCGACTTTTCCAAAAGTCGGGTCGAGCAAGATCGTCCAATTATAGGGAAAAGTCGGGGTCGTCCCGAAACACGAAACCCAATGTAAGTCAATGGGGAATAAAAGTCGGCAGTGAGAGGAGGACAGGAAACACACCTACAGTGCTCATTTGAATGCCAAAAGCATCAATTCTTCTTACTTAAGCTGGTCAACCTTAATTAACTTCATAATACAAGTTACGCACTGAAAAATGGGGGTTATTTGGCTAAAGTTGTGGGGGGGTAGGGCTGGCTCCAGGTTTTCATGTGCCCTGGGCAAAAGAGCGCCCCTTTAACACATAATACCACAACTCATCATGCTCCGATATGGCAGAGAAATAGCGGTATAGTACAATGAAAAATACTTCACTCTTTACATCTCATGACGAGGCCCATCTATTTCTCCATACAGAATCATTGGTCCCATATAATGTTTGAAACAGTATATGATGAGCTCCACATAATGCTACAGTATATGTTGGTCCCCATGGATGAAGCTCCACTGTCTTATGGGCCCAAATAATGCTCCAAACATAATGGGCCCCATTTCTAATGCTCTAGTGTATAATGGGCCCTGTAAATGCTGCTCCAGTGTCTGATGTCCACCTTTGGAATGTTCCAGTGTATGGTGGGCCCCATCTATCATTCTCCAGAGTATAGTGCTCCCCAAAAATTGCTGTCCCAACATTGAAAACAATGAAATAAGTCTCCTCGCTAGGGAATCCCTGTACTAGTCTGGACTCCTCGTCGTCCCCATCTTCCATCTCACTGCACAGTATTTCAACCTTGCAAGTGCTGTGATCCTGAGCAAGCAGGGGGAGCCCACTCGTTGGCGACGGCACTGGCACAGGGCCCCTGATAGTACGATGGTGTGTCTGATGGCGGGTGGGCCGAACCTGCACTTTCATCTGCAGCTTCCTCTTTGTCACCGTGTAAGATGGAACTGTATATGGGAAGGGTAACCTGAGTTTCATCAGGGTCAGATTCAGGCCGGGTAGCGTGCGAGGGGAATGTAGTGGTCTGGGTCAATGTACCAGCAGATTCATCGAGCAGTGGCTGGGCATCAGTGCACTTGTGTCGCCCCCAGGAGTACGGTCGCCACAGTGGCATTACCTTCCTCCTAGGGAGTGTGATGTCATGCTTGGGAGCAACGAAGGATCTCTCTAGCAGGTTAACTGATTGGGCGGCGTTATTCCCACGAGTCATGACCCTCCAAACAGCGTTCATGAAGGCAAAGTGTTTGTTTTACGTGGGCAGTATGGTTGCAAAGCTGAACCTTAAAGGAATGTCCAGAAGGGCACCACCAGGAGTGGAGCCTACGGCATAATTTGACTCAACACGGGCAACCTCAACCATGCCAGCTACAGAACAGATGCAGACATTGCAAGCTTAATTCCGTTAACGAACGAGACTCCGTCATGCCCCGCGGTCCGAGTCCGGCTTACTAGAGGGACACGTGAGGCTCTGGCACATGAGATTGGCCAATAACTGGTGTGTCATGCCCTTACATGTCCGTGGCTGCATGTGCGCTACACTGAAAAGGCCAGCGTTTGTTGCTTACAGGTGCAGATAACCCGCTGAACAACGTTAGTGATGGGGATCACTGATTACAATTATTACTCGCGAACGATGATTTCCCAGTAAGTGCAGGTCAACCGCAGTTCCGGAATTAGGCCTAACCGTCATTCCTGAAAAAAATGAAAAACTTACGTGTGCAAACCACAGGTGCTGTAGCTTGCTTAACAGCTCGCCAGCCGTTCTCACGCCCAGTATGGGTTACACGTGATTGCACAAAGGTGAGAAAGGGTACCGTATCTCCGGATGACATGTATGGATAGCGTACACATTCAAAAGATATGTCTATACATCAGGAGGCAGGCTCAGATGGTGTAAGGCCCAGTATGGCTTGCAAGTGATTGCTCAAAGGTGAGAAAGGGTACCGTATCCCCGGATAACATGTATGGATAGCGTACACATTCAAAAGATATGTCTATACATCAGGAGGCAGGCTCAGACGGTGTAAGGCCCAGTATGGCTTGCAAGTGATTGCACAAAGGTGAGAAAGGGTACCGTATCCCCGGATAACATGTATGGATAGCGTACACATTCAAAAGATATGTCTATACATCAGGAGGCAGGCTCAGACGGTGTAAGGCCCAGTATGGCTTGCAAGTGATTGCACAAAGGTGAGAAAGGGTACCGTATCCCCGGATAACATGTATGGATAGCGTACACATTCAAAAGATATGTCTATACATCAGGAGGCAGGCTCAGACGGTGTTAGGCCCAGTATGGCTTGCAAGTGATTGCACAAAGGTGAGAAAGGGTACCGTATCCCCGGATAACATGTATGGATAGCGTACACATTCAAAAGATATGTCTATACATCAGGAGGCAGGCTCAGACGGTGTCAGGCACAGTATGGATTTGATGGCCCAGACTACACAGCGGAGGAGCAGGGAGAGGTAAAGATTGCAAATGCTGGGGCCCTGCCCAAGCAAGGGGGGCCCACTCGTGGGCGTCGGTACTGGCACTGGGCCCCTCATAGTACGGCGGTGTGTCTGACGGCGGGTGTGCACCACCACCGTCAGAGACACTTGATTGCACTATGAGGGACCCTGTGCCAGTGCCCGTGCCCAAGAGTCGGCCTACCCACCTGTCCAGGGCAATGGCACTCGCACGGTGTCGTGCGCTAGGTGGTGACCCCGGCCAAGGGGGGGGGGGGCAGTACAGTTAGGGAGTTTTAGAAAGTGGCATATGTTGATGTTGGATATTTAGCTGACGCAAAAGGTGAAATAGGTCAAGTCACAGGAAGAGGTGGACCAAAGCAAGCCATTTTTCTGTCACCCTATGTGTCATCAGGGGAAGGTGGGACAAAATCCTTGGAAACCCATGCATGGTTCATTTTAATGAAGGTTAGATCATCCACATTTTGGGTTGACAGACGGGTCCTTTTTTCTGTCAGGATTGATCCAGCTGCACTGAAGACTCTTTCCGATAGCACACTTGCAGCTGGGCAAGCGAGCTCCTGTAAGGCATATTGTGCCAATTCAGGCCAGGTGTCCAGTTTAGCAGCCCAATAGTCAAAGGGGAATGACCTGTGGGGGAGAACATCGATATGGGAGGAAAAGTAGTTTGTAACCATAGTTGACAACTGCTGTCTCCTGTCACTTTCCATCGATGCTGTATTACCAGTTGTGTGAGCGGTACTTGAAAAATCAGTCCACAACATTGTCATGAAACCCCTGTCTCCAACGCCACTTCTGCTGTGTGCACCATGAACACCTCTGCCAAGCTGCCCCCGGCCCGTACGGCTCGTGTGAGAACCATCACCGCTGCTGTGTGCTGGGAATGCCTCAAGCAACCGATTTACCAGAGTTGCTTGTTTATTAGCCAATATTAGGTCAAGGTTCTCCTGTGGCATGATGTTTTGTAATTTGCCTTTATAGCGTAGATCCAGGATGCTGGCCAACCAGTAGTCGTCATCGTTCATCATTTTGGCAATGCGGGGGTCCCTTTTTAGGATCCGCAAGGCATAATCTGACATGTGGGCCAATGTTCCCGGTGTCAGTGATGCACTGCGAGTGCTGGGTGGAGGAGCACTTTCTGGCAAATCCACATCCCTCCAGTCACGCACAAACCCTGTACCAGACCTTGCCACGCCAACATTTTCACTTGCCCCACGAGATGCATCCTCCTCCCCTAAGTAATCATCCCCATCATCATCCTCCTCCTCCTCTTCTTCCTCCAACTCGTCCAGGAGAGGTCCCTGAGCAGACAATGGCTGAATGTCATCAAGGATTCCCTCCACCTCTTCCTCGTCGTCAACATTGGCTGCAGACGCCTGCTCCTTAAGGTGCGTCAAAGTTTGCATGAGCAGACGCATAAGTGGGATGCTCATGCTTAGGATGGCGTCGTCTGCACTTACCAGCCGTGTGCATTCCTCAAAACACTGATGGACTTTACAGAGGTCTTTCAGCTTCGACCACTGCACACCTGTCAACTCCATGTCTGCTCTCAAAGTGCCTGGCCGTGTATCCTCCCACAAATGCATTATGGCCTGCCTCTGCTCGCACAGCCGCTCCACCATGTGCAGGGTGGAGTTCCACCTTGTTGCAATGTCGATAATGAGGCGGTGGTTGGGAAGGTGGAGCAATCACTGCAGCTTCTGCATACGAACGGAGCGTACAGGCGAACGGCGGATGTGCGCGCACAGTCTTCGCACCTTCTGGAGCAGGGCTGTTAACTCCGGATAATTTTTGAGGAAGCACTGCACCACCAGGTTCAAGGTGTGAGCCAAGCAAGGTATGTGGCTGAGTTTTGAAAGGGCTATGGCTGCCACAAAATTACGGCCGTTATCACTAACTACCTTGCCTGCCTCAAGATGTACACTGCCCAGCCATGACTCAGTTTGTCGCTTCAAGTACTCGGCCAGCACCTCGGCGGTGTGTCTGTCGCCCAAACACATCATCTGCAACACAGCCTGCTGACGCTTTCCACTAGCTGCTCGATAGGGGGACACCTCGTGTGCAACAGTGGCAGCTGCAGATGGAGTGCTCGTACGACTGCGCTCTGTGGACGAGCTTTCGCTTCTGGAAGAGGAGTAGGAGGAGGAGGGTGGAACGCCTACAGCCAACTGTTTCCTATACCGTGGGCTAGGCAGCACTGTCCCACCACCGCTGTCCCCTGTGGACCCTGCATCCACCACATTAACCCAGTGCGCAGTGATGGACACGTAACGGCCCTGGCCATGCCGACTGGACAATGCATCAGTTGTGAGGTGCACCTTTCCACTCACTGACTGCTTGAGTGCATGGACAATGCGGTCTTTCACATGATGGTGGAGGGCTGGGATGGCTTTGCGAGAGAAGAAGTGGCGACTGGGTAGGTCATAGCGTGGTACTGCATAGGACATGAGTTCGCGGAAAGCTGCGCTTTCCACCAACCGATAGGGCATCATCTCAAACGAGATTAGTTTGGCAATGTGGGCGTTCAAACCCAGTGTACGCGGATGAGAGACTGAGTACTTTCTTGACCTACTCATAGTGTCTGGGAGGGTGAGCTGGACTTGAGAGCTGCATATGGTGGAAGTAGCGGTGGACAGGTCGGACTGAGAGAGGGTTGATGATGGTGATGGAGTTGGTGTTCTTTCTGATGGCCTAGATTCAGTATTTCGTTGATATAACATTGGGATTCCCTGACTGCTGTGGCCTTGCAACGACACCTCAACATTTGCTGCTGTGCTAACCGGTGGGCTTACAGTGGGGGAAACAATGTAGCGTTGCTGACTACCTTCTTTGTGATGAGTTGCACATGTGGCACTTGAGGTTTGGTGTTGTGTCCACGCTTGCAAGTGCATGCTGGTTAAATGTCTAAGCATGCAACTGGTATTCAAATTTTTCAGATTTTTCCCTCGGCTAAAGGTCTTTGCGCACTTCTTACAGTTAACCTTGGCCTGATCATGAGGATTTTGTTCAAAAAAGTGCCACACTGCACTCTTCCTACTTTGGCAGACATTTTGCGGCCTAGCACGCTGTGATGTTTTGACCCTCTGGACAAGCTGTCCAGCAACTCTTTTGATTTTTAGAACCTGTCTTTGGAGTGCTCCGGGCCTGCCAGATAACAGCTGTTGCGATGTTGATGTCCGCTGTGGATGCTCCTCATCTGAGCTATTGGAAGCAGCACCCTCTTCCCCCAATGGATGCCAATCTGGGTCAACAACTGGGTCATCCATCACCTCCTCTTCAATGTCATGTGCACCTTCCTCTGTGTCACCGTATATGGTGGTATAGTGTGCGGGAAGGGGCAACTGAGTTTCATCAGGGTCAGAATCTGGCTCTGTACACTGCGAGGACAATGTAGTGCTCTGAGTGAATGTACCAGCAGAATCAACTATCAGCGGCTGTGCATCAGTGCACTCCATGTCAGATTCATCTTGGCCTGGGTAATTCACCATTTCACTTGATAATCCAGGCATGGTATGTGAAAACAGCTCCATGGAGTAATCAGTAGTATGGCCTGCGTCATCCTTCAATCTTGGTTGTGGTGAAGGACACAAGGAAAGGTGTGGTTCATGAACATGAGCCTCCAATGACGACTCAGTGCTTTTACTTTTTACAACTTCAGAAGAGGAGGCGATAGAGCTGGAGGCTGAGTCAGCAATGTAAGACAAAACTTTTTCCTGCTGCTCTGGCGTTAAAAGCGGTTTGCCAACTCCTAGAAAACTAAGCCTTCGAAGCCTTATAGAGCCAGACGATGACGCAGACTCAACACCTCCTGCATTCGGTCCTATTTTGCTTTTGCCACTACCATCAGATCCACCACCAACACCATCATTACTAGCTGCCAACCCCCGCCCAATTCCACGGCCTCTTCCACCAGCCTTCCTCATTTTTGGTAGAAATGTAGACAAAATCCTACAAACTATATAGTAATGTAAAACAAGGTACAAGGTGTCTATAGGACAGG
Source organism: Dendrobates tinctorius (assembly GCF_039654945.1). Taxonomy (NCBI): domain Eukaryota; kingdom Metazoa; phylum Chordata; class Amphibia; order Anura; family Dendrobatidae; genus Dendrobates; species Dendrobates tinctorius. Next base: position 9,149,004 of record NW_027361671.1, on the reverse strand, counting down.
GGAGATTTAGATTTTCTGCAGAAACTTGTGGACACTGGACACTTGGATTGTGTGAGGCCCACTGAATATCACAGCGCTATGTCACAGGCTCGATGGCACAGGTGTGAAAAAAGTGACTACAGGATAAGGGAGATTTTGAATTTCTGGGAGATTTTGAATTTCTGCAGACACTTGTGGACACTGGACACTTGGATTGTGTGAGGCCCACTGAATATCACAGCGCTATGTCACAGGCTCGATGGCAAAGGTGTGAAAAAAGTGACTACAGGATAAGGGAGATTTTGAATTTCTGGGAGATTTTGAATTTCTGCAGACACTTGTGGACACTGGACACTTGGATTGTGTGAGGCCCACTGAATATCACAGCGCTATGTCACAGGCTCGATGGCACAGGTGTTAAAAAAGTGACTACAGGATAAGGGAGATTTTAAATTTCTGCAGACACTTGTGGACACTGGACACTTGGATTGTGTGAGGCCCACTGAATATCACAGCGCTATGTCACAGGCTCGATGGCACAGTTGTGAAAAAAGTGACTACAGGATAAGGGAGATTTAGATTTTCTGCAGACACTTGTGGACACTGGACACTTGGATTATGTGAGGCCCACTGAATATCACAGCGCTATGTCACAGGCTCGATGGCACAGGTGTGAAAAAAGTGACTACAGGATAAGGGAGATTTTGAATTTCTGCAGACACTTGTGGACACTGGACACTTGGATTGTGTGAGGCCCACTGAATATCACAGTGCTATGTCACAGGCTCGATGGCACAGGTGTGAAAAAAGTGACTACAGGATAAGGGAGATTTTGAATTTCTGGGAGATTTTGAATTTCTGCAGACACTTGTGGACACTGGACACTTGGATTGTGTGAGGCCCACTGAATATCACAGTGCTATGTCACAGGCTCGATGGCACAGGTGTGAAAAAAGTGACTACAGGATAAGGGAGATTTTGAATTTCTGCAGACACTTGTGGACACTGGACACTTGGATTGTGTGAGGCCCACTGATTATCACAGCGCTATGTCACAGGCTCGATGGCACAGGTGTGAAAAAAGTGACTACAGGATAAGGGAGATTTTGAATTTCTGGGAGATTTTGAATTTCTGCAGACACTTGTGGACACTGGACACTTGGATTGTGTGAGGCCCACTGAATATCACAGCGCTATGTCACAGGCTCGATGGCACAGGTGTGAAAAAAGTGACTACAGGATAAGGGAGATTTTGAATTTCTGCAGACACTTGTGGACACTGGACACTTGGATTGTGTGAGGCCCACTGAATATCACAGTGCTATGTCACAGGCTCGATGGCACAGGTGTGAAAAAAGTGACTACAGGATAAGGGAGATTTTGAATTTCTGGGAGATTTTGAATTTCTGCAGACACTTGTGGACACTGGACACTTGGATTGTGTGAGGCCCACTGAATATCACAGCGCTATGTCACAGGCTCGATGGCACAGGTGTGAAAAAAGTGACTACAGGATAAGGGAGATTTTAAATTTCTGCAGACACTTGTGGACACTGGACACTTGGACTGTGTGAGGCCCACTGATTATCACAGCGCTATGTCACAGGCTCGATGGCACAGGTGTGAAAAAAGTGACTACAGGATAAGGGAGATTTTGAATTTCTGCAGACACTTGTGGACACTGGACATTTTTGGACTGTGTGAGGCCCAATGAATATCAGAGCGCTATGTCACAGGCTCGATGCAGCAGGTGTGAAAAAAGTGACTACAGGATAAGGGAGATTTTGAATTTCTGCAGACACTTGTGGACACTGGACACTTTTGGATTGTGAGGCCCACTGAATATCAGAGCGCTATGTCACAGGCTCGATGGCACAGGTGTGAAAAAAGTGAATTGTAGAATTGGGCAGAATAGGAATCTCCCTAGAGTGTAGGTCTGTAAGAACGGAATAAGTCCTCCACTTATCCTTCCACAGTGACACACAGATAGCTTCACTGTGGCTGTGATAACAGCCGTTACACGGTACTGTGTGAGGAGCGTACACCGCTGTATGGTGTGAATAAATGCACGCTCAGTACCTTAGCAGGACAAAAAAAAAATTGGGATTGCTTTTAAAAAAGCAGTTTACAGAGCAGTGGGGAAACAGCAATGCAGCTGTCAGGAAGCCTTAGAAGGCAGCCTAACAACCAACACCGCTGATCCACCACAATATAGCCTCCCCTTGCACTGCACACACAGTGACTGGTGTGTTGCACAGGCAAAATCGCTAGCAGCAGAAGCAGTTTTTTTGTCTTCTTCCCTGCCTAACGCTCACCCTACAGAATCAGCAACCTCTCCCTATGCTAAGATCGGCAGAAGTAAGATGGCGGTCGGCGTGCACGCCCTTTTATAACCCCTGTGACGCCCACCAAAGCAAGCCAATCACTTGCATGCCCTTCTGAAAGATGGTGGCGACCCCTGCCTATGTCATCACGTTGCCCACAGTGTCCGTGGATCCTGATTGGCTGAAAAAGAGCGCTAAACAAACTTTTGAAACGCGACTTTGGCGCGTAAGTCTCTGACCTCGTGGCCGACCTCATCCTAGGGTCGGGTTTCGTTTCATGAAACCCGACTTTGCCAAAAGTCGGCGACTTTTGAAATTGTTCGACCCGTTTCGCTCAACTCTAGTCTCTACTGAACGATTTCCTTGCTGAATGCGAGGCAGCTTGGATTCAGCCATGGAAATACGATCAGGATCATCATAGATAAGGGTTAGGGCCCTGAAAAACTCTTCAGTGAGAACCTCTGCAGCTGCTCTGCCAGCAAAGCAACAGAATTCATGAACTCAGCAAAAGAAAAAAACCCACACAGAAAAAGCATACCAAAAAAAGCACGTACCAGTTTTTTTTTCTTTTACAAACGTGAAGGGCGGATGTTAATCTCACGCAAGGTGTAAGACAGACTAAGGGGAAGGGGTGGCCAACACTAGGGAAGCAAGGAGTGGTGACCCCTAGGCAGAACTGATATCACCCTGTGTGCCCTTAGACCCTAAATAGGTTCCGCACCTATCGCTGAGCAGGATACCCAAGCTCTGCCAGATCCTAGCGGTAAGCACTGCATAGGGAAGGACAGGATGAGCACTTGTCAATCCCCCCATACTACAGACAACAGGAATAGACGAACAGGGGGGAACACTTGTGTTTGAGCAGACTCAGAGAAGAAACACCAGACGTCTACCCAACACCGGAAAGGAAGTCAGCCGACTACTGTAGCTCCAGGACTTCACAAGAGAGGAATGGAACTAACACCCGCACCTCTCAACAGGAAGTAGGGAGTTATAAACACCCATGTCCAGGTGTATTTATTAGCATCGGGGAAGTGGCCACTAGTCTGCAAAGCAAACAACCAAGACCTTCTGCAGACAGATGCAATGCAATGGTCAGTTGCCTTGAAAAATGATGTCCAAGGGTATCACACTGCAGGGATTTTGATTCAAGCATCATATAAGCAACAGAGAGTAAGCAGTCTTTACAACAAGGTTAGCAATCTCAAACAATGTAGTTCTAATGTTTTCATTTTTTAAAATAGTTTTTAAATATCACATATAAATTAATTGTCTTTCAAAACGGTATAGCACATAGAGGAAAATACTGAGGAAACATGCCAGGATAGCATGTTTAATCAATGCAAACACTAGCAATAGCGTAAATGGTAAACAGACTGATGAAAAGTCAAAGAGAAATCAGTAACAAAGACACCAGACATACATGCCAGAAAGGGTTAATCACGCTTACCCATCGCAAATGGCGGCACCCACAACTCTCCCTGCTGGCCCCTTTGACGTGCATTTTACGTGGCAGCTTTTTCAAAAAACCCTGGGCATTTGGGCATTGCTTTTTGTGGGTCTTAGGCTAGTTTCACACTTGCTTTTTTTTGCAGCGCGTTTTTCCCGCAAAAAAACGCATTGAAAAAACGCATACAAAAGCATACAACTGCTGCGTTTTTTTCAAGCATTTTTATGAGCATGCATGAAAAAAACGCAGCGTTTTTATGCGTTTGTATGCGTTTTTAGTGCGTTTTTACAGCGTTTGCGTTTTTTTCCAACATTAGGTGGCCCCTCACACTAACCCAAACCATGACTTTACTAACCCTAACCCTGACCCTAACCCTTAACCCTAACCCTGACCCTAACCCTAACCCTAACCCTGACCCTAACCCTTAACCAAACCATACTTAACCCTAACCCAAACCCTAAACCCTAACTAACCCTAACCCTGACCTTAACCCTGACCCTAACCCTAACCCTAACCCTGACCCTAACCCTAACCCTAACCCTGACCCTAACCCTAACCCTAACCCTGACCCTAACCCTTAACCAAACCATACTTAACCCTAACCCTGACCCTAACCCTGACCCTAACCCTAACCCTAACCCTAACCCTGACCCTAACCCTAACCCTGACCCTAACCCTTAACCAAACCATACTTAACCCTAACCCTGACCCTAACCCTTAACCAAACCATACTTAACCCTAACCCTGACCCTAACCCTGACCTAACCCTGACCCTAACCCTTAACCAAACCATACTTAACCCTAACCCTGACCCTAACCCTGACCCTAACCCTAACCCTAACCCTAACCCTGACCCTAACCCTTAACCAAACCATACTTAACCCTAACCCTGACCCTAACCCTAACCCTAACCCTAACCCTGACCCTAACCCTTAACCAAACCATACTTAACCCTAACCCTGACCCTAACCCTAACCCTAACCCTAACCCTGACCCTAACCCTAAACCCCCTTAACTAACCCTAACTTTACCCAAACCCCTAAATTCCATTGTCTAAACTAATGGTAAAAAAAAAACGCATGTGCAAAAAAACGCATACATGAGCATGCCAGTGCGCACATATGCGCATCCATAGGCTATAATGGCCAATTTTAGCGCAAAACGTGCGCATACGTGCGCATGCGCTTTTTTGCAGGGCCAAAAAATGCAACATGCTGCGTCTGGAAAATACAAACGCACACCCCAAAAAAACGCAGCGCATGAAAATCGCATACGTGCGCTTACCAGCGCGCAGGTATGCGCACCCATGTTAAATATAGGGGAAAAAACGCATGCGCACGTATGCGTTTTTTTCCAACGCAAAAAAACGCAAATGTGAAACCAGCCTAAGTTGGCAATAAAGGTGTAAAGGTGTTGCAGAGCTTAGTCAACTTGTGAAACCAGCTGCAGTCACAGTAAGAGTATAAAAATTGAGATCACAATGAAGGTATAAAAGTTTTCTATAAACTTATCTCAAAATGAGAGTTCAGTGGTGACTCCTCGCACCACTCAAAGTTTGAGAGTTTTGTTTAGAACCACCATATCTAGGAACTCTGTCTTTAGAACACCAACATGTTTATCTGGCAACAACTGCACGGTAACCTCCCCAGGTTTCTTACATGTATTTATGCACTTCCCCTCAATTATTAAGTCTTGTAGTACTCTCAGTAGTGAGTGATTCAATCTTTACACACTAGCACAAATCTCCAGAGAAAGAACACTTGGGTTGACCACCTTTGCTGACAACTTTTTTTTTTTAACGTAAACACATGTATTTTGGGATAATAAAATATTTTTTGCAATTCTGCTTTATAACAAATTTTGCACCATATTGCTATTATAGGCTCCACATTCAGCTTTAGGTGGTTTGGGGCCATAAATCAGCTGAGAAGGGCTCAATAAAAGACAAAGCAGTTATAAACTTTCCTGTTAAACTCTCTATGTGAGCTCAGTGATAGCTTCTCAGTTAAAGAGGTTGACCACTTTCTCTTGTTACTGTAGTGCACCTGTCTTCATGGGCCGAACAGCTCTTCTGACCATACAATGGCCACTGGTGGAGGAATATGTGACCATACCTGTCCTTCAGTCTCCTCCAATAGAAAAGCAGTTTTCTCATGGGAGATGGTTAACAATTGAAGGTGGCTGTTGGACAACCCCAAATGTAGCCAACCACTTAAGGTACCCAAACACATTAGTCTTAAAGAGTAACAATTGGTTTAATTTTTAGGGAGATGGCAGTTGCTATGGATGCAATTCTAGGTAGGAGGGAGAGGAGGAGAGAGGAGCTATGCCTATAGCTCCCCCCTTCTCTCATCTACGTAGAATTGAGTGTCAGCACTCAGAACTGAGAATTTTGATAATGACATCCATTTTGGACGAGAAAGAAGCAAACTTTTGTCATAGCATCTATTACAAACTTGCTTATTCTCATGTGTACTGTTGATTTATGAAATAAAAATGAGAATGACGGTTACACTGTAAGTTGATGAAAGTGGAAAATTTCAGATTTCAAGGTTGAAATTCAACATCAAGCAATCGTTTAAGCCGGTTACACACTGTAATCAATAAAAATAAAAATGGCCATGTTTAAAATTTCCATCTTAACATTAGAGTAGTACGATCACCGGCGAATATTGTATTTGCATTATTCGGTGAACCCAGACCAACACCATTGGAGTCAATGGGAGTAGAAATTAGAGAAAATGTCAAACATAGTTTCGGCACGAATAGGGTACCAATATGGCACAAATATGGCAAATCCAGATTCGGTGATTGTTTCCGAACATATTCACTCGTCTCTACTTAACACGTGCATCGTGATCATTGGTCCTGACACTCCATGGGCTTATAGTACACTGTAAAAACAACTTAGAAGTCACACATATACCCAAATGTGATCCGATAAGTCAAAAATCCATTCACATGAGTGAGAAAAGGGCATGAACGGTGCTGGAAACAGGAAAAGATGGCGATCGGTAAGTATTTTATCACTATATTCTATACAGATTTAGACAGTTTTAGGGAATACAATACTTTGTGGAATGCTTCTTTAACTATATGTGCTATTTAGATTTTGTGCAAAGACCACTTGATGGCAGCAGACTTCTAACTGACCTTAGTAAATGTTCTGCGCCACAAAATTCTTAGGAATTTACAAAAACAAATACATCCCCTAATGCAACAAGACTCTAGTATAACTCAACACAAGGGCCAGTGTTTCCTCAATCAAAATGCAAATGCTTGCCTCAAGACCTTTGACGTAGTTTAGTTGAGATATATATTTGTTTTTATTTCTTTTATTTTGCCTAGAATATTCATTATTTCTTTTAAATAGATTGGGCACATTAACATGCAAGCGAGATAAAGAGGTGTAAACATTTCAGATTTATGACCTGTCTCCGAATCATTAAGTGTTTGTTTTGTCTGGAGAGAAGTCTTATTTTAAGTATTTCAGCTCATAATAAAAGAAAAAAAAGAAAATTAGAACAAAAATAAATAACCGTACGTGTATAAAGATATTTACTTTTTTCTATTGCTAAATCACGATGCCACATTCTTTTGGAATTAATAAGAGTGATACTGGTGCTTGTTATATGATGCTAAATCCTGGCTAAAAAGCTAAGTGACAGTGACATGGTTTTAGCTTGGTGACAACTCTGATTTTGTGCCTGTAGCAATGTGTCAGTAATGATGTGCCATCTCTGGGGTAAGTTCATGCTGTATATTAAGTGAATACAGAGGGATTATAGGCATCAATGCAATTATGTAACATGGCCCCATAACTATCTTGTCATTTATATCATGCCTTCCCCTATAGGACAGAGGAACCTTTTGCTCACTGGCTCACCAGTCACCAAAACGCCTATATCCCCCTATAAATATGTCAATATTCACATCTGATTGCAAGGGAACCACATACAGAATTCTACATGCAATATGTTTCCACTTATGGTTGGCAAATGTTGGCCTAAACGAATTAGCTATCAATTTGGTTAACAAATGTTGATCTAATTAAACAATTTACCAAGCAATCTATATCATATAAGTATTAGTGCTGACGAGAACGGGCATTCAATATATTGAATTTCACTTAAAATTAATTTCACTTCTAAATTTTAGGTGGTACTGCTTCTCATCAAAGAAATCCACATAGTGTATGTGGACTCACTTACAGACTGTTCACTATGGGAAACTGGTGTGGCAGCTGGACTAGGGTCCTGCAAATTGATTTGCTTATCTTTCCAAATCAGCTCGTCTTTAGGAGAAAAAAAAATATCTCAACCATTGACTAATCTGTCTGCAGAATGATTAAGCTACCGTGTATACTCCTGTATGAGCCAAGTTTTTCAGCACATTTTCTTTGCTGAAAAATACCCCCCCTCGGCTTATGCACGAGTCATGTCCCACTTACTTGTTCACTGCTGCAGTGCGGGTCTTCCCTGGTCTCTCCCGCTCATCTGCACATGCCTGCAGCCTCTGTGAGTGTTTCAGTGACTGCTGACAGGGCCGTCAGTCAGTGTTAGCATCTGGGCAAGTGCTGAGTTATTTGAGTAGATGAGGACACCGGCGCACTATGGGGGCCAGGTGCCTGTGCTGCCTCTTGCTTAGGCCCCTGGTACTTGCAATATTCACCTCTCCCCGTTCCATCGCTGTGGTGTGTCTTTTGCATCCTCTGACTGTGACTGTGACATTCAGGTCAGACTGCACAATGATGTGAATAGTCTCAGTGCAGATAGATGGCGATGCTGAGGAGGAGCTGTCAGCGACGAGCCGTGAGTATTTCATTTTTTCCAGCAGCAGCAATATACAGTATATGGGGATCAGAATAAACTGCATTGAGCATTATATGGGCATCTTTTGGAGCCCATCATGAACTTTATGGAGCATTATATGGGGCGTATTTTGTATGGAGCCGCATATGGGGCCCATCTTGAACTTTATGGAGCAATTTATGGGGCGTATTTTGTATGGAGCCGCTTATGGGACCTATCTTTAACTTTATGGAGCATTTTATGGAGCGTATTTTGTATGGAGCATCTTATGGGGCCCATCATCAACTTTATGGCGCATTATATAGGGCACATTTTGTATGGAGCATCTTATGTGGCCCATGATTAACTGTATGGATTATTATATGGATGCATTTCTCACCATAGGCTTATACTCGAATCAATACGTTTTCCCAGTTTTTTTGTGGTAAAATTAGGAGCCTCGGCTTATACTTGTGTCGGCTTATAATCGAGTAAATACGGTATGTATAACTATACTTCAATGTGCCACATAATGATTCTAGTACCAAAAAAGCAGTTATGGAATAAATTTTTAACCCAAATTCAATGCATACTGAATTAAATATTGTAGCCTTGAATGCCATTATCTAAGGCTACTAGTCCACAGACCATAAGGACAGAGTGTGTACACAGTTGTATCTTTATTTGGAAGTCAATGGATGCAAAATAGTGGACCTTAAACTTCAGGATTGAACCTGTAGATCTTCATATTTGGACAACATGCTGATATCTGTTGTCTTTTGTTCAGAAGTTTTAGAAGTGCATCCACAAAGATGTATGTTTCACTCTTTCTGTAACCAACTCATTGTCAAACCATATAGACTTGGGTGAAATTTGGCCAATGCTACTTGCTGTTGCATGTCTCACACAACACCTAACGGCTAACCTAATATGCAACCAAGAAGTGGAGCAAGCAGCGCAGTCATATGGATGAAGATTAAATAGCTGTAAAACCAGCACAATAAGTAATTGTGGCCAATTTCAACATTATGGGGGCATAAACACATCTAAATAAGAGTTTAGAACAAACCATACTTGCCTATCCCTTGCTCCACAAAAAAACAAAACTGTTTTGTCACTTTTTGCAAGTGGTTTTGACAAATATTGCAAAAAAAGTGTTTTTCTGTGATGAATTCTACTACTATGAAATCCAAAATAAGATGGTGAACCACAGTGCGCTATGAGAGCAGTGATACTTGAAAGTAACATTCTTGGACTGTTCATATTGTATGTTACTGATTTATCAAGATTTTCACAAGGGTGACCAAAATATTCAAATTTTCTAGTATATGGTCTCTTGAAAAACAGTGGGGAAAAAGTATTTAGTCAGCCACCAATTGTGCAAGTTCTCCTACTTAAAAGAGAAGAGAGAGGCCTGTAATTGACATCATAGGTAGACCACAACTATGAGAATCAAAATGAGAAAACAAATCCAGAAAATCATCTTGTCTGATTTGGCAAGATTTAGTTTTCAAATTATGGTGGAAAATAAGTATTTGGTCACCTAAAAACATTCAAGATTTCTGGCTGTCACAGACACGTAACTTCTTCTTTAAGAGGCTTCTCTGTCCTCCACTCATTACCTGTAGAAATGGCACCTGTTTGAACTTGTTAGCAGTGTAAAAGACACTTGTCCACAACCTCAAACAGTCACACTCCAAACTCCACTATGGTGAAGGCCAAAGAGCTGTCGAAGGACACCAGAAACAAAATTGCAGCCCTGCACCAGGCTGGGAAGACTGAATCTGCAATAGGCAAGCAGCTTGGTGTGATGAAATCAAATGTGGGAGCAAAAATTTGAAAATGGAAGACATACAAGACCACTGATAGTCCCCCTTGATCTTGCACTCCACGCAAGGTCTCACTCCGTGGGGTCAAAATGATCACAAGAACGGTGAGCAAAAATCCCAGATCCATACGTGGAACCTAGTGAATGACTTGCATAGAATTGGGACCACCACAATAAAGGCTACCATCAGTAACACACTACACTGACAGCGACTCAGATCCTGCAGTGCCAGATGTGTCCCCCTGCTTAAGCCAGTACATGCCTGTGCCCGTCTGAAGTTTGCTAGAGAGCATTTGGATTATCTAGAACAGTATTGGGAGAATTTCATATGGTCTGATGAAACCAAAGTAGACCTGTTTGGTAGAAACAAAACTCATCATGTTTGGAGGAGACATAATGCTGATTTGCATCCAAAGAACACCACAGCATCATGCTTTGGGGCTGTTTCTCTGCAAAGGGACCAGGACGACTGATCCTTGTACATGAAAGAATGAATGGGGCCCATGTATCGTGAGATTGTGAGTGCAAACCTCCTTCCATCAGCAAGGGCATTGAAGATGAAACGTGGATCGGTCTTTCAGCATGATAATGATCCCAAGCACACCACCAGGGCAACGAAGGAGTGACTTCGTAAGAAGTTTATGAAGGTCCTGGAATGGCCTAGCCAGTCTCCAGATCTCAACCCCATAGAAAACCTTTGGAGTGATTTGAAAGTCCATGTTGCCCAGCAACAGGCCCAAAACATCACTGTTCTAGAGGAGATCTGCATGGAAGAATCGGCCAATATACCAGCAACAGTTTGTGCCAACATTGTGAAGACTTACAGAAAATGTTTGACCTCTGTCATTGCCAACAATGGATATATAACAAAATATTGAGATGAACATTTAATAATGACCAAATACTTATTTTCCACCATAATTTGAAAAATCAATGTTTCCAAATCAGACAATGTGATTTTCTGGATTTATTTTCTCATTTTCCCCACTGTACTTGTCACTTCATGTGCATTGCTGTCATGTTCATATCTGGCACAACATAGCAATCCTCTGATTGCCTGAATCACAGTGAATCTTAAACTGAACAAATTGATTCTATGATCTTAAAATAATAAAATATAGATGAGTAAACACTGAATTTATCATCTGTATTGATACTTCAATTACTGTGTATCTGAAACTCTTATATTTACCATTGATATAAAATTTAAGAAATAATTTTGTCAGTGAAACAAAAAGAGAACAGGCAATTTCTACAGGCATGGTCATAAACACGTTAAGTGTCTGACCTTTTGCTCAATGTACAATCTAACCATCTATTAAAAACTTTTTAATCTTCATAGTCTTTAAGCCTCTAGAATGTTAATGAGCCAATTCTTAATTACTCGCATGCCTGCTATAACGTCTGACATCTCTAAGTTATGTCTAGCCCAGAAATCGTCTGAACAAAGAACAAATATAGAAAATGTAAAGTATATATAGTTTCCAGTGGCATCACTTGAAGCTTATTTGCCCAATATCCAATAGAACCCACAACTATTACAGGTCATTTTTAGAGAGGAGCGAACTTGTTCGGAAAACGTTTGCCAATCTCAAATTCGGCATGAACGTATCAGATTCGGATGTGTGTTTGGTTTCCCGAGCATTTTTATTCAAAGTCAGCAAAGTTTGGTCACGGTTCAGTAAATAATTGCGTTTCCATTAATGCTTTAGTTATGACTTTGACTAGGAGAGTGGTGCTCTATGATGATCAGGAGGGGGAAAGGGGGACGTGTTTGATGAGGAGAGGGTGTGTGTCTAGGTCAGAGGAGCTACAGAGTGTAATTTTTTTTCTTTTATAACTTAATATGTGTGCATTCTGGCAGCCAGTCAGGGCACAGAAACCATCCACAATGTCATGACACAAAGTCTTCTGTGATTGGCTGCCAAAGTCACATGTCCCGGTCCATATAAAAAGTGGACAACTTGTTTTGCTGGCACCATTTTCTCAGTATCACAGTGCAGATAGAAGGCACCTGCTAGTGCTGCTGCTGAAAGTGAACTTGTCAGCTAGATAAGATCTTGTCCTGTGTGAAATTGATCTTCCAGCATCTAACTAGATTGTGCTAAAACTGTGTTGCAGTTTCAGGAGGCCCCATTTTCTAATCCAAATTGTTTGTGGTAAAACTGTGTTGCAGTGCGATATCAGAAGACCACATTTTCAATTAAAAATTGTGAGGCCTAATATTGGGGTTCAGCCAGGATGCCAAATGTGCTAGTCCAAATAGTTTGTGAAAAAACTGTGTTGCAGTGAGAATCAGAAAGTCACAATTTCACTTAAAAATCATTCACCTTATTATTTGTGTTCTGCCAGGAGGCCAGATGTGCTAATCCAAGTCATTTGAAATAAAACTTTGTTGCAATGAGAAATTAAAAGGCCACATTACCTCTTAAAAACCATTAGATATAACAATGTTGTTCAGGCACACTATCTAAGAAAATAAATAGTTATTGTTCATTTAGTGATAGATGACTGACGTATGGGGGGGCATAAAGTTGTGAAACAGCAGATTAAAAGATGGGAAGGGTACATACAACATGAGTGGGAAAAAGTAAGGTCTTGGTGGAAGTGGGAATAGAGGCTTAGTGTTCAACATTGGTTAGGTGTCAATGTTAATGAAAGCTCAACTGAACAAACACCATCTCTTCCTATCCAAAGAGAACTAACAACATCTGTTGTTGGACCGGCTACTTGACTCCCTTTCTTTGGCAGCCACACAGCAGTACTGTACATCTTGTAGATGAGGCTCAGAAGGAGCATGTGCTCCAGTGGATGGCAAGCGCTGCATCAAGTGGCCTTTTCTCCTCTTCCACCACCTTAACATCACACACAGTACAATCCTCAGAGGTGGCACCCTAAACATCCATTTTTTCCTCCTGCTTCACAAATTTTGAAATGCCCAACTGACTGTGGGGAATTACAGATGGGCCATTCAGCAGAGCTGTTCACACATTCTATTCCATAGGCATCAGAGGACTGCTCCAAAGATAACAGATTCCTCAGAATCCAGAGGGGGAAAGCATTTGCATCAGTTCCCAAAATCTTTCCATGTTGGATTCAAGGCCGGACAAAGTAGGGTCCGAGCAGAATCCGGAACCTCGTCACCAGACGCTAACTTCCAGGGACTGCATGTGGACTGAACTGTGGTGTCAGAGAAGGAAGAGGAGGAGGGTGACTCTCAGGGTGAGGAATGTGAGAACAGAGAAGATGATGAAGTTTAAGATCCCACGTGGTGTGAACCCAGAGATATGCAGCTGAGTAGCTCAGCAGAGGAGATGAAGGAGGAGGAAGATGAGGAGGTTACTTTGTGGCTTCCTGCACAGACACAAATTAATGCAATCACATCAAGCACTGCATCCTCAGCCCTAACTCTGGCTGTGGCAAGCACCAATCACAAGTGTGCAGTTCACAAGGGTGGCAAATGTTGCCTAGCAAGGGCTTTTTTTTTGAGACCGCACAGTATGACCCAACTCAAGTTATCTGCCAAATTTTCAAAAAAAAAAACTTAGAGGCAAAAATTACAATATTTTGACAACTATGCTCATGAATCGGCACATGTGCGATCAACATACCTTAGTATGGAAATCTCATTTTGATAAAATGCTGACTACTGGCCGTCCCATCAACCACATCTGCTGCTTCTTCCTCCTCTGTCACCATGCCAAAAGTTCTCAAACAGGTCTCTGTCCACAGAAAATCCACTTGTTTACCCCCTACAGTCGGAGTGAGTGAGAGCCCATCAGCTATTATGGAAGTAGAGATGCCTGCTGTTTTTGTGTCACCTATCACAACACATCTTTATCAATCCACCATAACATCTACACCTGCACCTTACTCACAATCCAGCAATTTGTCTTGTTCACCCTACTCCACCCTCTCTCAGCACAGCAGCTAGTCCTCGGTCCCGCAGTTGTGGTCATGTGAAATCATGTCTTCTCCTAAAGCTAACTCCACCATCTCTAATCTGTTGGATGCAAAAATGCTACCTTTCTGTCTGATGGACACAGACGAGTTCCAAGAGTTGATGGCCTTCACAGTCCAACAGTACCAGTTGACCAATCTCCATTACTTCTCTAAGAAAGCTATGCCTGCGCTTCACTAGCATGTTGCAGACATCACCCTTTCCCTATATAAATCTATGTCTGCCAGGGTGGATTTTCACACTGTGACCTGGATGAGCAAACATGGGCAGGGGCATTACATCTCGCTAACTGGGTGGCTCAGGTGGCTGTGGCGGTAGGTGGTCCAGGGAATGATCCACAAGTTTGGAAATCCCCAAGACTTGCGGGACAAACCTCTGTATCTAACACTTCCTCCAGTGCTTCTGCCTCCTCCACCAATGTCCTCAACCACTCCCTTAATTAAATAAACATTCCAACAGTACAGAGAGAAACCCCTCAACTTCGTACTGTGCAGCCAGGGCTGACCGCAGTTAGACACTGTTTAAATTAATCATAGAATGGTAGCGTTGGAAGGGACCTACTGGCCCATCTGGTCCAACCCCCTGCTCAAAGAAGGATTCACTAAATCATTCCAGACAGATGTCTGTCCACCCTCTGTTTGAAGACTTCTATTGAAGGAGAACTCACTACCTCTCATGGCAGCCTGTTACACTCATTGATCACCGTAACTGTCAAAAAGCTTTTTCTAATATCTAATCTGTGTCTCTCTCCTCCCATTCAGTTTCATCCCATTGCTTCTAGTCTTTCCTTATGCAAAAGAGAATAAAGATGATCCTTCTACAATATGACAGCCCTTGAGATATTTGTAGACAGCTATTAAGTCTCCTCTCAGTCTTCTCTTTTGCAAGCTAAACATTCCCAAATCCTGCAACCGTTCTTCATAGGACATGGTTTGCAGACTGGTCAACATTCTGGTCGCTCTTCTCTGAACTTGCTCCAGTTTTTTTATGTCTTTTTTAAAAGTGGTGTCCATGAGGTCTGACCAAAGAGGAGTAGAGGGCAATAATGACTTCACATGAACTAGACTGTATGCTTCTGTTAATACATCCTAGAATTGTATTTGCCTTTTTTGCTGCTGTATCACAGCCTTGTGGCCCTACGCCGGGGCAACCTCACACACATGCCTTGCAGAGATCACATCTTCAGTCTGATGGTACAGCAATTTCTCTGCCACTATCCTGGATGTGCTGCTGCAGAAAGCACTGTTGCTGTGTGCTCAATTCTGCCGTTCGCACCCCACAGGTCATCGACTTGCATCACTACAGAGGTCTTACCCCACCAACAACACACCATGGACTTGGACCTCATAGAAGTGCCCGAAACATGAATGCCTTCATGCTGCTTTATCTTCAACATAATGCCCGCATTCTTAGGGTTAGAAATAGTGCTGACTACTGGGTTGCCACTCTTTTAGATTCAAGGTACAAGAGTAAAATTTGACAGATGCTTTCCCCTCTGGAAAGGGACGCGTGCATGCTCGAGAAACACACTTGCAGACAATCTTATGTGTGGATTTTACCAAGACAACAGTGAAGTACACAGTGTGTATTGCAGTTCTAGACATCCAACCCAGGAATCATCAAGGCATCATCAAAAAATCAGCAGCAGTGTAAGTGGCATAAGCAAGTTCTGTGAGTCATTTCACACATTTTTCTAGACCAACATGTGCACCAGCAGAACAGAGTACAAGTCTGGCATGCTGTGAATGACTGGAGAGGATGGTGCAGGAGTATCTAAAGCTCAATATCAATGCCATCAGGGGGTTTAGACCCTTTTGCATATTGAATAATCCCATAAAGGAAATAAGAAGTCATATTGCCATAAAAATACAAACTTTATTCATAAAATTTAAAAAGATATCCAATCTATTTATACGCTTAAAATATGGGGACAGCCAATGGAAAAAAGAATATATAAAGCTTTTTTCTTAGCTTTTGTATGTATTATGTACTTTCTGTAGGCCCTCTGGCTACATGCATGGCTTTTTACTTGCGATTAGTGAATACAGTCTGGTTTTCATGATTCCAATGGCCGTTCTTTTTTGCATTGGCTGTCCCCATATTTTAAGCGTATAAATAGATTGGATATCTTTTTAAATTTTATGAATAAAGTTTGTATTTTTATGGCCAGACTGCATGCACTAATCGCAAGTAAAAAGCCATGCATGTAATGTTCACATATACGTATATAAAGCAGCCAGAGGGCCTACAGAAAGTACATAATACACACAAAAGCTAAGAAAAAAAGCTTTATATATTCTTTTTTGCATTGGATGTCCCCATATTTTAAGCGTATAAATAGATTGGTTATCTTTTTAAATTTTATGAATAAAGTTTACATTTTTATGGCAATATGACTTCTTATTTCTTTTATGGGAAGATTTGATACTTGGAGTTTACCAGTAAACTAGGCATTTCGTGAATTCTGATTACCTTTTGCATATTGGGCTTCAAAAATGGAAGAATGATTTGATGTTGTGAGTTCATTTTCCCCTTCACCATTGAGGTCTGATGAACTCCCTCTTCTGGTGAAGGAAGGTAGTGAGACTGATTACAAAGCACCTGAGCAGAATGATGATGACTGGGTGACTGGGATTGCTGACTGGATATAAGGCAGCCGACGCCCTTCTGCCTTGCGGGTGATTACTCTGAGGGATTCTTGGAGACCAGTCTGATTCCTGCTCCTCAAAAGCTAAGTTTTCTGCTCTACTTTTTGCATTTGTGTTTTGGTTTTGTTTTGCCTTGTTTTTCTGGATTTCTGGCTTTCCCTGCTGGGTGAGCTGAATTCCTTTTTGCTCTGTCTTCAGATAATACCTCAGTACTGATATAGGCTTTTTGAAGCCTAGCGTCTTCAGGGCTTTTTTCCCTATCAGTCTGGCTCTTGTTTTTGAGAGGGTTTTGGTGGATTGCAGACAGCAGCTTTTCTATTCTGTCCTATTTAGTTAGCTTGGGCCCCATCATTTGCTCAGCCTATCTTTCTATCTGTGTGAGTGTTTTTTCATCTTGCTTCACCGTCATTATATGTTGGGGCTGCCTATTGCTTTGGGGTCTGCTCTGGGGCAGTTTAGATTTCCATTTCTGTCTTTAGGCTATGTAGTTCTCTGGCTGTGATCGAGGGGTCTAGGGCACCGTAGGAACCCCCCACGGCTACTGCTAGTTGTTGTTAGGTTCAGGGGTCTGCAATCCGATAGCTGCCAACTTCTCTGGTTTTCTGGACTTAGCTAGTATTTCTGTTTTTGCCTCCTACGGTAACTCATTCATAACAGAATCACCCGCCATACCGCAGATCCTAGGGTACTCAATAGCAGGAAAGAGTTGTAAAAAAAAAAGAAAAAAAAGAAAAGTGTGTATATTTTTTCCTCTATATCTCTGAGGCCGTAGGGGGAATTTTTTTTTTCTATCAATGGAGATAAAGCAATTGTCTGATCGTGTGGAGCAGCTCGCTGCGGAAGTGCGGGGAATTTCCTCCTACCTTGCTCATTCACATGTGGCTGAACCAAAGATCCCTACTCCTGATGTGTTTTTTGGGGATCGGTCTAAATTTTTGAATTTCAAAATAATTGTAAATTATTTTTTGCCTTGAAGCCTAACTCGTCAGGGAGCTCCGCGCAGCAGGTTAAAATTGTCATCTCTTTGCTGCGTGGCGATCCCCAGGATTGGCCGTTTTCTTTGATACCAGATGATCCTATTCTGACTAATGTGAACGCATTTTTTCAAGCCTTGGGGTTGTTGTATGACGAACCTAATGCTATTGATCAGGCTGAAAAGACCCTGTTGGCATTGAGCCAGGGTCGAGATTCTGCAGAATTGTACTGTCAAAAATTCAGAAAGTGGGCGGTCCTTACTACCTGGAATGATAATGCCTTGGCAGCTCTCTTTCGGAAGGGTTTGCCAGAAGCCGTAAAAGATACTATGGTGGGATTTCCTGTTCCCTCTGGTCTTGACGATTCTATGTCATTAGCCATTCAGGTTGATCGGCGTTTACGTGAACGCAGGACTGCACGAGAGGTGTTGCCACCTGTTGAACAAGTGTCTGAACCTATGCAATGTGATAGAGTTTTGTCCAGGGAGCAACGTCAGGAGTTCAGAAGGCGTAATAAGCAGTGTTTTTTTTGTGGAGATGCCTCGCATATTATTTCTGTCTGTCCTAAACGAGAGAAACGTTTTGCACACACGTTTTCTGTGGGTGGTGTTCAACCTAAGTTTCTTCTGGCAATTACTCTGATCTGCTCCCTGTCCACATTTTCCGCCAAGGCTTTTGTGGATTCGGGAGCAGCCATGAATCTAATGGACTTGGATTTTGCTAAAAGTTGTGGATTTCCGATGACACCTCTGCGGACGCCTATCCCTTTGAGGGGGATTGATGCTACTCCTTTGGCTAAAAATAAACCTCAGTTTTGGACCCAGGTGGTAATGCGGGTCGCCCCAGACCATCAAGAAAATTGCAGATTTTTGGTGTTGCATAATTTGCATGATACCATTGTTCTGGGGTTTCCCTGGTTGCAAATTCATAATCCAGTTTTGGATTGAAAATCTGTGTCTGTGGTGAGTTGTGGTTGTCGGTGTGCCCTTAGTGAGGCTCCGGTTTTTTCCACCTCTCCTCAGTCGCATGATGTTCCTGACTATTTGTCGGACTTTTATGATGTATTTAGTGAGAATGAGTCTGCGTCTTTGCCTCCTCAAAGGAGTTATGACTGTGCAATTGAACTGAGCCCGGGGTGTAAATTTCCCAAGGGTCGGCTCTTCAATTTATCTGTACCCGAGCACGAGGCTATGCGATCCTATATTAAGGAGGCGTTGGAGAAGGGTCATATTAGACCATCCTCTTCACCCTTAGGTGCCGTTTTTTTTTTCGTGGCCAAAAAGGATGGTTCATTAAGGCCTTGTATTGATTATCGTGCCCTCAACAAAATTACTATTAAATATCAGTATCCGTTACCCCTGATTTCAGATCTATTCTCCAGAGTTAAAGGTGCTTGCTGGTTTACCAAGCTTGACCTCAGGGGGGCGTATAATCTTTTCCGCATTAAGCATGGGGATGAATGGAAGACGGTGTTTAATACTCCGGAGGGACATTTTGAGTACCTGGTGATGCCTTTTGGGCTCACTAATGCCCCTTCTGTCTTCCAGTGCTTCATGAACGACATTTTTCGAGACTTTGTGGATAAATTTTTGATTATCTATCTGGATGATATTTTGATCTTCTCCAAGGATTGGGATTCTCATGTGGAACATGTTTGGACTGTGTTCCGGATCTTGAGGGAGAATTCCCTGTATGTCAAGGGATCGAAATGCCTTTTTGGGGTACAGAGGATTTCATTTGTGGGATTTATTTTGTCTCCGTCAATTATTGAAATGGACCCGGCCAAGGTACAGGCCTTTTATGATTGGGTTCAGCCCACTTCTTTGAAGGCCCTCCAGAAGTTTTTAGGTTTTGCAAATTTTTATCGGAAATTTATAGCAAAATTTTCTAGTATTGCCAAGCCATTGACTGATCTGACTAAAAAGGGTGCTGATGTGTTAAATTGGTCTCCGGAGGCTGTTTCTTCCTTTCAGGAGCTGAAGCGAAGATTCACTTCTGCCCTGGTTTTGCGGCAACCTGATGTCTCACTCCCGTTCCAGGTAGAGGTGGACGCTTCTGAGGTTGGTGCAGGAGCTGTTTTGTCCCAAAAGGATCCTGTAACATCTAAAATGAATCCCTGTCCTTTCTTTTCCCGAAAGTTCTCTCCATCTGAACGTAACTATGATGTGGGGAATTGGGAACTATTAGCCATGAAATGGGCATTTGAGGAGTGGAGACATTGGTTGGAGGGAGCTAAACATCAAGTCGTGGTCCTCACTGACCACAAGAATTTGATTTACCTGGAGTCGACCAAACGCTTGAACCCTAGACAGGCTAGGTGGGCCTTGTTTTTTACACGTTTTGATTTTGTGGTCTCTTTTCTTCCTGGCACTAAGAATGTCAAGGCAGACACCCTCTCTAGGACCTTCTTTGCTGATTCTCCTGTGGTGAACAAGCCTGCTACCATCTTAGGCGAAGGGGTAGTTCTTTCTGTCATCTCGCCTGATTTGAGACGTGCTCTGGAAGAGTTCCAGGAGGACAAACCTGAGCGTTGTCCCAGTGGAAAGTTGTATGTTCCTGACCAGTGGAAGAAGAGAGTGATGTCTGAAGTTCATTGCTCTGCATTGGCTGGTCATCCAGGTATTTTTGGTACTAGAGATCTGGTGAGTCGGTCTTTTTGGTGGCCCGCCTTGTCTCGTGATGTCAGGAATTTTGTGCAGTCCTGTGGGACTTGCTCCCGGTCTAAACCTTGTTCTCACTCTAGTGGGTTGTTGATGCCTTTGCCGGTCCCCAGGAGGCCATGGACCCATATTTCAATGGATTTCATCTCTGATATGCCTGTCTCTCAGAGAATGACTGTTATTTGGGTGATTTGTGATAGGTTCTCTAAGATGGTTCATCTTGTACCACTCCCTAAGTTGCCATCTTCCTCTGAGTTGGTGCCCCTGTTTTTGCAACAGGTGGTTCGCTTGCACGGGATACCTGAGAACATTGTATCTGACAGAGGAGTTCAATTTGTGTCTAGATTTTGGAGGACTTTCTGTTCCAAGCTGGGAATTCAGTTGTCCTTCTCCTCTGCTTTTCACCCTCAGACCAATGGGCAGACGGAGAGAACAAAACAGACCTTGGAGTCGTATTTGAGATGTTTTATTTCCGCTGATCAGGATGATTGGGTTTCATTTTTGCCCTTGGCCGAATTTGCTTTAAATAATAGAGCTAGTTCTGCCACTTTGATGTCACCTTTTTTTTGTAACTTTGGGTTTCATCCTCGATTTTCTTCAGGGCAGGTGGAGCCTTCTGCCTGCCCAGGTGTTGACACTGTGGTGGAGAGAATGCACCAGATCTGGGACCAAGTGGTGGATAAGTTATCTCTCTCCCAGGAAAAGGCCCAGCGGTTTTCCAACCGACATAGGACCATTGGTCCCCAGTAGGGATGGGCGAATCCTGAAATATTCGGAATCGCTAGGCTGTAACGAGTCCGACTTGGAAACTCGCTATTCGTTGCAAGTCTAGCGAGTCCAATGTTAATGAATGGGGATGCGAGTTTTGCAGCGATTCCTGTGCTTGGGAGGAGGAGAATGGGGATGCAGATTTTTTTTTTTGCAGAGTTTCTTAGCGATTTTGTGTCAGCAGCTGGACCAAAATCGCTAAGAAACTAGGATTGCTTGTATTAAACTGTTAAAAAACTAGCTAGGAGTTCTCTCTCTTTGTTTTGCAGCGATTCCTGTGCTGGGGAGGAGGAGAATGGGGATGCGAGGAGAGAGAGAGAGAGAGAGAGAGAGAGAACGAACTCCTAGCTAGTTTTTTCACAGTTTAATACAAGCAATCCTAGTTTCTTAGCGATTTTGTGTCCAGCTAGGACACACAAAACTAGCTAGGAGTTCTCTCTCTCTCTCCCCTCCAGCACAGGAATCGGTGCAAAAATCACATCACCATTCTCCTCCTCCCCAGCACAGGAATTCCCCAGCACAGGAATCGCTGCAAAACAGAGAGAGAGAACTCCTAGCTAGTTTTTTCACAGTTTAATACAAGCAATCCTAGTTTCTTAGCGATTTTGTGTCCAGCTGCTGACACAAAATCGCTAAGAAACTCTGCAAAAACTAGGATTGCCATTCATTTGCATTGGACTCGTTACTGTGCGAGTAATCGCTTGGAAACTCGCAGAGTACCGACTCCTGCGAGTCCCCTACTACTCGCAGAGTAACGAGTCCTAACGAGTAGATTCGCCCATCCCTAGTCCCCAGTTTAAGGTTGGTGATATGGTTTGGTTATCATCAAAAAATATCTCTATGAAGGTGGCTTCTCCTAAGTTTAAGCCTAGATTTATTGGACCTTACAAGATTTTGGAGATTATTAATCCGGTCTCTTTTCGTTTGGCTCTTCCTTTCACATTTAAAATTCATAATGTGTTTCATAAGTCCTTGTTGAAGAGGTTTGTTGAACCAGTTGTTCCTGGGGTGGCACCTCCGGACCCTGTATTAGTTGAAGGTAACATGGAATATGAGGTAGAGAAGATACTGGATTCCTGTCTGGCTAGACGGAGACTCCAGTATTTGGTTAAGTGGAAGGGTTATGGTCAGGAGGATAATTCCTGGGTCTCTGCCTCTGATATTCATGCCAAAAGATTGGTGCGTGCCTTTCATCGGGCTCACCCTGATCGCCCTGGTGGCGTGGATGAGGGTTCGGTGACCCCTCCTCAAGGGGGAGGTATTGTTGTGAATTAATTTTCCCCTTCACCATTGAGGTCTGATGAACTCCCTCTTCAGGTGAAGGAAGGTAGTGAGGCTGATTACCAAGCACCTGAGCAGAATGATGATGACTGGGTGACTGGGATTGCTGACTGGATATAAGGCAGCCGACGCCCTTCTGCCTTGCGGGTGATTACTCTGAGGGATTCTTGGAGACCAGTCTGATGCCTGCTCCTCAAAAGCTAAGTTTTCTGCTCTACTTTTTGCATTTGTGTTTTGGTTTTGTTTTGCCTTGTTTTTCTGGATTTCTGCCTTTCTCTGCTGGGTGAGCTGAATTCCTTTTGCTCTGTCTTCAGATAATACCTGAATACTGATATAGTCTTTTTGAAGCCTAGCGTCTTCAGGGCTTTTTTTCCTATGAGTCTGTTGGCTCTTGTTTTTGAGAGGGTTTTGGTGGATTGCAGACAGCAGCTTTTCTATTCTGTCCTATTTAGTTAGCTTGGGCCCCATCATTTGCTCAGCCTATCTTTCTATCTGTGTGAGTGTTTTTTCATCTTGCTTCACCGTCATTATATGTTGGGGCTGCCTATTGCTTTGGGGTCTGCTCTGGGGCAGTTTAGATTTCCATTTCTGTCTTTAGGCTATGTAGTTCTCTGGCTGTGATCGAGGGGTCTAGGGCACCGTAGGAACCCCCCACGGCTACTGCTAGTTGTTGTTAGGTTCAGGGGTCTGCAATCCGATAGCTGCCAACTTCTCTGGTTTTCTGGACTTAGCTAGTATTTCTGTTTTTGCCTCCTACGGTAACTCACTCATAACAGAATCACCCGCCATACCGCAGATCCTAGGGTACTCAATAGCAGGAAAGAGTTGTAAAAAAAAAAGAAAAAAAAGAAAAGTGTGTATATTTTTTCCTCTATATCTCTGAGGCCGTAGGGGGAATTTTTTTTTTCTATCAATGGAGATAAAGCAATTGTCTGATCGTGTGGAGCAGCTCGCTGCGGAAGTGCGGGGAATTTCCGCCTACCTTGCTCATTCACATGTGGCTGAACCAAAGATCCCTACTCCTGATGTGTTTTTTGGGGATCGGTCTAAATTTTTGAATTTCAAAATAATTGTAAATTATTTTTTGCCTTGAAGCCTAACTCGTCAGGGAGCTCCGCGCAGCAGGTTAAAATTGTCATCTCTTTGCTGCGTGGCGATCCCCAGGATTGGCCGTTTTCTTTGATACCAGATGATCCTATTCTGACTAATGTGAACGCATTTTTTCAAGCCTTGGGGTTGTTGTATGACGAACCTAATGCTATTGATCAGGCTGAAAAGACCCTGTTGGCATTGAGCCAGGGTCGAGATTCTGCAGAATTGTACTGTCAAAAATTCAGAAAGTGGGCGGTCCTTACTACCTGGAATGATAGTGCCTTGGCAGCTCTCTTTCGGAAGGGTTTGCCAGAAGCCGTAAAAGATACTATGGTGGGATTTCCTGTTCCCTCTGGTCTTGACGATTCTATGTCATTAGCCATTCAGGTTGATCGGCGTTTACGTGAACGCAGGACTGCACGAGAGGTGTTGCCACCTGTTGAACAAGTGTCTGAACCTATGCAATGTGATAGAGTTTTGTCCAGGGAGCAACGTCAGGAGTTCAGAAGGCGTAATAAGCTGTGTTTTTTTTGTGGAGATGCCTCGCATATTATTTCTGTCTGTCCTAAACGAGAGAAACGTTTTGCACACACGTTTTCTGTGGGTGGTGTTCAACCTAAGTTTCTTCTGGCAATTACTCTGATCTGCTCCCTGTCCACATTTTCCGCCAAGGCTTTTGTGGATTCGGGAGCAGCCATGAATCTAATGGACTTGGATTTTGCTAAAAGTTGTGGATTTCCGATGACACCTCTGCGGACGCCTATCCCTTTGAGGGGGATTGATGCTACTCCTTTGGCTAAAAATAAACCTCAGTTTTGGACCCAGGTGGTAATGCGGGTCGCCCCAGACCATCAAGAAAATTGCAGATTTTTGATGTTGCATAATTTACATGATACCATTGTTCTGGGGTTTCCCTGATTGCAAATTCATAATCCAGTTTTGGATTGAAAATCTGTGTCTGTGGTGAGTTGGGGTTGTCGGTGTGCCCTTAGTGAGGCTCCGGTTTTTTCCACCTCTCCTCAGTCGCATGATGTTCCTGACTATTTGTCGGACTTTTATGATGTATTTAGTGAGAATGAGTCTGCGTCTTTGCCTCCTCAAAGGAGTTATGACTGTGCAATTGAACTGAGCCCGGGGTGTAAATTTCCCAAGGGTCGGCTCTTCAATTTATCTGTACCCGATTAAGGAGGCGTTGGAGAAGGGTCATATTAGACCATCCTCTTCACCCTTAGGTGCCGTTTTTTTTTTCGTGGCCAAAAAGGATGGTTCATTAAGGCCTTGTATTGATTATCGTGCCCTCAACAAAATTACTATTAAATATCAGTATCCGTTACCCCTGATTTCAGATCTATTCTCCAGAGTTAAAGGTGCTTGCTGGTTTACCAAGCTTGACCTCAGGGGGGCGTATAATCTTTTCCGCATTAAGCATGGGGATGAATGGAAGACGGCGTTTAATACTCCGGAGGGACATTTTGAGTACCTGGTGATGCCTTTTGGGCTCACTAATGCCCCTTCTGTCTTCCAGTGCTTCATGAACGACATTTTTCGAGACTTTGTGGATCCATTTTTGATTATCTATCTGGATGATATTTTGATCTTCTCCAAGGATTGGGATTCTCATGTGGAACATGTTTGGACTGTGTTCCGGATCTTGAGGGAGAATTCCCTGTATGTCAAGGGATCGAAATGCCTTTTTGGGGTACAGAGGATTTCATTTGTGGGATTTATTTTGTCTCCGTCAATTATTGAAATGGACCCGGCCAAGGTACAGGCCTTTTATGATTGGGTTCAGCCCACTTCTTTGAAGGCCCTCCAGAAGTTTTTAGGTTTTGCAAATTTTTATCGGAAATTTATAGCAAAATTTTCTAGTATTGCCAAGCCATTGACTGATCTGACTAAAAAGGGTGCTGATGTGTTAAATTGGTCTCCGGAGGCTGTTTCTTCCTTTCAGGAGCTGAAGCGAAGATTCACTTCTGCCCTGGTTTTGCGGCAACCTGATGTCTCACTCCCGTTCCAGGTAGAGGTGGACGCTTCTGAGGTTGGTGCAGGAGCTGTTTTGTCCCAAAAGGATCCTGTAACATCTAAAATGAATCCCTGTCCTTTCTTTTCCCGAAAGTTCTCTCCATCTGAACGTAACTATGATGTGGGGAATTGGGAACTATTAGCCATGAAATGGGCATTTGAGGAGTGGAGACATTGGTTGGAGGGAGCTAAACATCAAGTCGTGGTCCTCACTGACCACAAGAATTTGATTTACCTGGAGTCGACCAAACGCTTGAACCCTAGACAAGCTAGGTGGGCCTTGTTTTTTACACGTTTTGATTTTGTGGTCTCTTTTCTTCCTGGCACTAAGAATGTCAAGGCAGACACCCTCTCTAGGACCTTCTTTGCTGATTCTCCTGTGGTGAACAAGCCTGCTACCATCTTAGGCGAAGGGGTAGTTCTTTCTGTCATCTCGCCTGATTTGAGACGTGCTCTGGAAGAGTTCCAGGAGGACAAACCTGAG
The DNA here is from genome assembly GCF_039654945.1 of Dendrobates tinctorius. Classification (NCBI taxonomy): domain Eukaryota; kingdom Metazoa; phylum Chordata; class Amphibia; order Anura; family Dendrobatidae; genus Dendrobates; species Dendrobates tinctorius. The sequence continues at coordinate 9,122,743 of NW_027361671.1, read as the reverse complement.
CGTTGTCCCAGTGGAAAGTTGTATGTTCCTGACCAGTGGAAGAAGAGAGTGATGTCTGAAGTTCATTGCTCTGCATTGGCTGGTCATCCAGGTATTTTTGGTACTAGAGATCTGGTGAGTCGGTCTTTTTGGTGGCCCGCCTTGTCTCGTGATGTCAGGAATTTTGTGCAGTCCTGTGGGACTTGCTCCCGGTCTAAACCTTGTTCTCGCTCTAGTGGGTTGTTGATGCCTTTGCCGGTCCCCAGGAGGCCATGGACCCATATTTCAATGGATTTCATCTCTGATATGCCTGTCTCTCAGAGAATGACTGTTATTTGGGTGATTTGTGATAGGTTCTCTAAGATGGTTCATCTTGTACCACTCCCTAAGTTGCCATCTTCCTCTGAGTTGGTGCCCCTGTTTTTGCAACAGGTGGTTCGCTTGCACGGGATACCTGAGAACATTGTATCTGACAGAGGAGTTCAATTTGTGTCTAGATTTTGGAGGACTTTCTGTTCCAAGCTGGGAATTCAGTTGTCCTTCTCCTCTGCTTTTCACCCTCAGACCAATGGGCAGACGGAGAGAACAAAACAGACCTTGGAGTCGTATTTGAGATGTTTTATTTCCACTGATCAGGATGATTGGGTTTCATTTTTGCCCTTGGCCGAATTTGCTTTAAATAATAGAGCTAGTTCTGCCACTTTGATGTCACCTTTTTTTTGTAACTTTGGGTTTCATCCTCGATTTTCTTCAGGGCAGGTGGAGCCTTCTGCCTGCCCAGGTGTTGACACTGTGGTGGAGAGAATGCACCAGATCTGGGACCAAGTGGTGGATAAGTTATCTCTCTCCCAGGAAAAGGCCCAGCGGTTTTCCAACCGACATAGGACCATTGGTCCCCAGTAGGGATGGGCGAATCCTGAAATATTCGGAATCGCTAGGCTGTAACGAGTCCGACTTGGAAACTCGCTATTCGTTGCAAGTCTAGCGAGTCCAATGTTAATGAATGGGGATGCGAGTTTTGCAGCGATTCCTGTGCTTGGGAGGAGGAGAATGGGGATGCAGATTTTTTTTTTTGCAGAGTTTCTTAGCGATTTTGTGTCAGCAGCTGGACCAAAATCGCTAAGAAACTAGGATTGCTTGTATTAAACTGTTAAAAAACTAGCTAGGAGTTCTCTCTCTTTGTTTTGCAGCGATTCCTGTGCTGGGGAGGAGGAGAATGGGGATGCGAGGAGAGAGAGAGAGAGAGAGAGAGAGAGAGAACGAACTCCTAGCTAGTTTTTTCACAGTTTAATACAAGCAATCCTAGTTTCTTAGCGATTTTGTGTCCAGCTAGGACACACAAAACTAGCTAGGAGTTCTCTCTCTCTCTCCCCTCCAGCACAGGAATCGCTGCAAAACTCGCATCCCCATTCTCCTCCTCCCCAGCACAGGAATTCCCCAGCACAGGAATCGCTGCAAAACAGAGAGAGAGAACTCCTAGCTAGTTTTTTCACAGTTTAATACAAGCAATCCTAGTTTCTTAGCGATTTTGTGTCCAGCTGCTGACACAAAATCGCTAAGAAACTCTGCAAAAACTAGGATTGCCATTCATTTGCATTGGACTCGTTACTGTGCGAGTAATCGCTTGGAAACTCGCAGAGTACCGACTCCTGCGAGTCCCCTACTACTCGCAGAGTAACGAGTCCTAACGAGTAGATTCGCCCATCCCTAGTCCCCAGTTTAAGGTTGGTGATATGGTTTGGTTATCATCAAAAAATATCTCTATGAAGGTGGCTTCTCCTAAGTTTAAGCCTAGATTTATTGGACCTTACAAGATTTTGGAGATTATTAATCCGGTCTCTTTTCGTTTGGCTCTTCCTTTCACATTTAAAATTCATAATGTGTTTCATAAGTCCTTGTTGAAGAGGTTTGTTGAACCAGTTGTTCCTGGGGTGGCACCTCCGGACCCTGTATTAGTTGAAGGTAACATGGAATATGAGGTAGAGAAGATACTGGATTCCTGTCTGGCTAGACGGAGACTCCAGTATTTGGTTAAGTGGAAGGGTTATGGTCAGGAGGATAATTCCTGGGTCTCTGCCTCTGATATTCATGCCAAAAGATTGGTGCGTGCCTTTCATCGGGCTCACCCTGATCGCCCTGGTGGCGTGGATGAGGGTTCGGTGACCCCTCCTCAAGGGGGAGGTATTGTTGTGAATTAATTTTCCCCTTCACCATTGAGGTCTGATGAACTCCCTCTTCAGGTGAAGGAAGGTAGTGAGGCTGATTACCAAGCACCTGAGCAGAATGATGATGACTGGGTGACTGGGATTGCTGACTGGATATAAGGCAGCCGACGCCCTTCTGCCTTGCGGGTGATTACTCTGAGGGATTCTTGCAGACCAGTCTGATGCCTGCTCCTCAAAAGCTAAGTTTTCTGCTCTACTTTTTGCATTTGTGTTTTGGTTTTGTTTTGCCTTGTTTTTCTGGATTTCTGCCTTTCTCTGCTGGGTGAGCTGAATTCCTTTTGCTCTGTCTTCAGATAATACCTGAATACTGATATAGTCTTTTTGAAGCCTAGCGTCTTCAGGGCTTTTTTCCCTATGAGTCTGTTGGCTCTTGTTTTTGAGAGGGTTTTGGTGGATTGCAGACAGCAGCTTTTCTATTCTGTCCTATTTAGTTAGCTTGGGCCCCATCATTTGCTCAGCCTATCTTTCTATCTGTGTGAGTGTTTTTTCATCTTGCTTCACCGTCATTATATGTTGGGGGCTGCCTATTGCTTTGGGGTCTGCTATGGGGCAGTTTATATTTCCCTTTCTGTCTTTAGGCTATGTAGTTCTCCGGCTGTGATCGAGGGGTCTAGGGCACCGTAGGAACCTCCCACGGCTACTGCTAGTTGTTGTTGTTAGGTTCAGGGGTCTGCAATCCGATAGCTGCCAACTTCTCTGGTTTTCTGGACTTAGCTAGTATTTCTGTTTTTGCCTCCTACGTTGACTCATTCATAACAACTTGAGCTTGCCTGTCACGCCTTGGAGATTTTGTTATGCCTGGCAGCCAGCGTTCTCTCAGATCGTGTCTTCAGCGCTGCTGGTGGTGTCCTGACATATAAGCACATCAGCTGCCCCTGAAAGTGTAGACTGCCTAACTTTTATCAATATGAACAAGTCATAAATTTACAATGACTTTTGCACCCCAGTCCTAGACTGGGCAGACAAAGCAATGGAGTCCTTTTTAGTGTCATACTTTGATCTTGCATTATTGCAGTCTGTCACACCTTTGTCATGGCTTCTGTGTCTGCTGTTGCTACTGCTGCTGATGTTGCAAACAATTTTTTTGAAATGTGGAGACTCCAAGTTGGGTCTCCATCTGGTGGGAGTGTCAGAGGCCTATTATACTACTGCTACTCTGTGGAAATTGTTGCTTTTTTACTGCAAGAAGGATGAGAAATGTGTGTAATTTGACTATATTATAATGATGCTGTTGCTGCTACCTGCCTTTTCTCTCCCTATTAATGCAACTAAATGTTATTCAACACTAGTGTCCAAAATGAGCTTTGTACTCTGACCTTTTTCCTACACTGAAAAAGCATAACATTCTGCTGCTTGACCTGTTCTCTTGTTTTATACTGGCCTTGACATTCCATTATGAATGGCTATGCTAGACCATGTGATGTGATAGGTGTAGATCTTGATGGGGAATATACTTCTTGCCACACTTGTAATCATTAGACCAGTCTGTGGCTTTTGTTTGTGGGTGATCCGAACTGAATTGCAAACTGTTTCAATCTCAAGATAAATGGAAAACAGTAGAAATAGCAAGTAGCAGTCAAGAAAAGATTAAACAACTTCAAAAGTCAAGAATAGCAACATATTCCATGTAAGCTAGGAGTAGAAAAATCATACAGCAATTGACACCATACTGGTTCCCCAGAAGTGGGGTACCTGAGTTAACGTATTTTTCAGATTATAAGATGCTCCCGATTATAAGATGCACCCCAAATTTTGAGGAGAAAAATAGTAATTTTTTTTTAATAAAATGGTGGTGCTTCTTATTATCCATGCACCTTATTGCTATTGCTTACTGGGGGGTGGTGTCTGTGGTGAAGCGGGGTCCCAGGGTCACTGCTGGAGGAGGCATGAGTGGGGAGATGCTGCAGGCCACAGGCTGGGATGAGCGGGTGACCGATGTGCAGTGCGCCACTGCAGGTGTCCGGTGCTGCGTGTGTCCTTTGCTGCGGGGGTGTGCAGCACTGCGTGTGCCCGGCAGTGCTGCGGAGGTCTCCGGTGCAGCTTCTGGGGTCTCTGGTGTGCAGGAGGCTCTGCTGAGATTTTGTGAAAGGCCAGAGCCCCCGCAGTTCCATGGATTCCTGTGCGGAGAACTCCAGGAAAATGTCCGCAGAGGGGGCAGCGCATGCGCAGATGGAGATCTCGGCATCAAGATCTCGGGAGATGAGATTTCAGGGCATAAAAGGACTTTATTGTTAGAAAACCTATTATTTAAAACTTTAATTATTTAGTAATTTACTCAATTATATAACGCATTAATTTAACACCACTTTACAGACATTATGATCACTGTCCGTATTGTTACTCACTATATACATTCCCTATGAGTATGTGTTTGGAGTGTGGGAGGAAAATAGAGAACCTGAAAGGAATACACACAAAGACGGGAAAAGCATAAAAACTCCTTACAGATGTTATTCTTGCTTGGATTTGAACCCAGGACCCCAGGGCAGCAAAGCAACAGAACTAGCCAATATAAATCGAACAATCGGACATGTAAATATGAAAAAAAGAAGTTTGTCATGTATCTATTAGAGAATGTACCTTTCACACTTATCAAACTCCATTCCTTCTCCCCATGCCCTTGTAAACTATTTGCTCTGAATTCACTGCTAAATTATATTACATCTCAAAAAAGGAGAACACTTTTCAGGTTCAATGAGAGATCAGGTTACAGCTGCCTATAGAAGTTTATGAAATATGAAGTGGGCAGTTTCTTACTCCCCTCCCACTGTCCATATACTTTTATGGTAGTGAAGCTAAAAATCCTCTCTTTTCTGGACACAGATCTAACCAGTGAAATTTGAAGAAGGAACGGAAACCAGTAAGTGGAAAACAAGATTTTTTTTTCAAAATTTTATTGTGCATATGTAATTAAGTGTTGCTGTGCAGTCAATGAAGTTGGTTTGTGAGCCAATATATTTTAATCTGCAGCCTTAGTGTGTATATACTGATTTCCTGGGTTTACATGAATTTCAGCATGTCGGATCTTTAGTAAACATCTTCACTTGTGCATTTCCAGCTTTTGCTAACACCTTAATGGAACTGGTTCTGATTAAACTTAGCCACTCTAATAGTTTGCCATGCAATGTAAGCAAATGTAATCAGTGTATTAGCTGTGCTGAGGGAACACTCTATTGCTTCCATTACAGTGTTATCTAATTTACATTAGAAATTCATAAATTACTTGATTTCTACAATTTTATGCTGCATAACAATTATTCAATTTTTTATTTCCCTGTAGGGAAAGTACCTTTAGATTCACCCCCTTTTCTGTCTTACTTTAGATTTTCAGAGTGTAGTTATGTTTTCCCATATGACAACTCAGTAATATATCATCCTTTATGTTTTTGGAGTGATTTTTTTTATAAACTATTACTTCAAAGCAATTGAATAACATTTTTTATGCCTTTACATCCCTGCGGAGTATTGTCTGTAGTTTCCAGCTTAATAATTAGACTGCTTTCCAGTGAACATGTTCAATCGTGCAGGCAATTATTAGGAAAGTAAAGGGTTTATTAAGAATTCAACTAATTTGTAATACCTTCTGGTATAAAAGAGCATAAGCTGGTCGGATGATTGAACTAAAGGAGAAATTGAAATTTATAAAAGGAACAACATTATTAATTAGTGTATGTGTGTGCTACGCAAATACGTGGACTGCTTTGTAGGTCAGCTCATTTACTGTAAAAGATATATCAAAACAATGCTATTCTTGGTTGCCTTTCGAGGACTGGTTCTTCGATGGCTTGAGAAAATGAGGAAAGGGGAGTAATCATATAAGGAATGTCATGGTCTCATTTCTACATGGAATTTAACTACATTTCTAAAACATTTAGCCATGTTTTTAAGCAGCTTGACTTACGGTAAATTTGTCTTTCTTATTATAATGTTCTTGGGATAATTCATGCTTAGGCAAAATCTACTAACCATGCACTATATTTACTCAATAATAATGTGTTGTAGTGCAGCGGTGTCTACACTGTGCAGTGATGAGGCAGTGACCCAGCAAGTTAAAAGCAAAGTTTCTTTTAATGATCAGCGTACTCACAAACAGAAAGTAAATATGATCCTCTGGATTGCAACAAGAGTGTCCACCTCCAGATCGCAGCGGGGAAACAAGACAGTCCAACTCCGAGACTCGTTGCTGTGGACGACTACACCGCCATGTATGCTGAGGGGTGCCAGGACTTTTGGCTCTGCTTGGCCCTGTGTTGCCTCACACAGTTGGAGCTCTGCAGAGCCTTCTGCTCTGCACGCTTCCAAGACCAAACTGACACACCCAACCCTCTGCTGCACAGGTTTTTTGCAAGGAACCTTTTGGCCATAGGCCACATGGAAAACCTGTCTGGGAAGGAAATGGACTGCCCCTCTACCATCATGTAGTCTGTTTCAAAAATAAAAACCCATGACAGGTTTTTTAAATCTGCCTTGAACAAATAGCTTGCCCAAGACCAACATTTACTTTTATTTTGCATTGTAATCACAGCTATGCCTGTGACTGCAGTGCACCCCCACAACCTCAATACACCTCTGTGCATTTCCTGGCGGTACACATAGCGACCCTTGCACATGACACCGGTAACTGCCTCACATACCCCCTTCCTCTGTTCAAACTTGTGGGGTTGAACACTTTCCACCACACAGGGAGTCCTTGACAGGGTATCTGCATGTCCCTGTGACTTCCCTGCTTGATGCTCCACTGAAAAACCAAAGATTTGTAGGGACTGGAACCATTGGGTGACTTGCACATTCCTCTCCTTTGTGTTTCTCCTCCACGCTTTGTTACGTGACCAAAAACCTCTGTTGCAGAGGACATGCCCACTTTCCTGACTGACAGTAAATTTGGGCCAGTTTTTGATGACCTCAACCTTGTTTATTTGTTGTTTGACAACCCCGCGGCCTATCTTGTAACATAAGAAATGGGCTTCTAGCCCTCGGTACGGTTTCCTCCATAGCCTTACCCGGTGCTCAGTGACTATGTCATGCTGGATCACTGAGGTCTGTCTTGTGGGTATGACTGGAATCACCTCGGTGTCCACACATTCCCAGTTACTCCAGACTTTCTTTTTATATGTGCCTCTCTGCGTGAGATCTTGGAGCTGAGCTGTCCTGAACATGCCAGGGAATATTTCCAGCTTGGGGATGGATTGGTGGTGTCTCCTTGACCTCTCCTGCCAATAACTCTAGGGGAAACCTTTCTGGATTACACTCTGTCCCTAGGTTGGTGACGCCTATGGCAGGTATCCCTGACTTGGGATCTTCGGGCTCCGCTTCCAGAACAACATTTACCTTGGGAGGGTTAACCTTGGTGTCCCACAGGGACCAGAACAGGGGCAAGTCTCTTCCCATGATAGTCTCATATGGTAGGGTCTTCAACACTCCCACTACATGTTTGATGTCTCCACACAGTGTGGAAAAAATAACCTCCACGGTCGGGTACTCCTGGAGTTCCCCATGTATACCCATCACCTCCACTTTCCATTCTTTGGAGTTGTCCCCAGCAATAAAGGACCCAAGAACCAAAGTCACTAAGCTCCCCGAGTCCAAGACAGCCTCCATTTGGTACTCATAGATGAACCAGGATTTGCTGCCGGCAGTGCCTGTAGTGGCTATACAGACTGGATGAGCATACATAGACACACAGCAAGTATACCCACAGTCCTTTGGTTCACATGTCAGGGGGCAGTTGGCAGCCACATCTATGGGTCCTTGACACTGCCAACACTTAAGAGCTGCAGCTCGACTAGACCTTGGGGCCTCTTTAGGGGAAACTGGACTTTTGTCAGCCTCACTTTGGGTTACTCCCTCATCACAGGCTTGGTCCAGGTTAGCCCCAACAGAGGGTTATGGACTCTTTCCTGGGCTGGCAGGGCCTGATGTGACAGCCATAGTAGAGCAGTGTCCCGCACAAAGTCCTGAGTGGCTGTGTACCGCTCAACCAATCCAACCAACTGGTCCAGAGTGCCCTGGTCCCCTTACCCCACCCACTGCTGTATGGCTGTTGGCAGAACCCTCACCATCTGGTCGACCACCACCCTCTCCACCATCTGGGCTGGGGTTAAGGTCTCAGGCTGAAGCCATTTTTTTACCATTTGCAACAAGTCATAGGCCTGAGACCAGGCAGGATGAGACTCTGCAAAGGACCAATGATACACCCGTTGAGCCGCACATATGTATTAACCCCCAGTCAGGCAAGGACCTCACCTCTCAGCATCTCATAGTCCAGGACATTCTCCCGACTGAGGTCCAGGTAGACCTGGGCATCTCCTGTCAGGAAGGGGGCCACCACTTCAACCTACTGTGACACTGGCAGGCTCTCCCGCTCTGCTGTGCGCTTAAACATCATGAGGAACACTTCCATATTGTCCTCAGGACTCATCTTCAGTGCTGTCCAGCCTCAGAATTGATCGAGGTCACTGTTGAGGGCACCTCTCGCAGAGCTGCAATCTGTTGCAAAATCAGCTCATTTGTTTTCTGCTACTGCTGATACAGTAGCTGCTGCTGCTACAGTTGCAGCACCTCTTGCTGCTGCCGCTGAAACTGTAGCTGCTGCTCCTGTTGCTGCTGCTGAGTGAGGCTCAACTGCTTCAAAAGCTCCTCCTTTTTTCCAGCAGGCTTGAGCTGTAGCATTGCAAGCTTGATCACTGACATGCAGCATGCTTTGGGGTATGCCTCAGTTCACACTGCCCGTATTCTCAAGCCATATGTAGTGCAGAGGTGTCCATACTGTGCAGTGATGAGGTAGTGACCCAGCAAGGTTCAAAGCAAAGTCTCTTTTAATGATCAGGATACTCAGAAACAGAAAGTAAATATGATCATCCGGATTGCAACTGGAAAACAAGACTGTCCACCTCCGGATTGCAGCTGGAAAACAAGGCAGTCCACTTCTGAGAAAGGTTGCCATGGGCAACTACATCACCTTGTACGCTGAGGGGTGCCAGGCCTTTTGGCTCTGCTTGGACCTGTGTTCCCTCACACAGTTGGAGCTCTGCACAACCTTCTGCTCTGTAAGCTTGCAAGACCAAACTGACACACCCAACCCTCTGCTGCAGGGGTTTTTATTTGGAGCCTTTGGCCATAGGCCAGATGGGAAGGAAACGGACTGCCCCACTACCATCCTGTAGTCCATTTAAAAAATAAAAGTTTTAAATAAAAACAGGTTTTCTTAAATCTGCCTTGGACAAAAAGCTTGCCCATGACCAACATTAATTCTATTTTGCATTGCAATCACAGCGATGCTTATTGGATAAATCATATCAAGTTATGTGTATTTGTATAATGGGGGAAGATGTAGTCAAAGTTGTCAACACCTTTTATCAAAGTGTGAAGAATTATTAGGCAGCTTGTTTTCCTCAAGCCAAAAAAAGATATAGGTAGGGTAGGAAGGAGGGCTTCTGTGTTCCTCGGACACTATGGATAAGCATTTCTTTTCTTGATCATGGCTTATACTCTTGCCATAGCACTTACATGCTCAGCAGGTTTCTTACAAGTATTTGGATTGTATTTTTGATGCTTTTGTGCACATGCTGTTTTAGTCCATTTCATGATCCTGGTGTACACATTGGGATTTTCAGAGACTGCTCCCATATCCCATTCTGGACTTTGTCACTCCTTCTACTATTCATGTTTCCTTCGTACTAGACCTTGCTATTTTATATGTTTGATATATTTTTTTTATTTTTATTCATTCAAATAAACTTGCATTTTTAATTGGTGTTTGATGGTTAATGGTTAAAGGGGTGTCAGTATACTTAATTATTCTTAATATTAAGTGATACAATTGATATTAATATTAAATAATTAATATTAATATTTAGCAGAATTTATTTCAGCCAATTGCTTTAGACCACAATTAGCATGGTTCTCATGTGGCCCCTTGGGAAAATTATTTGCCTACCCCTTGTTTGTCTGATCACAAATTACGAAAATGGATAATTTTTGGACTGTTTTTCATTTTATTTTAAAAGATATGAAATGACTGTTAATGAACTGTGTGCTAAAAGGGCTTTGAGGTTACTTTGACATTACCAAGACTTCTGCTTGCATTAAAAAGATCAAAAGGGATTGGATATGGTCCAAGTAGACCTCAGAGTGATACACGCTTCTTTACAGGGCAATTGAAGGTTTTACAGTATTTGTTGTATGAAGACTCAATTAGCTGCAAACCAAATTGATGGGAAAAAGCTGAGGAACCTGACGGATTTGCATTTCAAAAGATTTGATCATCTCTACATAACATTATACATTAATCCTTGACAACCCCTTTAATGATAAGACATAACAAATTATAATAATCCTGTTTAATTGTTTTGTTTCAGTCAACAACATAGTCTATAAAACCAAAAGAAGCAGTAAAACTGAAATGATAAAAAAATAATTAAATATTTAAAAAATGTCTCCAAAAGAAGGAAAAGAAAAACAGATTCTTCTAATTAGTGCATATAATCTAAAAGAGCATATTTCAAAGAATGTGCTAAATCAGTAAAATCTATCACCCCCTGGGACGTATATAACCTATTAATATAGTCATACAGAAATGTTAAACTTGTCCTACCTGCATGCCTCATATTAGCAGTCTTGTTGTTGATAAATGTTATGTTATCTTTTCTGTATGATAATTATTTTTTCCAGGCTCTGGTGCGTGCGATGCCTGGAAGAAATCTCTGCCTCCTGTCTTCATTGTAATACTACCCGCATACCATGCACCTCAGTTGTGGCTCAGAATCCTGCACCTGCGCACTGCACTCCCACAAAAATCCATACCTCTTCCTCCCTTCTATGGGCACTGCATTCAGAGATCTTCTGCGCAGGCGCTGGCGACTTCAGCTTTAGTGAACTCCGTACACATGGTTCCTACCAGTGACAACACAGGTAGGAAGTGGGGAGAGCACCTTATCCTTATGTCTCACACACCAGAGTTGCCTGGGCTTAAAATCCCTGAATGCAGTGCCATGGAAGGGATTTCTTTCAGGCACCACATGCCTCTGAGCCTGGAAGAAATCATTATGATAACAACAGAATAGACTATAACATTTGGCAACAAGACCACAAATATGAGGCACACAGGTGTTAGGCATTGAGTTTCCCCCACTGCAGAGAGGGAATCTCAAGCGATGTCCTCTGCGGTCTCCCATTCCTCTGCAGCTGCAGAGATTCCTGCTCAGCAGAGACTTCACTCCAGGCGTCTTGCCCAGTCTGATGCTAGGTGTCTGGTTGCTCCTTCTGCCTCTGCTATAACTCCATGCTTGAGTCAGCAGCAAGTAGACGCTTCTGGGACTAAGTCCTGTCTTTTGGGTACTGAGCATGCCTGTGGACCGCCCTCTTATTGGAGGTTGGAAGTCACATGCGCAGGTCCAGTTCCTGCTCAGATTGGTCCACTACTGGGAAGGTCCCAGAATGACGCAGCTATAAAAGAGTGGCCATGTGCCAGTATAGACTCTTGTGGCTTATGGTGTGTATGATGACGGAGATGCTTGTTACTGCGAATTACTCATTATGAAACCCCCACCCTTGGTTGTGTATTTTGGTAGGGTCTAGTGGGTAGAGTCAGCTCCTGTCAGTGGCTAGGCTATATGTCACAGTGCATCTCAGTCCTCTGCACTTGCTAGCATCCGATTGTGCCTCCCTGCTCAGGGCACTGTCATACCATGCCAGGTAGCAGTAGCTGCCAGTGCGGCGCCGGGCGCAACTCTAGCGCTTTCCTCCCCACTCTGGGTGGTTAGTGGTGTCTGCCAGAGTGGTGCAGTGCACACTGGTGCGTTATCTCTCGTTTGGTCTCTTGCTGGCTCCGCTGCAGCGGCCCCGAGCGATAGTGGACTAGAGGGACTCTAACCCCTTGTCTTTGGGGTGTAGTCCTGTGTCTGTATACTAGCACTCATCCGGCTGAGCTCTGTGAGTTTAACAGGCTTCGGCACTTACATTGTGCGGCTCCGCGGTTCTGTGCATCAACAGAACTCGCTCCTGTACACACCGGGTGATGCTAACTCGCGTGTGTTTCTTTATTATTTGTCATATAGTCACCGCCATTACTGAGCAGCAGTGTATGTATATATATATATATATATATATATATATATATATGTATATATCCTGAGCAGCAGGTTTCCATCTCTGCACGGTGGACCCCGGGCTGCGAACGCACCTCATACCACCTTTATTATTTGGTGCGTTCCGCCAGCCCTTAACAACAGGTAGGACTAGTTTAACTTTTCTATTACCTGTATGCCCAGATTAATAGGTCATATGTGTTCCTGGCGGTGACAAATTCCCTTTTATCCAAGGCCTTGTAGACATTTGTGTAATTTCTTCCATCTTCCTTACTTAAAAAAATTAATAGGACTGGTTATTACAAATGAGAGCAGAAATAAGTAAAAAAAAGGCAAGAACATCACCAAGAAGCATGGATAGATGGTTAGAAACCATTAAAACAAGTGGAAGTCAATCTATTTTTCTGTGGTCATTTAGATATAAATTGAAATTCTTTTTTTTCTAGAATGCAATAATCCTCATAGTTTGAGAATTTAGCTCATATTTCCAAAAAAGAACTATAATCTAATGATGAACTATACAGAAATGGAAGCAACAGATTGATGAGTAGGAACCAATTACAAAATTCCATTTTGATTTACTGTGGTACCCTGATGGCGGAACTAGATACAAGGGCCCTTATGCCTCCCTTCTCTCTGTATTCACAATATTAGCTAAGGGCATATTATGAGCTTGTACTGTACCATAGAATTACTTACGTAGTATTTTTCTATGTGCTCTCAGTCTTAATAATGGGGTTTACGTGCAATAGTTTACCTTGAAATATTATACATGGCATGTTAAAGCTATTGACAAGAACATTTGGCTTTTAGGGTTTTTTGAATACCTTTAGATAAACTAAAAAGTGTTCATTCTCCAACCTGAAGCCATAAAACCATTAGAGGGGAAAGGAAAGTGACAAACAATAGTTGAGGGACTCTTATAAAAGCATTGATGGAGCTTAGTTCACTGTAACAGAGGAAGGATGGATTTAGGATTATAGCTGAAGTTTCTATTAAAGGTTTATAAAACGAAACTGTGAATGAATCTTTTGTTCTTGTGGGATAAAAGGATGAGGAGATTGGCAAAATTCAATTTGACCCTTTTTTCATGACAAGTACTGTATATTAAAGTAATTATATCTGTAAAAAGATAAAGAATTACTGTTCACTTCTCGAGCATTTGTGGGTTCCTGTTAATTTAAGTGCCTGTTCCAAATAAGCTGTTTTGTGTCTACATGAGGAATAACACTATTTCTGGCCATTATATAGCTTGTATCCTCTATTGTTTACCAGTTTTTCACCTCTGTGCAGGCTTTATTGCTCTTCTGGCTCTATGCAACATTTGAACAGAAGCAATAGCAGCCTTGAGACAATGTACTCCAGTACTGAGCAGTATATCTGTAAATTCATCTTTTGGTGAAATAAAACACTTACTAGAAAAATGTAGCACTTTCTGCTATTTTAAAACCAAAGGATTGAGTCGGAACAGAAGTTGATAAAGGTGCAATGTGTAATAATAATAATATAATAATAAATTTTATTTTTATAGCGCCGACATATTCCGCAGCACTTTACATTTCAGAGGGGATTTGTACAGACAATAGACATTACAGCATAACAATAATCACATACAGTAGATTATAACAAATACCAAGAGGAGTGAGGGCCCTGCTCGCAAGCTTACAGTCTATGAGGAAAGAGGGAGACACGAAAGGTGGGTGGTAACAGTTGCTCTGATTGTATGGACCAGCCATAATGTTAAGTGTGTAACAGTACAGACACAGAGGGCTAATGGATGCATAAAGCATGTGGGAACATGATGCTGGGAACCTGGTTATGGTAAAACTTTTGGCTCTGCCACACAGGGATAGATTAGGTTAATGTGTTGAGGCGATAGGCCTGTCTGAATAAATGCGTTTTCAGGACACGCTTAAAATTGTGGGGATTGGGGTCTAATCGAATTGACCTGGGAAGTGCATTCCAATGAATTGGCGCAGCACGTGTAAAGTCTTGGAGACGGGAGTGGGAGGTTCTGACTATTGAGGATACTAACCTCAGGTCATCAGCAGAACGGAGGGCGCGGGTAGGGTGGTATACTGAAACAAGGGAGGAGATGTAGGGTGGTGCTGAGCCATGGAGGGCTTTGTGGGTGAGGGTAATAAGTTTATACTGAATTCTGGAGTGGATGGGTAGCCAGTGTAATGACTGGCACAAGGTAGAGGCATCGGTGTAACGATTGGTGAGGAATATGATCCTGGCTGCAGCATTCAAGACAGATTGGAGAGGGGAGAGTTTGGTAAGAGGGAGACCGATTAGAAGAGAGTTACAATAGTCGAGACGAGAATGAATAAGAGAAACAGTAAGAGTTTTTGCAGAGTCAAAAGTAAGAAAAGGTCGAATTCTAGAAATGTTTTTGAGGTGCAGATGACAAGAGCGAGCCAGTGATCGAATGTGGGGGGCAAAGGAAAGCTCGGAATCAAGTATGACCCCAAGACAGCGGGCATGTTGCTGGGGAGTAATAGTGGAACCACACACGGAAATGGCAATGTCGGGTGTAGGTACATTAGTAGCGGGAGGAAACACCAGGAGTTCAGTCTTTGACAGGTTCAGTTTCAGATATAGTGAGGACATGATATTAGACACAGCGTTTAGACAATCGCCAGTGTTTTCTAGAAAGGCAGGCGTAATGTCAGGAGAAGAAGCGTATAATTGGGTGTCATCAGCATAGAGATGGTACTGGAAACCAAATCTACTGATTGTTTGACCAATAGGGGCAGTGTACAAGGAGAAGAGGAGGGGGCCTAGAACCGATCCTTGAGGAACCCCAACAGTAAGGGGAAGGTGAGAGGAGGAGGAACCAGCAAAAGAAACAGTAAAGGAGCGGTCGGAGAGATAGGAGGAGAACCAGAAGAGAACGGTGTCCTTGAGGCCAATGGAATGGAGCATAGTGAGGAGGAGCTGATGATCCACAGTGTCGAATGCTGCAGAGAGATGTGTAGGAGCCCATTCGCACTGTGTGGTCATTTAACAGATAAAACCTGAGAAAAATACAAAAATGAGCATTAAACCTGTCATAAGTAAATAGTAATAGTACATATAATTAAAATAGGGTACTTAGTTAACACTATTTTGATCAACAAAGTATAAAACCCATCCCACTGCGACAAGGTATACCCAATGGGGACTATCCTAGGTTTACTTTTAAAAACTCTCCTTGTGTCAGCCGACGTCCATATAAAGGGGGCAGAGCAGGACCGGGGTCCAACTGTTCAAACACCCAACCATGGGAACCTATGTAGATTAAATATTTAGCTCAAAAAGAGAGAGCCATGCCCCATTCTGTCCAAGGTACATTAAACTACAGCAAAACCAAAGAAATGAGCCAAAATAAGTTTGAATATATGCAATGTGTTGGAGCACCTTCACACTGTGGCCATTTAACAGACAAAACCCAGCCTATTTTGTTTTGTTTTTATCTTGGATTTTCTTTACTATTTTACTCTGCCTCTCTCTCACACTGAAGAAAAAAAGCAGATTTCCTTTATAAGATACATTACAAGGTTTCTAATCTTCACTTGTACTATTTAACTCTCAAAAAGTTGGATAATTCTGAAAGTAGGAATCAATGGATTTTTTTCACCAAATATCTATTGTGAAATCAAAGCAAAATCTGTACCTGCAGTGTTGCTGTAAATCCAGCTCTGGGTGAGACAGCACACATACTAGAAAGCAGCAGCAGAACTCTGTGTCCCTGTCCTTCCTCTTGCCTTTCGATAGACCTCAATATTAGCTAAAATCTGACACCTAAGAAAGCTCAATTTTAGCTTCATTTCAGTCAGTCAAGCGTTCAAAAGACAAGGAAGGAGAAATAGTGTCTTGTAAAGTGGAGAAAGAAGCATATCTCCCTGATAAGATATATTACAAAGTTTTCTTTCATTTACTTGTTATTGATTTATGTAAACTTTGTTGAAATGACAGTAATCACTTAACTGTGAAATGTCAGTGAATCTTGAAAGCGGGAACATGGCCTTGGGATAAGTTCACACATGGTGAATATATTTTACTGAAGTCTCACATTAAAGTCAAAGAAAAATCCTTATGCATTTTATGTGGATTTTAAACTGGATTTTTCTGCTATAACTCGTTTCATATTTCATCTTATGAGATTATTGTACTGTAAATTGCTGCTGCTCTGCAGTGCCAAATAGAGATATAGCAATACAAAGCTGCCACTTATGACTACACACTTAGGAAACATAGCAAGCATACATACATTTATGGGTGCACTATATGTGTCATACTTCTGCTAGCCGCTGGCCCAAACTGTGCACTCTCCCTTACTGCTAGCAGAGACGATTTTGGAAAAGCATAGGAGAAGGGCAGGTGAAGACGGGCATGCTTTCATTCCTAGTGCGATCTGACAAAACATCGGATCACAGTTGGAATTATGTTAGTCTATGGAGCCGTGCACACGTCCATGTTTTTCAAGGAAAAAAAATGCAGCATTCCCGAGATTGATTCAATATTCGGATAACAATTGGCCATGCAAATCAATGAGTTTGTGGAAACAACCGGAGAGCACTCGGATGTCATCTGAGAGCATTTCGATTTCCACGGACTGATAGAATGGAGAAGATGGAGAATTTTTTCTCTCCATCTGTTCCTCATTCGAGAGAATCGGATCATACTCTGATCATACTCAGAGTGTCATTTGCATAATCAATCTACTTTTCTCTCTCGGATGAGGATCTTGCGCTTGTCTGAACCTGCCCTCTGAGGCTGACTAGATCCAGTGATCTGTATAGCTTCAGACCAACATTTCTAAGCTATATAGCAAACCACCTTGTCTAGGAGACCGGCCAATCATCTAGAGCTGTACGCTGCCGAATTAAAGATCCCATTTCCTTTGTTATTAAGACGGGAGAGAATTTTGAATAAGAGGTAAATTACAAAGTTGCTTTTTTTTTACAACCACTTTGCCATTTTACCCTTTTAATAGGATGCGTCAACCCCTTTAGGCTCCCAATAGAGTGGAGCGACTTTGGTCGAATCGGGTTTCATGAAACAAAATTTGTTTCAGATGAAACTGGTCCAACTAGGGCAAAAAAAGTCGGAGTTTCATCCGAAACCCGACCCCAATGCAAGTCAATGGGGAATAAAACTCGGCATTGAGTGGATGAATGTCATCCGCTCAATGTCGACTTTTATTCCCCATTGACTTGCATTGGGGTCGGGTTTCGGACGAAACTCTGACTTTTTTTTACCCTAGTCGGACCAGTTTCATCTGAAACAAATTTTGTTTCATGAAACCTGATCCGACCAAAGTCGCTCAACTCTAGCTCCCAAGGCTGCGGAAACACCCAACAATACACGTCCTGATTAGTAGAATTATATACTGTAGTTCAAGGAATTAGAATCTGTATTGCCTTTATTATATTGTTAGCAATGAGACACCTCCAATATTCTACATGGGTCCTTGGGCTTTATTTATGACAGCAGTGACACAAATTGTAAAATTTGTTGCAACCAATTGGATTTCAGCCTCTTGTCTATTTTTGTGTAACGTTATAACAGCAGTGATCCACTTGTTGGAAACAATTTGTAATTTATTCTTCTACTAAGTTTCATGTTTTATTTAAAGGAAAAAACAAATGTCGATAGCAAAAACTGCTTGATCTGTACTCATCTTTTTCTATGCTAATACCAACATGTCTCCATTCCTTACCAACCTTTCTCCAGCCAAGCGCTCTCTTCAGACAAGCAGTCTAGAAGTATTCCGAAGTGCCCAAAAGCTTTCGCCCCCCTTGGTGCCGGCTACGTTTACTCTCAGAAGCGCTCCTAAAGCTGGAGCAGCTTGGTAAAGAATATGATTTTAGAATAGTTTGCGTGTGTGCCCAGGCGAACGTGTTGCCGAGATTAGATTTTATGCTCCAGCGAAGCAGCGGGGAGTGATGCGACTGAATAAACATTCTGCGGTTGTATGTTCTCTCTTAACAAATTGGCCCGATGTAAATGGTAATAACAAAAACATTTCTTACGCTTGAATTTTTCTCAGTTTTACTTTAACTCCCTAAATATCTTCATCTAACCGGTTTATAATACATCACAAACTGTATGGCTCAGTGCATAAAACAGAACTAGCGCAAATTAAACAACCTGATCCTCAACAAAGTATAAATCTGCAAAACGGGGAAACCCACTCAATGCACAGGTATTGCGCGAACTGATACTGCAGGCATATATACAGCAGTAAATGCTCTGTGAGCCGGGGTGCCACTCCAAAGAAAATAGCCACAATAGATACAAAAATTCCAGGTAGCCATGCAAAAAAAGCCCTCACACAGCTTCATTCATGAATAAATGTAAAAGTTATGGGTCTCAAACAACGGCAAACCAACTTTTTTTTTAATTTATTTAGAAATTTATTTGGAAATTTAGCATCACTATCATTTTATTGACCTAAAGAATCATAATACCAAGTAATTTTTTAATGTACAACAAATGCTGTAAATGTAATGCTGAGCGCGCATCTTTCCCTGCTCATGACATTTGGTCTGATCCAAGATCCAGACGCGGCTGTTAACCAGTTAATTGCAATTGTCAATCTCTTAGAAAGCATTTAAAACATGGAAAAGCCTAAAAAAACATGCCTATCGATGCCCAAGACACGTAATCGTGGGGTGCTGATGGGTTGCCATGACAGCTGGTGAGTCTGCAGAAGACCTCCGAATATGTCATTGTAAATCTCCTATGAATGTCGGCGCATGGACTGCGTTCATAGGAGATCATGAACAATGACACACATAGCAGGGCTAAAGTGCTGCATTCAGAAATGTCTGATTGATCAAAATATAATTTAAATTAATCTGATCAGTAAATGGTGTAACAAGAAAAAAGTCTAAATGCCAGAATTCAAAATTACCTATTGTTAAGATGTAAGGTGGTCTAGACAAATAATAAAGAAGCTTTGTCATTGACACTCCCTTTAAATGTTCCCATTCTCCCTGCCTGCAGTTACCATTAGGCCGAGGTCACACTTGCAAGAAACGAGTCCCGCATCTCAATACCCGGCACTGCCACCGGCACTTGGAACGGAGCACTCAGCTGTATAGAAATACATGCAGCCGCACACTCCGGTCCCGAGTGGCAGCAGTGTCGGGTATTGAGATGGGAGACTCGTGCGAGTTTTTCACAAGTTTGACCGGGCCTTAGAGGGAGCTTAAACACTTGCTTAGTATACAGAAGAGTCGTTGGCTCCCTTTGGCGGTGGCCGCATGCAGCCAGAATTGTACAATTTAGGCTGGTTTCACATTAGCGTTTTTTGCACAGCGCATTGTGCGCGTCCATGCGTCATGCGTACCTATGTTTAACATGGTGTGCACATGGTCTTGCATTTTCACACGTTCGTATGCGTTTTCATGCGCATGCGTTGTTTCAAAGTGTTCGCCTAGGTACGCCAGATGCAACCTATTGCATTTTTGGTTCCGCCGAAAGGCGTAAAAAAATGCATGTGCACACTTGCGCATGGAATGCGACAAAATAACGCATTACAGTCTATGGGAATGCAGGCAAGTGTCTTTACGTAAAGTTTAGAAATTACACTTCACATGCTCCTTCTTATTGGTTGACCAAAACTGTTCCAGAATTATTTTATTTTTTGAGCCCAAAGCATCAATCGTTATTACGCAGATCATTAAAATAAATTAAAACAGTTATTTTCCCACTCTACATAGACTTTGGTTCATTTATTGGTCTTACAAATATTAAATGGTAGAGAATCACTTTGTGCAGCTAATTTCCTGGATGGACTTAAGCCGCCATCACACACAGCGATCTCGCTAGCGAAATCGCTGCTGAGTCACAAGTTTTGTGACGCAAGAGCGATCTCACCAGCGAGATCGCTGTGTGTGACACCAGCGACTGGCCCCCCTGCCGGGTATCGCTGATCGTCCTGGAATGGCCAGGACATTTTTTCGATCGCTGGTCTCCCGCTGGCCAGCACGTATCGCTGCATGTGGCAGGCGGGAGACCAGCGATCAGCGAGCTGGCGCTGGTAACTAAGGTACACATTGGGTCTCTAAGCTGCGCGCAACGCTTAGAAACCCGATGTGTACCTTAGTTACCAGCGCGCTGGTGCAGGGAGCTGGTAACCAAGGTAAACAGTGGGTTTCTAAGGGTGGTTTCACATTAGCGTTTCAGGGCGCAGCGACGGCCTGCGCACGGCCGCTGCTAAGCCCCGCCCCCTTCCACACCTCCTCCAGTAGCTCCGCCTACGGGCGCATGACGCTGCATGTGTCCTGCATCCCCTATCTTTATCACTGGGGATGCAGGCCGTGCACAGTATGCGTTTGGCGGCGCATGCGTCATTTTGACAGTGCGCAGAGCACAACCAAATTGCAGCAGGTTGCGTTTGGCGCTGGTCGGCGCACCATCAAAAGGACGCATGCACCGCCAAATGCATAATGCGCACGGCCTGCGTCCCCAGTGAAAAAGATAGGGGACGCAGGACGCATGCAGCGTCTTGCGCCCATAGGCGGAGCTACCGGAGGAGGCACGGCAGGGGGCAGGGCTTAGTGGCAGCCGTGCGCAGGCCGTCGCTGTGCCCTGAAACGCTAATATGAAATCACCCTAAGTGCCGTGCTCCAATGTGTCTGGCAGCTCACCAGCGATCGTGTAGCGACACACCAGCGATCCTGACCAGGTCATATCGTTGTCGGGATCGCTGGTGCGTCGCTATGTGTGACGGGGCCCTTAAAAGGAAATTAATCACATTACATTACCAAGACACTAACATGAAAGAGAAGAACTAATTTTTTTTTTCTGTACAAGTTTTACAAGTTACTCTTATTCTTTCTATAGGCTATAATTTCCATAAGAAAGATCTACTCTTTGTAAGAACAATAATTTTGTTCTTTAAATTTAAGTTTAATCCATTACTATAAGTTTCTATATAAAAGTTACGAATATATAAAGGTGAAGAAAATTTGCCCTGACTTCTCAGAAAGTTAACCAGACTGTTGCTGTACCAGACGTTGGTACACTATGTTTCTATAAATATTGGCTCTATTTTGCTGATTTACTTATTACTACTACTGCATAATTTTTGCCTTTGCTTTAAAATATTTTTCTTGTGGCACTGCACAGCATACAGCCATTATTCATCACGTCATGTATTCTAGTTCCTAGAACATTTTTTTTCTGTATTTTGTTTTAGTAATATTCTGCTGTCTGGAACATTGCGAGTGTGTATTTCCTGATGTTGTATATGTTGTTTATTTGAATGGAAAATCTTTGGGTTTTCAGTGGAAGGCTCTGTGGGACACAAGAAAAACAGAGTGCTTTTAAAATATCAAGCGTCATTCCTCTCCGCAGAAAGGCTTGGATGGAATTCTATAGTAAACAATGAGGGATCTGTATGTGTACTTTTTATGGATGTATTAATATCAACCTTAAAAACAAGATAAAAATATCCCATTCAATGTATATTTATAACGCAGAAAACATTGCTACTTGCTTAATAGATGGTTACTAAAAAATTATGCTTAGGCTTGGACTAAATAGCGACATGCGTCAAGCGACATTGGATGGAATGATTTGTTATGATGTTGCATTACAAACTTTGATATAATGCAACTGCGACACAGTCCCATATGTTTCCACGTCCGATGGATTTATGTTATTGAGCACAAGTCACGCACAACACACTTGCCATAGACTTCAATGCAAGTTGCACGCGGCATGTGACTTGTTGTTGCGTAACTGTTTTATTTAAAGGAACATAAGAGCTCTAAAATAATTCGGCAAGAAAAATCACACAAATGTTTTTGTCGCAACACTTTTCAGAGATTTCAGAGATTTGCTGTCTCGCGACACGTGGTCGTATAACCTCAGCCTAAAGTTTAATCTGTTGGCTTCTAATTACAATTAAAGGAACCATAAACCATATTGTGGCTCTGTGATTAGCTTTAGTACCTTGTAGGGCTGGCATTATGAGTATATCTTCTGCACAAGCTTGTATGCTCTGTTCAAATTTGTAACAGATTAGTGGATGAGAAAGCATTCAAATTCACTTGTTTGCACATTTTTTTCCAGGGAAATTTGATTAGTAAAATGGTTATTCTCTTAATGTCCCTTAACATGATCTGGGGTCTCTCCAGACCCTAGAGCAGTGGTGGCGACCTATTGCACACGTGCCAGAGGGGGCACACAGAGCCCTCCCGGTGGGCACATGTGCCATCTCCTCAAAACTAGCATCGCAATCACTCTCCTCAGTCCGCTCACCATCTTCCTTCATCACTAGCACCAAGCCCATTCTTCTCTGCTTGTGCGCCATCCTATCATGCTGCACGTCATCACATCAGGCAGCGCTCCATCCCATCAGGCTTCTCGCCATCCCATCAGTCTGTGTGCGTTCTGAGTAGGATGATGGCACGTGGGCTGAGGAGAGTAGTGACACTATTGCTGAGAAGATGGCTTATGTGCCTACAGGTAGGATTGTGATATATTAAGCGTCCAGATCACGTTGAAAAGGGCAAAGGTGAGTAGTTTTTTTTATGTGAGGCCATTATACAATATGGAGCATCATGTAGGGTCATTATACAGTATGGAGCATCATGTGTGGCCATTAATCAATATGGAGCATCATGTGGGGCCATTATACAGTATGGGGCGTCATGTGTGGCCATTAATCAATATGGAGCATCATGTGGGGCCATTATACAGTAAGGAGCAGCATGGGGGCCATTATACAGTGTGGAAAGTCATGTTGGGCCACTATGCAGCATAGAATCATAGAATGGTAGAGTTGTAAGGGACCTCCTGGGCCATCTGGTCCAACCCCCTGCTCAAAGCAGGATTCGCTAAATCATCCCAGACAGATGTCTGTCCAGCCTCTGTTTGAAGACTTCTATTGAAGGAGAATTCACCACCTCTCCTGGCAGCCTGTTCCACTGTTAATATCTAATCTGTGTCTAGTCTTTCCTTGTGCAAATGAGAATAAAGATGATCCTTCTACAATGTGACAGCCCTTGAGATATTTGTAGACAGCTATTAAGTGTCCTCTCAGTCTTCTTTTTTGCAAGCTAAACATTCCAAAATCCTGTAACCGTTCCTCATAGGACATAGGACCATAAATCAAAAACTCAAAGTTAAACCACACCTCACAAATACCCATAGTCCTTATGGGCAAACATTAAGACGCACGCCAATCCAGGGAGTCCATCCTGGAGAGAGACACACACATACACTCATTTTTATATATATTATGCCATTGAGCTATATGCTTTTTACTGCTCTTACATAACATATTATACGGTATTATTCCACTATATTTCCAAAAGTTGATAATTTTATTTCATAAGGAAAAACTTCCTCAATTGTACATTTTTTTTAACAAATATCTAGATTGGCCTGTGACTTTGTGAAAGCTTTTATCTTTGGCCCTCTCCCTCCGTGTATTTGAGTTTGACATCCCTGGCTTAAAGGGTTTGTTCTCATCATGATTATGGGCTACAATTGCAAACAGGTTGTAAAAATAAACAACTTTGCAATTTTACTTTTGATTCCAAATCCTTTCCAGTCTTAAGGGGGTTTTACACATAGCGATATCGCTAGTGATATCGCTATAACGTCACCGATTTTGTGACGTTATAGCGATATCGCTAGCGATATCGCTATTTGTGATACTTACCTCCGACCGGCTCCCCCGCTGGTTACCGCTGATCGCGCGAGATCGGGCGGCTCCATTTCTCGTCATCTGCTTCCTGCTGTGACGACGAGCGACGCTGGAGGCGGGCGGGAGGACGTCTTCATCGTTGTGTGTGAAAGGTGAATATCGTCCGCTGCGTCGCTGCTGTATCGCTGTGAGATCTTTCTGTGTGAATGCTCACTAGCGATCATTTAGCGATGCACCAGCGATCCTGACCGGGTCGGATCGCTGGCCGGATCACTGGTGCATCGCTAAATGTAAAAGGGCCTTTAAGAACAGACCTCCACTGCAATCAGTGGCCAGTATCTCAGGCTTGGAGTGCAGAGCTTGCAAGATCTTTGCCATAGAGTCTATAGCGCGCTAATGTACAAGTTGTTTTTCTAATCTAAAGCCTCAGTATTCAGGATAAATTGCCGTGTTAGCACTTTGCGATAAGTGGGTTTTGGATTGCAGTTTGGTCACTCGGTCTCTAAAAGGTTCGCCATCACTGTCCTAGAGTATAATAACCTTATTACGTAAAATTAATGAAAAATTCTTATACTCCTACAACATTCTCCATTCTAGCCTCTCCACCACATCATTCTTAAATCTTAATCGCATCTTTCAACACCCCACCACTAATGTTGGAATCTTCTGTCATCTCTCGTGCTGTGCCGGACATCCGGGGACGGTTCTTCAAGAGCACACAGAGACAAAGGCATCATGATGTTACGCTGTGCTCTGAATCGTCCTGGGTGCCATTAATCCTGGGAGTCCTGCATGAAAAGACCAAAGATTTCATTGCGAGCAGCAGGGGATTATAAGTTGCAGTGAGGACATGCAGGTGACCGTGAGTAGAGGAGGGGCAGGAGAGATAAGCAGACAGTATCAGAATTTTTTAATTTCTTTAACCGTTGATCGCATGTTATGTTCAGAAAAATGGTGACCATCAACTGCCATTTTGCTGTATACATATAGAAGCAAATTATAAAATATTCATTTTTGTTAATGTGAATGTTTGTAAAATTAGGGGTATTTAATTACATTAAAAATTAGTCTCACATTTCAAATATTAGTATGTGTTCACCCTAGTTTCCCTCCATACTTGTTATTCTCTGTTTTCACTGCACCGAGTATGAACACTAGACAGTTACGTTTAATAGGTGCTGTCAAATCTATGCCCAGAAATATTTTACTTTTTAAATCTATGGTGACAGGCCAAGGAAATGTAGAATGTATGAATACGTTTTGTATTTTTTTGCAGTGTGGATTTTCTGCATCATGCGTAAAATACTTGTGATGACTAAAACAAGATATTTCTATATAGTACCATTGCTGAATCAATAAATAAATTTACACTCTTTCGATATATTGCCCCTTCTCTTTGAACCCAGTGAGGTCCACTGAGGTTTTCAACATGTTGATGGCAAGAATAACTCTTTTTCCTATATTTGCTTTCAAAGGCAACTTAAACCTCGACAAAATCCGCAATTTAGGCTCTCAACAGCTTTGTGAACAAAAGCTTAGGTATGCTACATTGATTCCTGACAATCGTCTGTAAAGGAGATTGATACCATTTAAAGCAAATCATTTATGAAGTATGTATTCTATGAATGGCATGATTATTAAAATGTCCCCATATACTATATGGATAAAATTATTGGAACATTAGCTTTTAACAGGAACTTTTAAGACGTTCCATTGTAAATCCATAGTCCTTATTTTAGACATAGTCCCCCATTCACTTTTTGCAGCTTTAACAGCTTCCATTCTTCTTGAAGGGCTTTCTGCCAAGATTTTGGAGTTTGTCTGTGGGAATTTGTACCCATTCATCAAGAAGAGCATTTGAGAGGTCAGAGACTGATGTTGAGTGAGAGATCATTCCAAAGGTGTTCAATGGGGTTAATCCATGCCTTTATGGACTTTGCTTTATGTACTGGTGCCACAGCTATTCTGGAACAGAAAAAGGCCTTCCTCATTTATTCCACATATGCTGAAGCATTAAGATTTTCATCCACTGGAACTAAGGACCCTAGACCAGCATTCTGAAAAACAAACCCATAGCATTATGCATACTCTACAAAATATTGCGATTAAAACACTATATTCAGGCAAATTATGTTCTCCTGGATTTCGCCAAACCTAGACTTGGCCATCAAACTGCCAGATACAGAAGTGTGATTCACAATGTTTTGTTTTGTGCTTGGTGACGTAAGGCTTACATACAGCTGCTTGGTCATGGGAACCTAATGGCTTGAGGCCCCCATGGTACAGCTTTTAGCTCCTGCTAATGCAATAGAAAATTCTGGATGTTTACAGTTGATGAGTCAGCAAAATGTTGGTGGAAACTTTTAGGTACTATGTGCCTCAGCACCGCTCTCTGTAACTTTACATGGCTAGATAGCTCATAACTGTTTTTTTAAACATTTCTACTTTTCAGTAATTGCACTCACGATTGATCATGACTGAGGTAATTAGAACAGTAGAAATTTCATGAATTGACTCCTTACAACTGTTACATTCTATTATAGGGCCACGCTTAAGACTTGTGTTGCAGTGTCCTTGTTCACTGTGGTATATACTATATATATATATATATATATATATATATATATATATATATATGTTCAAAAATATTTCAAGAATCCGTCCTTTCCTCAACCCTCAATCTACTAAAATGCTTGTGCACGCCCTCATCATCTCCCGGCTCGTCTACTGCAACATCCTTTTCTGTGGTCTCCCTGCTAACACCCTCGCACCTCTCCAGTCCATCCTTAACTCTGCTGCCCGACTAATTCATCTCTCTCCTCTCTACTCCTCCGCTTCTCCCCTCTGCAAATCTCTTCACTGGCTTCCATTCCCTCAGCGTATCAAGTTCAATTTACTAATACTGACCTCCAAGGCCATCTATAACCTGTCTCCTCCATATGTCTCTGAACTAATCTCCCGATACCTTCCCTCATGTAATCTACGGTCATCCCAAGACCTCCTTCTCTCCTCCACACTTATTCGCTACTCACCCAACCGCCTCCAAGACTTCTCCCTAATAGCCCCTATTCTCTGGAATTCTTTGCCCCAACATGTCTGACTATCAACCACATTCGGATCCTTCAGACGGAACCTGAAAACCCACCTCTTCGAGAAAGCCTACAGCCTGCAATGACCCCACTACCTTCTCACCACTACTGGAGATATCACCTCAACCAACACCGGAACTGCTGCAACCCACCAACCTACTGTCTCCTTCCCCACCTTCCTGTAGCATGTAAGCCCGAAAGGGCAGGGTCCTCTCGCCTCTGTATCAGTCTGTCATTGTAAGTTTGTTTACTGTAAGTGATATCTGTAATTTGTATGTAACCCCTTCTTATGTACAGCACCATGGAGTCAATGGTGCTATATAAATAAATAATAATAATAATATATATTGTGGTAGAGTGGCTCATTCATCTGTACACAGAGATAGAACTGGAACACTGTCTCATTAAGAAAATGTTTGGTTTATTGAAGACAAGATAAACCAAGCTTGGCAAAGTAAAAACGGCCCTCTGGGCAAAACAACAAAACAAAGAAACAAAAAGAAACAGTCCTTTTACTAGTGGGGATCAACCCAGGTATCAATGTCCACGGTTCAGGTTTAGCTCACACTTTCCTGGAGTGCTCCCTCTCCAGGCACACACTGAACACTGAAAGCTTTGGCAGTCAGCCATTTAAGCCCAGACCATGTGACTCCTCCATCATGTGATTGATTACATGATCTTGACATCACACAGGTCTTGTCAGAACACTGCACGTGGAGATACATGGACATTCTCCCTCCCACTCTATGAATGTCCACTAAAACCAACCCATAATATAAATTTCAATAAACCATCCCAACACGTAGTGCGCTGGAGGAAACTATTCTGGTTTTACATCACTGATGTCATCATGCGCTGTGACACATTTCTCCTCCCCATCACTTCACCAGAAACTCTGTCACTGTATATATATATATATATATATATATATATATATATATACACACAGTCATGGCCAAAAGTATTGACACCCCTGCAATTCTGTCAGATAATACTCAGTTTCTTCCTGAAAATGATTGCAAACACAAATTCTTTGGTATTATTATCTTCATTTAATTTGTCTTAAATTAAAAAACACTAAAAGAATTGTCCTAAAGCCAAATTGGATATAATTCCACACCAAACATAACAAAGAGGGTGGACAAAAGTATTGGCACTGTTCGAAAAATCATGTGATGCTTCTCTAATTTGTGTAATTAACAGCACCTATAACTTACCTGTGGCACCTAACAGGTGTTGGCAATAACTAAATCACACTTGCAGCCAGTTGACATGGATTAAAGTTGAATCAACCTCTGTCTTGTGTCCTTGTGTGTACCACATTGAGCATGGAGAAAAGAAAGAAGACCAAAGAACTGTCTGAGGACTTGAGAAACCAAATTGTGAGGAAGCATGAGCAATCTCAAGGCTACAAGTCCATCTCCAAAGACCTGAATGTTCCTGTGGCTACCGTGCGCAGTGTCATCAAGAAGTTTAAAGCCCATGGCACTGTGGCTAACTTCCCTAGATGTGGCCGGAAAAGAAAAATTGACAAGAGATTTCAACACAAGATTGTGCGGATGTTGGATAAAGAACCTCCACTAACATCCAAACAAGTTCAAGCTGCCCTGCAGTCGGAGGGTACAACGGTGTCAACCCGTACTATCCGTCGGCATCTGAATGAAAAGGGACTGTATGGTAGGAGACCCAGGAAGACTCCACTTCTTACCCCGAGACATAAAAAAGCCAGGCTGGAGTTTGCCAAAACTTACCTGAAAAAGCCTAAAACATTTTGGAAGAATGTTCTTTGGTCAGATGAGACAAAAGTAGAGCTTTTAGGGCAAAAGCATCAACATAGAGTTTACAGGAGAAAAAAGAGGCATTCAAAGAAAAGTACATGGTCTCTACAGTCAAACATGGCGGAGGTTCCCTGATGTTTTGGGGTTGCTTTGCTGCCTCTGGCACTGGACTGCTTGACCGTGTGCATGGCATTATGAAGTCAGAAGACTACCAACAAATTGTGCAGCATAATTTAGGGCCCAGTGTGAGAAAGTTGGGTCTACCTCAGAGGTCATGGGTCTTCCAGCAGGACAATAACCCAAAACACACTTCAAAAAGCACTAGAAAATGGTTTGAGAGAAAGCACTGGAGACTTCTAAGGTGGCCAGCAATGAGTCCAGACCTGAATCCCATAGAACACCTGTGGAGAGATCTAAAAATGGCAGTTTGGAGAAGGCACCCTTCAAATATCAGGGACCTGGAGTAGTTTGCCAAAGAAGAATGGTCTAAAATTCCAGCAGAGCATTGTAAGAAACTCATTGATGGTTACCGGAAGCGGTTGGTCGCAGTTATTTTGGCTAAAGGTTGTGCAACCAAGTATTAGGCTGAGGGTGCCAATATTTTTGTCCGGCCCATTTTTGGAGTTTTGTGTGAAATGATCAATGTTTTGCTTCATTCTCTTTTGCGTTTTTTTCATTTAAGACAAATTAAATGAAGATAATAATACCAAAGAATTTGTGTTTGCAATCATTTTCAGGAAGAAACTGAATATTATCTGACAGAATTGCAGGGGTGTCAATACTTTTGGCCATGACTGTATATATATACAGAGAGAGAAAGATTGAGAGAGAGAGATATTCATATAGCCATTACATATACTGTGAGTATGTATATACATATGTTGCATGAACTCTTTGGTGGCCGCACCATGTTTAAAGTGGTTTTTCCTGTATTACATGTAACTATGGAATTGAGTGGTCTTTGTGTAATGATTTGCACAAACAAGAAGTATTCAGCTCACCTCTCTTCACTCCTGATCACACCTCCGACGCACGGAAACACCCTGACCCTGGTGTATAGTGCATGCACAAAATAAAGAAGGATTTTTCCAGCGTCTCCAGGAGATAAAATAACAATTGCTTTATTGAGAATATAAAATCTTCATACCATCAGGTAAAAACGACATAAAGAGGCATATGAAGGGGAGCAATTTCCTACGCGTTTCACCCTAAGAGGGCTTAATCATGGTTAAGCCCTCTTAGGGTGAAACGCGTAGGAAATTGCTCCCCTTCATATGCCTCTTTATGTCGTTTTTACCTCATGGTATGAAGATTTTATATTCTCAATAAAGCAATTGTTATTTTATCTCCTGGAGACGCTGGAAAAATCCTTCTTTATTTTGTGTAACGATTAGTTTCTCCTGTGGTGATGCTGAATGGAAATTGAACACA